>NW_026622875.1:29947500-30270681 GCF_023065955.2 Ursus arctos
ACAAGTGGCCCAAATAGTTACTGAAATCAACCAAGTTCTCTAAAAGCAAGGCTCCTCAATGTTAGGAGCATGGCCTGATTCTTTAGTCATGTGGCGACAATATATTTATTCAAGATAGCCATCTTTGAAGTGGGTGTCTCTGCAATCACACCTGAAGTCAGGCATTTGCATAACAAATTATGTATGTGTGTGTGTGTATTCTTATATATATGTATATGGATATACATATAATCACATTTTATGTATCCATTCATCCATTGACATACAGTTGGGTTGTTTTTATACCTTGGCTATTGTGAATAATGTTGCAATGAACGCAGGAATGCAGAAATTTCTTCGAGATAATGATGTCTTTCTTTTGGATGTATACCTTAAAGTGGGATTGCAGGATTATGTATGGTAGCTCTATTTTTAATATTTTGAGGAGCGTCCATACTGTTTTCTATTGTCGTGCTTACACTCCCACCAATACTGTGTACATGATTCCCTTTAGCCTACTCCTTTGCCAATGCTCATTATCTCCTCTCTTTGACGATAGCCATCCTAACAGGTGTGAAGTGATATCTCATTGTAGTTTTATTTGCATTACCCTGATGATTAGTGACATTGAACATTTTCTCATATACTTGTTGGCCATTTGCATGTCTACTTTGGAAAAATGTCTATTCAGATTCTTTACTCATTTTTAAATAGCATCATTTGGTTTTTTACTATTGAGTTGTATTAATTTTTTAGATATTAATCTGTTATCTGATATATGGTTTGCAAGTATTTTCTCTCATTCCATAGGTTGCCTTTTCATGTCATTGATTGTTTCCTTTGCTGTGCAGAAGCTTTTTAGTTTAATGTAGTCCCACTGGTTTATTTTTGCTTTTATTGCCTACGCTTTTGGTGTCATATCGAAAAAATGATTGCCAAGTCCAATGTCAAGGAAGTTTTCCCTTACGTTTTCTTTAGGAGTTTTATGGTTTCAGGTCTTATATTTAAATCTTTAATCCATTTCAAATTAATTTTTGTGTATGGTGTAAGATTAGGGTCCAATTTCTTTTCTTTCTCCTTCCTTCCTTCCTTCCTTCCTTCCTTCCTTCCTTCCTTCCTTCCTTCCTCTTTCTTTCTTTTCTTTTTTTTTAGCTTGTGAATATGTAGTTTTCCCAATATCATTTATTGAAAAGACTATCCTTTCCCTTTGTATATTCTTGGAACCCTTATTGAAGATTCATTGACTGCATGTGGTTGTGTCTATTTCTAGGTTCTCTATTCTGTTTCATTTATCTATGTGTCTGTTTTTAATGCCAGTACCATACTATTTTGATTATAACAGCTTTGTGATATAATTTGATATCAGGAAATGTAGTGCCTCCACCTTTGTTCTTCTTTCTCACAATTGCTTTGGTTATTCAGGGTCTTTTGTGATTCCACACAAATTTTAGGACTATCTTTTCTATTTCTGTGAAAAATGTCATTGGAGATTTGATAGCGATTACATTGCATCTATACATTGCTTTGGGTAGTATTTAAACAACATTAATTCCTCTAATCCGTGAACACAGAATATCTTTCCACTTATTTGTGTCTTCTTCAGCGTTTTTCAAGATGTCTTACAGTCTTCGATGTATAGCTCTTTTAAGTCCTTGGTTAAATTTATTCCCAAGTTTTTTTTGTTGTTGTTTTGTTTTGTTTTGCTGTTGTTGTTATTGTAAATGGGATTTTTTCCCCCTTGATTTCCTTTTTGGACAGTTTGTTGTTAGTTATTGAAGTCATATCAGGTGTATTTTCCAATCATAGTGGTATGAAACTGGAAATCAGAAACAGGAGGAAAACCGGAACATTCACAAATACATGAGAAGTAAACGACATGCTCCTGAGCAACCAGTGGGTCAAAGAGAAGTTTAAAAAAGGAGATCAGTAGGGCATCTGGGTGGCTCAATTGGTTGAGCATCTGCCTTCAGCTCAGGTCATGATCCCAGGGTGCTGGGATCGAGCCCCACATCGGGCTCCCTGCTCAGGGGAAAGCCTGCTTCTCCCTCTCCCTCTGCCCTTCCCCCAGCTCATGCTCTTTCTCTCTCTCTCAAATAAATAAATTAATTAATCTTTTAAAAAAGGAGATCAAAAAGGATCCTGAGACAAATGAAAAAGGAAGCACAACATACCACAACTTTTGGGGATGCAGCAAAAGAAGTTCTGTGAAGGAAGTTTTAGTGATAAATGCTTACATTTTAAAATAAGGAAAAAATCTCAAATAAACAACCGAACCTTAATGCTCAAGGAACTATAAAAAGAACAAACTAAACCCAAAGTTAGCAGAGGGAAGGACGTAAAAAATAGAGCAGAAATAAGTGAAATAGAGACTAGAATGATTATAGAAAAGATCAACAAAACTAAGAATTGGTTTTTTGAAAAGGTAAAATTTACAAACCTTTAGCTAGACTACCCAAGGGGGGAAAAAAGAGAGAACTCAAACAATGGTTTCTTAAATAGCTTATGTTTTTCAGGACCCATGAAGATACTTTCTTTCATTTAGCCTGTGTGTATGTATACATGTGAGTGTGTGTGTGAGTGTGTGTGTGTGTGAGTGTGTGATCCGGTATTTATTTAGTGCCTTCCATAAAGCCATGTGTTATGAAGTCAATCCATGACTTTTAGCAGTTAACAGTAAAGATGGAATCCCAAATCATCTTCCTACTTGTTGAATAAGCCTGAGCAGGTTACTCAGCATCTTAGCCTTTCGTTCCCTTGTTTGTATAATAGGAAGAATACCTATCTCATAGGTTTGGTATGATAATCAAATGATATGATGTTGGCACATCTCCTTAGTCAAGATCAGCAAAGGCCTTAAGTATCAGTCTAAAGATCTTATATTCCATAGAAAGTTTGGGTCTGGGACTCCTGGATGGCTCAGTCGTTAAGCGTCTGCTTTCAGCTCAGGTCCTGGTCCCATGGTCCTGGGATTGAGTCCCAGGTCAGGCTCCTTGCTCAGCAGGGAGCCTGCTTCTCTGTCTGCTTGCTGCTCCCCCTGCCTGTGTGCGTGTACACACTCTCTCTCTCTCTGACAAATAAGTAAATAAAATCATAAAAAAAAAGAAAAGAAAAGAAAGTTTGGGTCTGACAGTGGAAGTCAGTGCGTGAGAAATATCCATCAATAACACACACATGTAATTTTCTTTTGCCTTGTTTATCTTTAAGCCCAAATCTTTCCAACTTCTTCCACTGTTACAAGGAACTCCGGATGTGAATTTTTAAATTCATTTCTTTACTATATAGTTGAAATTAATAGTTTTCAGTGAAACAACTTTGTAAAGGAAATGAGCGTATTAAATAAAACAAGAAAAATGAAGCAGCATCATTTTGTTTTATATTCAGTCCAATATGTATATACCTTCATATCCATAAACTCACTTAGTATTTACAACGACTTTGCCAAATCAATGGTATTACGTTTATTTGTAATTGAGGAAACCAAGGTCACAAAAAGGTTACCTTCAACTCTGCAGCAACCTGGGAGCACTTCAGGAGTTTAAGAAAGTAAAAAAGAAGTGGTAATTTCTCAAGATAATCTGTTATAATGCACCGTTGTATCTTGAGGGCTGGGACTGTATCTCGTTGGTTCTCTGTTTTAGCCTCAGCGTTTGGCCCAGTGCCTGGAGTGCTGTAGGTGCTCAACAAACACTTATCAAATGAGCAACTGGATGAATGAATAGCTTTAAAATTAAGTAGTTTTATACTGAAATTAAGTGGTCAGATGGTGCATTCTACGCTGGACAGTCACCTCACTGTGGGTGTCAAAGCCTAGATAGACAGAAGTGATTGGGGGAGACATCTAGTAATCTCTCACTCTTCCCAAGCCTATCTGCCAGCTGTGTCCTCAGGAGTGGCCTGAGACTGGGAAAAAGAGGCAGGGAGTACAGAAGGAAACCAAGGAGTCGGAGAAGAGGTCACTTCCGCTTTCTAACTGTCCCCAGTGCCCAATGTGTATACCTTGCCCATAGTTCTCACTGGGCTGAACTGAGATGATTCATTTCTGGTTAGCCACACTTTTAGAGTGTGGGGTCCTCAGGGATAGAGACTGGGCATTTGCCATTGCTGAATTCCCAGCACTTAGCCTGAAAGTGGGTGTTTCCCACCCCACCCTTCCCCAAGTTTGACTGAGGTATGATTAACAAATAAGTTGATACACTTTTTATATACAGGTTTTACAACACGATGTGTTGAAAGTCAGTGTTTCATAGATATTTGTGAACATGAATGGGGCACACCGATGTACTAAACAAAACGTTTCCCATGCAAAAGGATTGTATCTTCTGTAAGTGAAGTTCCCTGCATCCCAGATGCCTCCGAGTGGTCTCGGGGTCTACTCACAGAGCCAGGGAGGTAGAACTTGATCTAAAAGATCAAGATATTACAAAGGGAGGAGGAAGTATTAGCACGTTTCCTAAAGGCAGGTTTCCCTGGTGAATTTCAGAAGCTGGCTTTGTCAGAGTAATAATTTTCATCCCCCACTGTGTCAGTCAGGGTCTAGTCAAAAGAAGGAAACGATGAGTTATTTTAAGAGATAGAATTTAATATAAGGAATTGCTTACTAGGAATTAAAGATGTGGAAAGGCAAATAGGAGACATGAGGGTATCAAAATGACAGCAACTGCAGAAAGTAGGTTTTGCCCTTGGGGCTGGAAGAATAAGGGGAAGAAGTTGACTTAAATTCAGACCTTTGAGGAGGAGACTGTGCCATGTCTCTGAAGGGGCAACAAGACGGGTTCTGTGAATGTTGGAAAAACTGCAAAGTGGATTCAGCAGCTT
Organism: Ursus arctos; assembly: GCF_023065955.2. Classification (NCBI taxonomy): domain Eukaryota; kingdom Metazoa; phylum Chordata; class Mammalia; order Carnivora; family Ursidae; genus Ursus; species Ursus arctos. Next base: position 29,952,295 of record NW_026622875.1, read on the forward strand.
CCAAGGGAATGAAATAACGTTGCCAGGCTGAGCAGTCTTGCTTGGGGAAGGCAGCTGATGCTCATGGGGACAAGAGGCAAAACTGGAACGTGGAGGAGCAGGCCTTTTCCTCTTTCTTCTCCAGCCTTGTGGTTACCTCTGGTGACCCTCTTGGTACAGCCTAGCAGGGATCCAGCTGCCAAAGCAGAAAGCAGTTTTCAGAGTTCCCAGCCCTAGCCTCACAAAGTAACATAGAAGCATGGGTTGGAAGCTGAGAGACAGGAGCTTAATCATTGGCATACCCACCTGTCTTCCCAAAGCTGTCAGTCACAGAGCATAAGCTGCCTGCAGTTATTCCACAAGACACCTAACCTCCTACATTAGCTATTGCTAATACTGAGTTAGATTTCATTCTCATACTACCAGCCGTCCTAGGTAGGTGAGAGTAGATTTTCCATTCTTGTCTGAGTTCTCACCCTGTGATTTTTAATATTGAGAAGTGGTTAAGCTCCAGGCAGTTCTAAGCTGTGGAAGTTTGAATTTTGCCTAAAGTCTGAATCTCGACTCTTCTACTACTGTCTGGGCAAGAGTCTTTGACTCTTTATGCCTCAGTTCTTTCAGATTCTTCAGTAAAAGAATCTCCTTCATTGGGCTAGGGCTGGTATGGATATTAAATAAATGTATACCCAGAAAACTCTTGGAGCATCTGCTTGTGTTAGTAGGGGCTTAGTGAATATCAGTTTTTATTATTTATGTTGACCTTGGGTCATACAGTGTAGAAGATGTCAGAGATGGATAGAGCAAAATGAGACGGGTCCTCCAAAAATTCATCTGGCCAGCAAATATTTATTTATTGCCCTGTGCTAGGTCATGGAGACATACAAGTGAAAAGATGTGGTTTCAGCCATCTGAGAGTTCCTGATCTTGTGATAGATAAAGTAAATGAATTACGCTATGAATTACTTCATGTGATAAAAGCTGTGATTTCATTAAAATGGGTACTGGAGGGCCATCTAAGATGGTATCTCTATTCATTTCCTACTGCTGCACAAAACTTTACCTTAAATCTTAGGGCAGTAAAGCAAAAAAATCATTTATTATCTCTCACATTTTCTGTGAGTCAATGATTAAGACAGGGCACATCTCAGTTAGTTTGTCCTTGCACAGTGTCTGGGGTCTTTGTTAGAAAATTTGAAGGCTAAAGGCTAAAATCATCTGAGGGCTCATTCATTCACATGTATGATGTTTTGGCTGGGGGTCAGAACATCTGCATATGGCCTCTTCATGTGGTCTGAACTTCCTCACAACATGGTGGCTGGGTTGCCAAGGCAATCATCCCAAGAGAAGACCAGAGAGAAGCCATATCAGCTTTAATGACCTAGAGTCGGAAATCATGCACTTCTATCCCAGTGTATTGTTTGAGTCAGTTATAACGGCCTACCTAGGTCAAGGTAGGGGAACAAAGATCCTACCTCTTGATGGAGAAATGTCAATGTCATGATACAAGAAGAGGATGTGAGACAGGATATATGTTGGTGCAGACATCTTTGGAAAATGTAATCTGCCACAGGATCTAACTCAGCCTGTGGTTAGGGTAGGAGGTGATCAAAAAACATTCATAGAGGTGATAGTGTTCTGCTGAATTCTGAAAAAACATCTTCAGTGCTGACACCTACGAATACAATCCTATTTTTAAGATCTCTAGGAAGAGTCCTCAACCTTTATTGGTATATCTTATTTCAATCCCCTTAACTCTTATCAGAAAAAAAATCCCAATTGATTCTTATTTTCTAACTATGATTACCTCCTAGAGCAGAGGGAACACACCTTCCTGTTCTGTTTTTACTCCTTTGAAGTTGTACAGTAGTTGACTGCCATCAGCTTGGATGTGCCAATTATAAATACTTAATGTTGCTGATTCTTTCTCCTGTACTCACCCCCCCCCCCCACTTTATCCAGGGAACAGTTTCTATCTTTGTAATTTTTTCATTCCTTTATGTTTCCTTTGCCCCCTCTTTAGACTCTTAGAACATTCTCCCTGAGGTCATTTAATGATTGATCTCCTAAACTACTGTCTTTTCCCATCCCCCACTTTACTTAAGACATCACTAGGCCCTCTTCACAGAAGATGTTCAGCAAATGCCTAGATTTTCCTAGAAGGAGGTTACAGAATTACCTTTCCACCTTCTCTTCTTCAGGCTGAATGATCTCACTTCCCCAGAGGGTGGCTCCCTGTGCTTCCTCCAACATAGTTGAGTGTGATGTCCTGAGTCAAATGATTTCTAAATAGAAACCTTCTGCTAGCACCATCATTAATTAGCATCCTTTCTCAGAACATCTAAAAGAAGCTAGTTGGGAGAACAATGTGCTCCCAACAAAGCTAATGAAGTTTAGAAGTTGGTTGCTTTAACAATAAGTAAATAAGTAAACGCAACCCTTGCTGATTAACTGTTCATGCAGTTTATCAGACTTCTCTCTCTTCTTTTTGCTTTTCCTTTGCTGCCCCTTGATCTCTCACCCACTGCCTTCTGGTCTTCTCCCCTCAGAATGATAACTAGATGTCTTTTAATGACCACTCTGTGTTCTGTTCAGTCCTGATTATTAGCAGCTGAACCCCTCATACTACCAGTTTATTCAAGGACTGCCTCCATTGGCAAAACTGGTTGCTCCTTGAGGGTAGGGACCATGTCTGATTTTATCCCTTTAAGCTCTGTAATTATAATGTTAAAGAACAATTCAATTGAGTAAATTTGAAGATCTAATTGGCTTTATTAAACAATTTATGAATTGGGTAGCATCCCATCTAGCAAGTAGTGGGGAGCTCCAAGGAGTCCTACAAAATGGAAGGTTTTGTGGGAAGGAGGGTTGGACAAGAAGTTATTAGCAAAAGAAAAAGGATTGTTTCAGGCAAGGTCACCCTCCCTTAGGGGAAGTGCCAGGGGTGGTATCACGCAGATTACCTCATCTTCCTTTAAGGAATGGGTAGGGCCCATATTACAGATTACCTCATTGGTGCTGATTAGAAAATTCCAGATTGCTTGTCTTAAAATTTCATTCCTGGAGAGGTTGAAACTGCAATTAAGTCATGTTTTGCTGCAAGTGTCTCCACCTTGGGCCTTTGTTTTCTTTTTAACAGCAGCAAAGTATGTAGCACCTAGTAGGTGCTCAGTGAATATTTAATAAATAACTGAATGAACAAATTATTAGTAAATAGTGTTATTTTGACCGTTTTGGCTAAGGTAGCCAAGTGGGACCCAGGATGGCATCCTGTCGTTGTCCCACTGAGATGTTCCTGGACAGTTTCCCAGGCTGTTCATTCTGCTGCAGACATTCTTCTAGGGTATCTTCTACTAATCATAGATGATAGGTCTTAGCTTAGCTGTCATTTCCTTGAGAAACTTTCCCAAACTCACTCCCACCAAACTTTGCTCTCCTTTCCTTACCAAATTAGGGACTCCTATATATGCTTCTTTATACTCATGCCACAGGAAATGCCATATTTTACTGTTTGCTTGTTATCTATATTCACCTTCAAATTGTAGGCCTCACAAGAGAAAGGTCCATCCACATGTATCTTTCTTTTGTGGTATTCCCAAATGCCAAACAGAATGCCTGGTATACTGTAGGCTCCCAATAAATATGAATACAAGTATATATGAAAGATTAATAAAAACAGGATTTTTCCTGTGGGTCTTAGAATAGTTTCGTCTTTCCTCTTTCTTCCCCCAACATAGAACTATAACCATCTATATAATGATGATTGTGCTGTGAAAAAATAAAAGCACAATAAAATATAACAGATACAATGCATTGTATAAAAATCCAGCAACATCTTTTATTTATGCTTTTATCCAGAAATACTCCGTTACTATAAAATATGCAGAAGTGGAAGATGCATGGCCCACAAATTTTCCTTAAATTGAAAAGCTGGGCTAACTGATGGGTTTTGGCTGCCCCTGCTGTTCTTTGGGAAGGGGCTGTCCCAGCTGTGTGGAGCAGCACAGGTGCCATCCAACTACTTCTTAGAGGAGGATGTGTTTACTGTGAGAAATGCTGAGGAGTTTTTATGTAAAAACAACAAGAAGAAACTAATAGTTCTAATATAGCCTGTTTTGGAATAATATGTCCTCCTCTTCATACTTCAGCTGCTCTGAGCAGTGAGAATACAACAGCACTGTGAGGGAGACAACGTGGAATTCGGGTCTCACTGAGCTCAGGGAGAAGCAAGACTGACCTCCCCACCCCTTTGCCTTCTGGAAGTGATAAGACTCTTCCAAATGTTTTAGGACTGGGGGTGGGGTGTAGGGATGTTAGGTGGGGAGGAGAGGTAAGGACCTCTTTGTCTCTTTCCTGAAAAATTCCTGTTGAAGCCTTGGCTTAGTTCTGAGAAGCCTTTGAAATGCACCTCACAGCAACTTAGTAAGTTGTGGGGTTTGTTTGTTTGTTTGTTTTACTTGATATTTCTGATACCTTGTTTCATTTTCTCCTAGTCCTTGCTCAGATTCTTTGAGGAGAATAAGAATCCTTCATAAAGGTGGTATCCAACATCCCCTGCTTAATTCTAAAGAGGTGATTGTCCCCTATAACTTGTCACAGGGATGTTTTTCCACATGGAAGGCAACATGAGCTGCTTCTGAGATATTCTAGACTCTAACAAATTTTCTTTTAGGGGGTTTGTCTTAACATCTGCTATGGGTTGCTTTTGTCTCTTTGGAGAGAAGTAAGGAGTGCATTGGGCTAGGTGTCAAAATTGTCCTGTATTCAAATGTTAGCACTATGAAAGTTTTCACCAAATTGTTAAATTTGTAAAATAAAACTAATAACTCCTGTATTTTTATCAGCCGGGACTTATTTGGGCAGCAGGTGAAGCAAATACAAGTATTGGTTATTTAAATAAAACAAGCTTATTTCTTTTATACATTAAAGATGTCCAGAGCCTGCTAAGGCAGATTCATGGACTCATTAGGAGTCAAGGTGCCCTATCCTGTTGCGTTGCCACCTCCATAGGGATCTACTGCCCTGGGGCCTGAGATGTTGCTGGAGCTCCACCTGTCAGTTTGCACTTGAGCCCACAGGAAGGAGGCAGGTCGAAAGAAGTGCATGATCACCTCTTTTTCAGGGCACATTGTGGAAATGTCAATAGTTTCTGCCAGAACTTAGAGAGGTGTCACGCCTGTCTGCAGGGTGGGAGGCGTGGGGGATGTGGGTGAAGGCTAAAAAGGCAGCCTTTATTTTAGATGGTCATGGGCCCTGATAAAAATTAGGGGCCTATTCCTCTGCAGACAAGAAGAATGGGTGTTGGGGGACCATTATAAGTCTTGGCCGCCACCTTCCCTCACCTGTGAGGGTTAAGTGATACAAAGGTATTTCATAAACTCTTCAATCTGTATCCTGACAGATTTTATTTTTTAAATATCAGTGGTACTATTCTTATGAGTGGGAATTCAGAAGAATAAAGACAAAGGAATTAGGGTTGTCCTTTTCTGAAAGGGCAACTGCTAGGTGAAGTTTCATTTTGGGGAGAGTTATTGTTGAGATCTGTTTTATGAAGGGTTATTATAAGGAAAACACTTATTCATTATCCATCTACACAGAAGATGAAGGAAACTGAGAGAAAGATGGTCCATCTCTTTTATTTTGCAGATGAGGCCCAAAGAGGGGAAGTTATTTTTCCAAGGTCCTAAAGCTGGTTAGTGGCAGAGCCAGAATTAAAACCCAAGGTCCCTGGTAGAATATTCAGTATCCTGTCTATTGTACAACCTTACCTCCACAAAATGAAAATCAACTGTAAAATGAAGGGTGATGGGGTCCCTGGTGGCTAAGTTGGTTAAGTGTCTGCCTTTGGCTCAGGTCATGTCAGAGTCCTGGGATTGAGTCCTGTGTTGGGCTTTCTGCTCAGGAGGGAGTCTGTTTGTCCCTCTGACCCTACCCCCTGCTTGTGTTCATGCTCTCTCTCTAATAAATAAATAAAATCTTTAAAAAAATAAAAAAATAAAATGAAGAGTGATTAAACTATGGAAGGAAGTTGTACAGAAATTGCTGGAATTGTCTGAGAATGGAAGGAACTGGGCGTTTGCACAGAGGGCAGGATAAATTGACCTCGTATGGTGACCTCAGCCCCAGGCTTTCCTTATGACTAGAGTTAGAATTCAAAGTGGCTCATTCAAGTTGTCTCTGTCCTTTTGCTTCTTAGTCAAAGTTGATATTGGTCATCTTGTGACCACACTATGGTTTCTGTCTTACCTTGTTCTTGAAATCTGGGTAGCATTTTGTTTGTCCTCCGGGTGCTGCATTCTGAATTCAAGGATTCTTAGTTTATCAGCTCCTGGTGCTTCTTGTCCTGGTAGCTTTTCTTACCCACTCCTGTAACTCCTGTAACAGCTGTGCCACAAGGGAGGTGGGGAGTCTGTTCCTACTGAGTGTCACAACCCCCTTTCCATCTCTTCCCTCGCATCAGAGAAACCTATTTCTGTCTTCAAAATGTGACCTTTAGCTTCTTTTATGAACATTGGCAACAAACTCTTAACACACTCCCAGCAGCACCAGCTGCCTTTCTGACTTCTCACTTGAATTGCTAACGAGTGTTGCTGACTAGTTGCTGAGATCCTTGTGCTTTGTGTCTTATGCTTGCAGTTTTGTTTTAATGCTCAGTGGTGTCTTATTCCTGTTTTGCCCTTTTCTTTGTTATTCTCTTTTTTGCCCTCTTTAATTTAAGGTGACTTTGATTCTTTGTCCCAGAAATCTGTTTTCTGCCATGTCAGGCACTATATGCCGCTCTCTCTCCTTAATCTCCTCTGGCAAGCTTAATTAATTCATATAATTTTGCTATGCTAAGTGGGAAACCGTCACTTTACAAAACAGCAGTTACCTTATGAATCTACCCTGTCTCTATTCTATCCAGTCTTTATTACATGTCACTTGTTTCTCCTTTGAACATAAGTTTTTAAACCTGGATTCATATGACAAAAATCCCTGCTTGCCTAATTTCCAATCTTCCTTTTTCACCAACAAAACTTTGCTTTGGGGGATAGTGAGAGGGGAAATTGCTCTCATCTATAAAAATTATAATTTCTGTGTTACGTATTTTTTTTACCACAATAAATGACAAAACTTAGATTAGTTCATACGTTGCTCTGAAATTGTTATTTTTATGTGTCTGTGTTTTGTTTCCTCATCAAGACTCTACACTCTGGGTGGAAGTGTGTCCCTTATTTATAAATTTCTAATCTTAGTATAATGTCTTATACCTAATGACCACTGTACTATGACCAATGTAGTAGTAAAAATTCATAAAGATTAGAAAATGTAACTATGGTGAACAATTATGATTTCCAGTCTCCCTTGCATCCAGGGGTGGCTATGTGATAGTGTTCCCACCAATGAGATGTAAGATAAAAGTCTGAGCTGAGGATTTCTGAAAAAGTTTAGTTCCTCCTACATACCGCTCTTTCTTCTTTCTCATTTCTGCTCCCTGGAAAGTGGACACAATATATAAAGCTGCCAAAGCTGTTCCCTTGACCATGAGATAAAGCCCCAGAGGAATGAGGGGACCTCAGCCCTAGAACTCTGAGCCACTGAACTAATGTCAGGAGTCTCCATCCTGCCGAATTCTCGTTTGGAGAAAAAGCCTCTGGGGGGCATATATGACTGCTCTGGGCAACTCTGCTACTCTTAGCTAAATGCAGTTCCTAAGTGATTCATTTATAACTAAATGAGTTGTATCTCTCTGATGCACATGCAATGTGCCACTAGATCCAGACAAGGAAGAACTCGTTGCCTTGGTCACTGGCCATGCTGTTGACAGGAGATCCTCAGCAGCTGGGCCCTTTGGGATTTATCTTAGTTTCAAAGAACTTCTTCCCCCAAGGTGACTCTCCTTTCTGGAGTGGTCCACATACAGTATACCATCAACTGAATGTATAAAGGCCTGGCCATGTTGATCCAACTGGGGACAATTCCAGAGGGCCATTTAGAGCTCCTGTGGGAGTGGCTGAGGCTGTCATTGAACTACATAGCAACTTGACTTGTCCCTCTGTCCACCCGATTTCCTCCCTTCCCTCCCACAGGTACTAGTCCCAGGAGCACTCCTAAATGCATACCTTTGCAATAGACTCTGTCTCTGGGTCTGTTGCTCAGAGAACCGAACCTGTGATACCTGCTAGGTTGTTTTTCAGTCCACAGATGTGTACTGATATCCTAGCCAGTACCAGGCTCTATGCCATGCCTTGATTGGTGGTTGGTGGGGGAGCGGATGGTTGAGAGCACAAAGATGAATAAGGCACACTCCTTATCTAGAAGTAGCCCTAGGATTATGAGAGGTTAAACCAATACTTTTCATTTGGTGTGGTGAGTCTGATTTTGGGGTGATTACGTGGGAATATATGGGACAGATTGAAAAACTTCCTGAGAGAGCCAGAGAAGGCCTCACAGAGAATGTGAGCTTTTAGAGTAGTCTTGAATGTGGAGGTATTTATCATATAAAGCAGGAAGTGAAGGGCATTAAAAAAAGAAGAGTATATGTTAAAAAATGTAAGAGCTTGAAAGGGCATGGCTCGTTGGAAAAAAACAAATGATTTTCTGGTAAGAAAGGAGACAGGCGAATTGAAACCAGATTGTGAAAGACACATAAATCTTAGGGAAACCATTGGTATTTGTATCAGAGTGAAGGTTATACGAAAGACTGAGGGTTGATGAAAGACTGACTACTGGTCGTGTAACAGGAGGTTGGGTAGGGAGAAATCAGAGAGAAGCAGACCAAGAAGGAAAGTGGTCGGGTATCCAGGCAACCTGTGACGGGAAACTGAACTAGAGCAGGCACTGTGGGTAGAGAGAAGATGGAATGGATGTAGGAAATTTTGGTGGGAGAACTAATAGGGCTCAGAGTCTAGACTGATGTGAGTAGTAAGGAAGAGGAAGGAATCAAAGATGACTGAGAATTTTGGCTGATGAGATACGGTCATGGTGCTCTCAAGAGCCAGGACAAGAATTGTAAGAGATTTGGGGTATCAAAGACATTTAGAAGACAACTTGAAATAAATTTCTAGCACACAGAACCATCTCTGGGCTGCAAATGTAGGTTTCTAATACACTGAGGTGTTTTGTTCCTTGAAACTGTACATTTGAGTGATGCTGTTCAAAGAGAGGATGTAGAATGTAAGGAAAAATTGGCAAGGGACTGGCCCCCAGAGAAACAGCTGTTGTGTCTAGTGGGACTTCAGTAAATACTGTTGAATCCTGAATAAAGTGAGGAAGTATTTGTGTCCCCACTCCCTTCATTAACGTGCACAATAACTCTCCCTTTGATGGTTCTAGAAAACTCCAGGCTGGTGTTAAGGCTTTATTCCTTTGTGTACTCACTGGCTAAAGCTTCCCCATCTTCTGTGCCCTTGAACTCTATCCTACTGAAGGGAAAGTCGGGTTCTCCTCAGTTCTAAAATTTGATTCCCTTTTAACAAGGTAGGATGGCCCAAACTCAGAGTCATAAGAAGGTGACTGGCTTTCACAGAAAGCAACCATAAATCCTGAATCCTTGAATCAGGAGAGTTTTCTGCAACAGAAGCACTTATTCTATCAATTCTTTAACAGCAAGAGTTCTTTTATTTGTCTTTGAGAGACTTGGTGAGGAGTAAACACTTAATAACTTTGTGTTAAGCTGAATCAAATGCATCTGAACCAAGCATGTAGGAATCTCTTCAATAGGTGATGCTTTACAGTCATTACCTGACTCCAAATGTGGGGTTTTCTGCAAAGCTGGGCAAAAATATCTAGTTTCAGAAATACTAAAATTGAGGTAAATGTTAATATATTTCTAATTGTACTCAACAGTGAAACCCAAACTCACTTTTATATGCAGTGGTATAATCTTAGTGTATTCAGGCTGCTCTTAGAGAATACTGTAGACTGCGTGGCTTATAAATAACAGAAACTTATTTCTCACAGTTATGAGGCTGGGAAGTCCAAGATTAAGGCACCAGCAGACTTGGTGTCTGGTGAAGATATGCTTCATGATTCATAGACATTAGCCTTATTGCAGTGTTCTCAAATGACAGAAGGGGCAAGAGGTCTTTAGGGTCTCCTTTATAAAGGCACTAATCCCATCCATGAGGCCTCCACCTTTATGAGCTAATCACCCCCAAAAGGCCACATCTCCTGACACCATCACACTGGGGATTAGATTTCAGCATCAGAATTTGAGGGGGACACAAGTATTCATTCCATTGCAGGTGGATAGAAATGCTTGAAGTCAGTAGTGACAGAGGCAGCAAAACATACCAAATATGGGATTTGTATATTGAAACTAACAGCTTAATAGAGTTTCGTGCACTGATGTCCAGAAATTCTGCAGGGTTCTATCCCCTTAGGTGTTAAAGGTGAACTCACAAAACAGGTGTTATTCATTCAAAAACACTCAACCATCATTTGTGGGCCTCTTGGGTGGGCTAATCACTGTCATTTATTTGTTGTTGTTATTGCTTTGCATTGTTTGACACACAGAAGATATGAGTCATTTTATCCTTCCAGCATCTCCTGTGGCATAAGCAATATAACTTCCATTTATGAAGGAAGAAATCAAGACTCTGAGTTTGACTGACTTAGTCACACAACCTATATCTCAGATTCAAACTTAGGTCTAACAGTCTCAAAGTTCTATACTCTTTAAAACATGTCCACACTATTTCCATTAAATCCTTTATTAAAAATGTATGCAGACCCTCAAACCTTCAATAAAGGGAAGTAAATACAGTTTTCAGATGTCTTAATTCTCTTAGTGTATCATCCATCCCTGGGACAGGAAGTGCTATGGAATATGCAGACTTTGTCTCAACTGTTTCCCATTTCAAATTCTGCCATGTCTTTGTTTTATAGCTGTAATTAAAATGAGCTCAATTAGTTTTTGATTCTTCATATCTTGGCCTTTCTCTTTTTGGGTTCTGTAATCCTCAGTTAATATCTAAACTGTTTCTAAAAAGTTATCACTGTAACTTAGAAACACTTTTACTTTTGTAAGTCTGTAGCCTTAGAAACTGCACGGTCTGGTGGATTGGGTCTTTATTATGACCATCTGTATTTCCCAAACATAACTTCCAAGGCATTGGTATCATGCTTTGTTATGTGATATGCTATTGTAGCTGTATAGACACAAAAGGGCTGACTTTAAAGTTAAAGACCCAAATGCTTTCGCTTGTCTAAATGATGACTTTGGGTCTGTCATAAGTCTGTGTAGATGAGAGAAAGATGGAACCCCGGAGAAGGTGTTCTGCTTGAGAGAAAGGAAAGGAATCAGGAAGTAAGTGCAGAGTGAGGAAGAATAGTCTAGGGGATGATGGGTCATTCTGTGGATGGATTTGCATTGATGTTTTCCATTTTAATTAGTTTCTGGACTAGGTTCTACTGGATCAAAATCATTACAATCTCTTTAGGCAGCATCAGTGCTTCTCTGTGCATCTTTTCCCATTAGCATCTGACACAAATTTTGCCTTTTGATGTAGGGTTCTTGAGAGCAAAAGAGGTTCGGACATCAGCAGATTCAAAGACTGTAATATAAATTGGACAGGGTTCAGTGGTTGGCAACACTAGATGCTTTTTGGAATCACGTGAATGGTATTGGTTCTCAAACTTGACTATACACTCAAATCACCTTTAAAAAATACTGATGCCTGAGTTTTGCCCACAGAGATTCCGCTTTTATTGGCCGGGATGGTTGAATATTTAACCTCTCCCCCAGGATTTTCTAACGTGTAGCTTAAGAACCACTCTGATAGAGGTTGAAAATCACTGAGATAGATGCTAAATTTGAGGGAAGATTGTATGGAAAAGGGTCAAAAGCAAAGACTGGCTTGAGTTGGAAAAGTAGCCAAAAGGAGATCAACTGCAGGTGGTTTCCAGTTTTGGGTATTGGGGAGAAAAGAACATCTTGAGGAACACCGAGATGCCAGCAGATGAGGGGGAGGCAAAATCAGGAGCCAAGCTGGGGTTTGTGACCAGTTTTCTTGGGGTGTTTCATAGATAGCTTGATATATAAATTATCATCTAAATCACATTTTTGAAAATGAAAAAGAGTGCTATTAAAAACTACACTGAAACAATAGGCATTAACCAAGATTATCTTGGACAAATTGGAAGGTATGGTTACCTTTGCATGAGTCTCATTCATCGTTTCTGATGCTACTATCATTTGGCTAGTGTAAACATAGCCTTTATCAATAGAAAACGGTTAATGTTTTTGATCTCTGATAATAGCATAGCCACAGCTCCACCAGGTTCTTTAAACAATGGTTCTCAACCTTACTGCACATTACCATCACCTAGAACTTCTAAAAACAAATGATAATACCTGGTCCTCATCCTCAAAAAATTCTTTTGAAGTTTTCTAAGTGATTCTCATTTGCTGCCATGGTTGCCATTGGGTTTGCTCAAGCTCAAAATGTTTGCATCCCTCTGTGGAGGGCTGACTGATAAGTGACAATATTATCAAGATGGGTTGTAGTGGTTTATGTAATGGATCTTGTTGTTTTATAGCCATAATTCCTAGATGTGCTTTGTTTCATTTGCTGTTAGAATTATGTAATCATTATGTGATGGTTTGGGGACTCACCATCTTTAAATTGCTGTAGGTTTGTGCACACCTTGGCAGGGATTATTTTCAAATGCTTCGCTGATATGATGGTATGCAAAGGAGAAAATGTCTAAAACCCCTTTGATAAAACTTTTAGAAGTCTGTAATATTATGGATGCCCATGTGTAAAAGTTCGCCGTGGATGTCAAGTAAAGAAAAGCATCTCCCTTTGTGTTTTCAGTAAATATTAAACACTGCTTCTTTGTCAAATAGCCAATCTTAAAAGCCCAAGGCTCTGTGTAGATAATCAGTGCTTCTTTGTTCTCTTATCTCTTACCCTGGGGCTGCTTGTTTTGTGAGCCTTAGCTCTTTAGAGTCCATCAAAGAAGGGAACTTCATAAAGAAGGAGAAACGGGACTCTAATGCTATTTTCATTTATGGGTGTGGTGATAGGATTGATTGGGAGGAGAATATGAAGCTGGGGGTTGAAGTGGCGGTTATACATTATCTGTGTGATGCAATTCAGTCATCTTTTTTTCACTCTTTATGTTTTGAGAGAATAAATCATGGTCAAATCTTTAATTCTCTTGGCTTTCAGAATTTAAGAAATTTGAAGATATAATTGCATGAATTAACCCACACACGTGACAAATTGATATTTTAAAATTAATAAAAATCCCTGAAGAAATGTGTATAGCTGTTCTAAAAAGTTGAGTTGTCAAGAAAAGAGACTTATTTGCATAATTTGGAGAATTTATTCCCCTCCCAACACCTGTGTGGTAGTATTTATATGGGCTACATCTGGTGTGAGTTTCTGTGCTCTTTCTTTTTTTTAACCACCTAGCACCTGCTTGAAATTGCTGTGTTGTTAGGAGAAATTAGGGTTGTATTGGATTCCTCAGTGGATTCTACAACATAATTAGTCCAGGAGTGTAATGAGAAGCAGAGAGGTTGAGAGATGGAAAGGCAGTGAATAAGGGCTATAATAGGGTTTCCCTTTGCCATTACACAGAAGATTTCTTTCATTGACCCTTCCCAGAAAGTAGGGACCCAAAAGAACATTCCAACCTGAAGGCAACCAGCACTGATTCCATACAATTGAGGAATGTCATATCTAAGCCATTAGAGAATTTCTAGTCATCCACACCTCTTTTCTGTAAAATGAAGAAAGGACGGACCAGGGCAATGGAAATGTTCCCATATCAAGCAAATTCAATTTTCTAGTTCCTCCTTCATTGTTCTTTTCACGCATACCACTGTCCAGTCAGACATTTACCAACTCCAGGGCTCCACTGACTTGTTTGGGAATTCTACAAACAAGGAAGCATTCTTGTCAAACAGTGAGTAAGTGAGCTGCTACTAGAAGACCTACTCTTCACTTTTACCTCATTTGTGTTTCAGAGTTCTACATCAGATTTTCAAAATAGAGAAAGAAACCACAATCAGTTTTGCTACCAAAAATGTAAAGTACCCATTGGCCCAAAGGGTAAGTTGCTGAACACAGCTTTGAAACCCAAGAATCTGCCACTGGCATGAGAACAAAGTATCTCTCAATAAGATCTTGTTTAAAGAGTAGGGGAAGGAACACATGAATGACATTATGATCTTTGTTTCTCTCCTTGTGTAATCCTTTCAGGCAGAGATTTGACATAGACTTCCAGGTGGAATATACACATGATCTAAGTCTGGGGAAGCTACCATGTCTTGTACACAGAAATATTGGCAAAAACCCTACCCTCTTATTCCTCTGAGTGAATGAAATCATGTACCATCATGGGGAAGAACATGGGCTCTGGAACCTGACTGAGTTGAAAACCCCCAACTTTGCTGTATATTCTCTGTGTGGAATTAAGTTTTCTGTGCTTTATTTTGCTCATCTGTAAAATGGGCACAATAACATCTACCTTATGGGAAAAATGAAATATTTTAAGATACACAAAACTTTAGAGCAGTACCTGGCAGATATAAGCATTCAATAAACATTAACAGTTGTTACCAGCTATGAAAGATAATTCCTGGAAAGTCCTTTTGTGGTCATCTTCTCCAAAGTTCCATCATTTCTCAGTAGATTTTTCTTTCTACCTCCTATGTTTCTCATTCACATGTGTGGGTCCCCCCCCCCCCCCCGCCGCAATATCTTGTATAGAAATTGCATGTGAATGTCCCTTCTTGCTGTTGCCTAGAGTCATCATATGCTGTACCACCATAGAATGTTAGAACTAGAAGAAATCTATAGAATATTTAGAATGTATAATGCCTGTGACTTCCTGGCTCATTCACATTGGCATTTTGGAATACTTTGTCTTCTATAAAACATCTTAACTTGGATGGAATGAGTACATGATCATTATGAAAAACAATTACATAGAGATGATGTAAATGGAAATGTTTATGTCTTTCTGAGATGCTGCATTTACTGGGTTCCCCCAGAGATGTTTGCTGAATTGAATAGACTTTATAGATAGAGGCTCGTGGTTGGTCATTTTCCTTTTATCTGCACCAGATTATGTTATCAAAGGTTCCTGGCCTGTGTTGGAGGAAAGCATAATATCTTGGCAAATTGGGACTAGTCTAAACAAATCACCTATTGGCTTGAATCTCAAACATATTTCTAGTTTCAATCAGAGGCGGACTCAGAGAAAAGCAGATATACGAGACCAAGTGCAGGAAGAAACTTAAATTTTATTTTATATGAACTCAGTATCTGTTTATTAGAAAAGATCAGGCTTGGCTGCAGGGATAATGATGACAAATCTTGGTAGATATATGATGATAGATTTAACTAAGCAGAGTCTGGAAGTGGAGGCCTTATCAAAAGAGGCCCAAACAAATTCTTCAAAATTAAATGGTGGCAATATTCTATTTCTCTTTCTCTCTCTCTGTCACACACACACACACACACACACACAGGCACAATTGGGAGAATAAATGCCTATTCAGATCAAAACAGACATTCAGAAACTCATGCTTTACCTATTGGTGCAACTAATGAGCCAGACAATGAAAACGATGATTTTAAAACCAACCCAAGTCTTGAAAAAGAAGGAGGAACTTCAGGAGGGAAGACATCCTTTTCAAATACCTATACCACCTTCCTGAAACAAACGCAGAGTCAGCTTTACAATCAGAGTGCCATGAAAGACGGTGCAATTATTGGCAAGTCAAGAGCCAAAAATATGTGCCTGTGCCTAGAAATGGCAGATGGGCAGTCTTAGGTATTTGTCCTTTTTATATCAGCTCATTGGATCCAGCTTCCCTGGGTACAAGCCTAGTATTGCTGTGGTGATAAAAGAACTAGTTCCAGGACCAAGTGTCCTAGCTGTCACAGAGGCCAATCTTTGTACAACTGGGAAATCGTGAGACCTTGTTAATCAATAGAGCAGTGTGTATCTTGGGGACCAGAGAAGAAAAATCCAACAACTGTGAAATGGATCAATTGAGATCAGACCTACTGAGACCCTCTTGAATATTGGAAACTAAAACCCACAAAGAGGCTAACAAGAAATGCACTGACATGAAACACAAGCTAGTTTCTCCTAAACCTGCTTTTTCATTGGATTGCTGATCAAAAGGAGCTACAGGAACGCCTGTGGGCTTGTCCAAGCCCAAGGAAAAAAGTTTGATAGACAAGCATCTGGATATGTTTGTTGCACTTTGGTCATACAGAATTTAAATTTTTGGTTTGAGTGGAATTGTTTTCTTCAAATAAAGCTCTTCCAGCTTTCATAGGGACCTTCAAAAGAAGTAGAAGAAAAAAGAAGAAGAAAGAGAGATGAGAGGAAGATAGAGAGGGAGGAAAGGAAAGAAAGAGAATAAAAGAAACACAGTCCCTGCTTAATAATGTTGAATACTTCTTATTTTGGTATTAGAATGGAAGATGTTGATGTTTTACCTTGGATGGGAGTGCAAAGATTGGTTCTTCATGTTGCAATGGAATGTAAAAATCTTTCTTCACTGGGATTTTGGGAACCATTTTTTTACCCTTTGTAAAAAATTGAAGTAAATTTGCATATTAAATACACAGATCTATTCTGTTTGATGTTAACATATTATTTTGACAATTAAATACACTTATTTAACAACTACCCAAAATAATACGTAGCATAGTTTCATCACCCCTGAAAGTCCCTCATATTCTCCTCCTTCCAATCTCTGGCCTTCCAAGAAGAAAACCACCATTCAAATGTGTTTTTCCATATGTCCATCTTATACGTTCTTGAACTTAATATAAATGTATTCCTTTGTGTCTGGCTTCTCCCTTTCAACATGTTTTGGAGATTCACCTCTATTGTTTATGTACCAGTAGTTTATCCCTTATTTGGATACGCCAAAATATTTTTATTCATTCCTCTGTTTATGGACATTTGGACTATTTTCAGTTTTCAATGATTTTGAATAAAGCTGTTATGAAGATTCTCACATGATGTTTTAGTGGACCAATGTTTTTGTTTCTCTTGGACAAATATATAGAAACACAGATGTTGGGCCATAGAGCAAATATATGTTTAACTTTTTAAGAAACTCCAAACAGTTCTCAAAGTGGCGTTACACCATTTCATACTGAGGAATAAATGAGAGAGTTCCAGTTGTTCTATATTCATGTCAACATTTGGCATTTGTTATTTTAGCCATTCCAGTGGATTTGAAATGTTATCTTACTGTGGTTTAAATTGTGTTCCCTGCTGATTAAATTGTACCGGGCATCCGTTTCATAGGCATATTGGCCACCATAAATCTTCCTTTGTGAAGTGTCTTTCACATCTTTGCCCATATCTTTATAAGTTGGATTGATTGTATTCTTATTGTTGATTTGTAGGAGTCCTTTGTATACTCTGAATATTCATATCAAATATTATCTTCTGTGGCCTGATTTTTCATTTCCTAGTAGTATATTCAGAAGAAAAACAAGGTTGTTTCAAACTTTTATTAAATTCAATATATATATTTTTTCTCTTATGTCTATTGCATTTTGTATCTTATCTAAGAAATATTTGCCTTTTTTCCAAAGTCACAGAAATACTTCCCTGTTTTCCTCTAGAAGCTTTATAAAGATCACATCTTGGGTACCTGGGTGGCTCAGTGGGTTAAGCGTCTGCCTTCAGCTCAGGTAAAGATCCCAGGATCCTGGGACCAAGCCCCTCTCCCTCTGTGCCCCCCCCCACCCCCCGCTTGTGCTGTCTCACTGTCTATCAAATAAATAAATAAAATCTTAAAAAAAAAGTCACATCTTATATTTCATCTTATATGATCCATGTCAAATGAATTTTTGTTTATGCAATGAGGTAGGATTTGAAATTTTTTATACAGATATGTAGCTGTTTCAGTGCCATTTGTTAAACATTTTGTTTTAACTTTTTTTGTCCCATGTTAGACTTCTTTGGTGCCTTTGTTGAAAAGCAATGAAAAATGTTTGTATAGGTTTATTTCTAGACTCTATTCTATTCCTTTTATCTACTTGTTTATCCTTACAGCAATATCATATATTTTTGTTTCTTTATCTTCATGGTATATCTTGAATTCAGATGTGAGTCTCAAGCATTCTTATTTTTCAAGATCGTTTTGACTATCCTACATCAAGTGCATTTTGAAAAAATTTATGATCAATCAGGCAATTTTTAAAACCTTCTAGTATTTCGATTGGGATTGCTTTGACTCTATATCAATTTGGGGAAAATTGACAACATAATATCTCTTAACTTGTTTTTAATTTCAACAATTTTGTATGGTTTTTACTGTTTAACTATACATGTTTTGCTACATTTATTTCTAAGTATTTTATTTTTATGTTGTTTTTAATGAATCTTAATCTCTAATTTATAATCAGTATGAAGAAATACAATTGATTTATATATATATGTATATATATATATTTAATTTTTTTAAATTATATTATGTTAGTCACCATACAGTACATCCCTGGTTTTTGATGTAAAGTTCGATGATTCATTAGTTGCGTATAACACCCAGTGCACCATGCAATACGTGCCCTCCTTACTACCCATCACCAGCCTATCCCATTCCTCCACCCCCTCCCCTCTGAAGCCCTCAGTTGTTTCTCAGAGTCCATAGTCTCTCATGCTTCATTCCCCCTTCTAATTACCCCCCTTTCTTTTTCCTTTTCTTCCCCTACCGATCTTCCTAGTTCTTATGTTACATAGATGAGAGAAACCATATGATAATTGTCTTTCTCTGTTTGACTTATTTCACGTAGCATTATCTCCTTCAGTGCCGTCCATGTTGCAGCAAATGTTGAGAACTCGATCTTTCTGATAGCTGAGTAATATTCCATTGTATATATGGACCACAACTTCTTAATCCAGTCATCTGTTGAAGGGCATCTCAGCTCCTTACACGATTTAGCTATTGTGGACAATGCTGCTATGAACATTGGGGTGCATATGGCCCTTCTCTTCACTACGTCTGTATCTTTGGGGTAAATACCCAGTAGTGCAATGGCTGGGTCATAGGGTAGCTCAATTTTTAACTTTTTAAGGGACCTCCACACTGTTTTCCAGAGTGTCTGTACCAACTTGCATTCCCACCAACAATGTAGGAGGGATCCCCTTTCTCCACATCCTCTCCAGCAATTGTTGTTTCTTGCCTTGTCAATTTTGCCATTCTAACTGGCGTAAGGTGGTATCTTTGAATTTCCCTGATGGCTAATGATTTTGAACATTTTTTCATGTGTCTGTTAGCCATTTGTATGTCATCATTAGAAAAGTGTCTGTTCATATCTTCTGCCCATTTTTTGATTTGATTATTTGTTTCTTGTGTTTTGAGTTTGAGAAGTTCTTTGTAGATCTTGGATACCAGTCCTTTATCTGTAGTGTCATTTGCAAATATATTCTCCCATTCCGTGGGCTGCCTCTTAGTTTTTTTGACTGTTTCCTTGGCTGTGCAGAAGCCTTTGATCTTGATGAAGTCCCACAAGTTCATTTTTTCTTTTGTTTCTCTTGCCTTTGGGGATGTGTCATGAAAAAGGTTGCTTTGGCCGATGTCGTAGAGGTTGCTGCCTATGTTCTCCTCTAGGGTTTTGATGGATTCCTGTCTCACATCGAGGTCTTTCATCCATTTGGAGTTTATCTTTGTGTATAGTGTGGGAGAGTGATCAAGTTTCATTCTTTTGCAGGTAGCTGTCCAATTTTCCCCCCACCATTTATTGAAGAGACTGTCTTTTTTCCACCAGATATTTTTTCCTGCTTTATCAAAGATTAGTTGCCCAAAGAGCCAAGGGTCCATTTCTGGGTTCTCTATTCTGTTTCATTGGTCTATGTGTCTGTTTTTGTGCCAGTACCATGCTGTCTTGGTGATCACAGCTTTGTCGTACAGCTTGAAATCCAGCATCGTGATACCCCCAGCTTTGTTTTTCCTTTTCAACAGTTCCTTTACAATTCAGGGCCTTTTCTGGTTCCACACAATTTTAAGGACTATTTGTGCCAGTTCTTTGAAAAATGTCCTCGGTATTTTGATCGGGATAGCATTGAAAGTGTAGATTGCTCTGGGTAGCATGGACATTTTAACTATGTTAATTCTTATGATCCATGAGCATGGAATATTTTTCCACCTCTTTGTGTCTTCCTCAATGTCTTTCAAGAGTGATTTATAGTTTCTAGAATATCGATCCTTTCCATCTCTGGTTAAGTTAATTCCAAGGTAACGTATGGTTTTTGGTGCTATTGTAAATGGGATGGATTCCCTAATTTCTATTTCTTCAGTCTCATTTTTCATGTATAGAAATGCAACTGATTTCTGAACATTGATTTTGTACCCTGCCACATTACTGAATTGCTCTATAACTTCTAATAGTTTGGGCGTGGATTCTATTAGGTTTTCCATATAGAGTATCATGTCATCTGCGAAGAGAGACATTTTGACTTCTTCTTTGCCGATTTGGATACATTTTATCCCTTTTTGTTGTCTGATTGCTGTTGCAAGGACTTCTAGTACTATGTTGAATAATAATGGCAAGAGTGGGCATCCTTGTCGTGCTCCGTATCTTAAGGGAAAGGCTTCCAACTTTTCCCCATTGAGAATGATATTTGCTGTAGGCTTTTCATAGATGGTTTTTATGAGATTGAGGAATGTACCCTCTATCCCTACACTCTGAAGGGTTTTAATCAGGAAACGATGCTGTATTTTGTCAAATGCTTTTTCTGCATCTTTTGAGAGAATCATATGATTTTTGGCTTTTTCCTTCTGGATAAAATCTAAGACACTGATCGATTTGCGAATGTTGAACCACCCTTGCATCCCAGGGATGAATCCCACTTGGTCATGATGGATAATCCTTTTAATGTACTGTTGGATTCTATTAGCCAGGATCTTGTTGAGAATTTTGGCGTCCATATTCATTAGGGAAATCAGTCTGTAATTCTCATTTTTGATGGGGTCTTTGCCTGGTTTGGGGATCAAGGTAATATTGGCCTCATAGAATGAGTTTGGTAGCTTTCCTTCTGTTTCTATTTTTTGAAATAGCTTTAGGAGAATAGGTATTATTTCTTCTTTGAATGTTTGGTAGAATTCCCCAGGAAAACCGTCCGGGCCTGGAGTTTTGTTTTTTGGAAGGTTTTTTATAACTGTTTCAATCTCTTCATAATTAATTGGCCTGTTTAAAAAATCAATTTCTTCCTGTTTCAGTCTTGGTAGTTTATAGGTTTCCAGGAAGGCCTCCATCTCTTCCAGATTGCTTAATTTATTGGCATAAAGCTGTTGATAAAAGTTTCTAATAATCCTTCCAATTTTGTTGGTGTTAGTTGTGACCTCTCCCTTTTCATTCATAATTTTATTAATTTGGGTCCTTTATTCTTTTGGATAAGTCTTGCCAGTGGTCTGTCAATTTTATTAATTCTTTCAAAGAACCAGCTTCTAGTTGTGTTGATCTGCTCTACTGTACTCTTGGTTTCTAATTCATTGATTTCTGCTCTAATCGTGGTCAACTGCTTTCTCGTGTGTGGATTAGGCCTGTCCCTCTGTTGCTGTTCCAGCTTCTTGAGGTGAGAATATAAAAACTGCATTTTAGATTTTTCTATTCTTCTGAGTGAGGCTTGGATGGCTATGTATTTTCCCCTTAGGACTTCCTTTGCAATATCCCATAGGTTTTGGACCGTTGCGTTTTCATTCTCGTTGGTCTCCATAAATTGTTTAAATTGATTTTTGATTTCCTGGTTTATCGAGTCATTCCTGAGCAGGATGGTTCTTAGTCTCCAAGTATTTGAGGTTCTTCCAAGTTTTTCCTTGTGGTTGAGTTCCAATTTCAGAGCGTTGTGGTCTGAGAATATGCAGGGGATAATTTCAATCTCTTGGTATCGGTTGAGACCTGTTTTGTGACCCAGAACATGGTCTATTCTTGAGAATGTTCCATGGGCATTAGAATAGAATGAGTATTCTTTGGTTCTGGGGTGTAGTGTTCTATGTATATCTATGAGGTCCAACTCATTGAGTGTGGCATTCAAAGCTCTTGTTTCTATGTTGGTTTTCTGCTCCGGTGCCCTGTCTATTTCTGATAGTGGAGTGTTGAGGTCCCCTACTATTAATGTATTTTTATCTATATGTCTCTTTATTGTGGTTAAGAGTTGGCTTGTGTATCTTGCTGCTCCCCTGTTGGGGGCATATATATTTATAATTGTCATATCCACTTGTTGGATACATCCTTTAAGAATGATATAGTGCCCTTCCGTGTCTCTAACTATAGTCTTTAGTTTAAAATCCAATCTGTCTGATATGAGAATTGCTACCCCAGCTTTCTTTTGTGGTCCATTGGCGTGAAAGATGGTATTCCATCCCTTTACTTTCTGTCTGAATGTATCTTCAGGTTCAAAATGAGTCTCTTGTAGACAGCAAATGGATGGGTCATGTCTTTTTATCGAATTTGCAACCCTGTGTCATTTATGGGAGCATTTAGGCCATTTACATTGAGACCGATTATTGAGAGATATGATTTTAATGCTGTCATGTTGCCAGTAAAGTCTTCGTTTCTATAGATTGTGACTTTCTGTTCTGTATCACTCTTGGGGCCTTTTTACTTTTATAGAACCCCCCTTAATATCTCCTGTAGGGCTGGTTTCGTGGTTGCGAAATTGGTCAATGACTGGCGATTCTGGAAGGTCTTTATCTCTCCATCAATTCTGAATGACAGCGTTGCTGGATAAAGGATCCTTGGCTGCATGTTTTTCTCTGAAAGAGCTTTAAAAATGCTCCCCTCCAACCCTTTCTCTCATTCCAGGTCTGTGTAGACAAGTCTGACGTAATTCTGATACCTTTGCTTTGGTACGTGAGAAATTTCTTTCCCCTGGCCTCTTTCAATACTGTATCCTTGGATCTAATATTTGCGAATGCACTATGACGTGACGTGGAGTAGGTTTGTCATGGTTGAGCTTGGGAGGGGGTCCTCTCTGCCTCTTGGACACGAATGCTTATTTCCTTTGCTAGATTAGGGAAGTTTTCAGC
This sequence comes from Ursus arctos, assembly GCF_023065955.2. Lineage (NCBI taxonomy): Eukaryota > Metazoa > Chordata > Mammalia > Carnivora > Ursidae > Ursus > Ursus arctos. The sequence goes on from NW_026622875.1 coordinate 29,975,276, forward strand.
TAAAATTTGTTCAAATATCTCTTCTAGACCTCTATTTTTCTCCACCCCCTCGGGGATGCTGATGATTCTTACATTGGAATGTTTCATTGAGTCAGTAATCTCCCATAACCTACATTCTTGGGATTGGATTTTTTGAGCCCAGATTCTATTTTAGCTTTCTCTTCTAACCCATCCTCCAATTCGCCGATACGTCTTCTGCCTCATTCACCCTGACCGTCAGAGCCTCTAGTTTTGACTGCATTTGGCTCATAGAATTTTTAATTTCTGACAGATTCGCTCTCATTTCCGCCCTTAGAGATTCTATATTCTCATTAACATTTTCGTTAATACTTTTTTCAAGTCTACACATCATGTTGACCATTGTTACTCTGAATTCCATTTCTGATAATTTGGTTATATCCATATCCATTAGTTCTGTGGCAGAGGCCACAGACTCATTGTCTTTTCTTTGCTGGGGGGGATTTCTCCTTCTCATCATTCTGATGAGGAGAGGTTGCGGGGTTGTAGAGCACAAATTATTGACCGGGACCCAGGCAGTGCGCACTTGTTTTATAGGGATCTTAGGGATGTGGGCTTCTTGATTTTTCAGCCTGCCTTCTGGGTGAGGGGCCTGCCACGCCGATACTCAGGCAACCCTGTTTGGGTAGAGTCTCCGTGTCCCCTGGGAGGGGGGATGGGGATGGGCACACTGTGAGCCGGTATTTCCAGGCTTTTGTTCTCTGGCGGCTTTCCCTGGCTGTTTGCTGTGCCTCTTCTGAGAGTCAGAGCAGCAGTGGCCAAATCTCACCCTCTGTCTCAGAACAGCGGACCATTCTCCACTGATGTTCTGGCCACTTTAACTCTGTTTCTGTGGGTGCTGCTCAACCCTGCAGCGTCCTGGGATGTGTGCCCCAGCCCTCACTTCCAGGGCCAGCAGGTCTCTGTCCTTTGTGTTTCTAACACCGCCAGCCGCCAGCCGCCCCTGCGGGCTCTGGAGCTCCCAGTCTCAGTCTGGTTCCAGTGAGCGCACCGGAGCTCCGTTTCAGTCTGGTGGCGCGCGTTCCCCAGCTCACGGTCTCAGTCTGCTCTCTCGGGGGTGCCGGTCTGCAAGTCTGCCTGCTCCCCCGTGCAGGTGGCTACCACTTTCTGGTGCCCAAATGCGGCGGCTCCCTCCCCCTTCCGTTTATCTTCCGATATCTGTGTGTGGTTTCACGGCTCCCCGCTTCTACCTCAATACTCAGCGCTGGAGATGTTCAGTTGTAGAGATCCAGATGTGTCTTCCTGAGTCTCAGGCTGATTCCGTGGATGTTCAGGATGGTCTGGTACCTATCCAACTCGACTCAGGGGACTGGCTGTAAAAGGGGTCCCCTACTCCTCCGCCATCTTAACTCCCCCCCTGATTTTTATATATTGACATTGTATCCTATGACTTTGCTAGTTCATTTATTAATTTTATCAATTTTTTAGATTCTGTAGGACTTTCTCACCTTATACAACAATATTGTCCATGAGTTATGATCATTCTCCTTTCCACTCTTTGTTTTCCCTTCCTCTTGCGCTATCTAGAGCTTTCAGTAGACTCTTAAATAGAGGTAGTAAGAACGGAAATCTTTGCGCTGTTCCTGATGATGGGTAAAAGTGTTCAGTGCTTCACCATTAAATATGTTAGCTTTGGCCTGTCATAGATGTCCTTTATCACACTTGGGAAGCTCCCTTCTGTTTCCAGTATCCTGAGAGATTTTAACATGATTAGGTTTTTGAATTTGGTCAAATGTTTTTTCTGTACCTTGTGATGATGATCTGTTTTTCTTCCTTTATTATGTTAAATTATATTATAAATTATACTGATTCACTTTCAAATATTAAACCAACCTTGTATTATTTCTGAGATGAACCCCATTAGGTCATGATATATTATCCTTATTATATATTTTTGCTATTTATACATTGCTTATATATTGCTAATATTTCAGAGGACACACAGCCACATACTCTCTCACTGGATTTAATTCTTCAGAAGCAATTTATCTCTAATCTCTGAAAGTGCCCATCACTGTATCATACTCATGGTGTCCAATAAATACGTAGCAAGTATTTTATTTTAAGAATAGAAGAATTCATGAATAAACAAATGTATGTGCTTTGGTTCTCCTGTGTCTCTTTCAAGAATAGGCTTTGCTTAATAAAAGCTTGGGCTGAAAATCTTCTCCTCTGCATAAGTTAGTGTGCCTTAGATAGCTGTCTACCATTACAGCCGTCCATGTGTGGACAGGCATCCCGATGGCTCCATTCTCACTCATGAATGGAGGCTCCTCCATGAGACCGTAGTGATCAGGAAAAGGTTCTGGATGGGATGCTAGTCTGGGCTCTGCTGCTACCAAGAGATCTGGAGCAACTGACTTCTGCCTATGTCTCCATTTCCTCATCTATAAAGTAAGAAGGCTCTGTGGTCTCTAAGAACCCTTCTAGGTCGAAAGTTCTATGTGTCTGGGGAGTAGCACAGTGAAGGGAGGCCAGGAATAGAAACCAGGTCTTCTCAGGCCAAGCAGGCTGTTTCTTCCACTGGAGGGTTCTGCTTTTCTTTAATAATGACTATTCCATGCCGTTTGTTTGAAGGCTGATAGTAAAAGTTTTTAGTAAAAGGTATGTCTATTCTCCCTGTCTTACTTTACCAACTCCCATGAAACGACTCTACAAGGTTTTTTATACCCAGTTTCTATTAATGTGAGAATGGAAGTCAACCCTTACATTTTTTTTTTTTTTAGCTTTAGTGAGCTATAATTGACAAAATTGTAAGATATTTGAAGCAGACTCAGATCATTATTTACTGATATGTTAATCCCTCAGTATCTTGGAGCCATTCTGTATGTATGATTCATTTGAAGAATAATGGTCCTATCCATGTTTTATGATGTTCCAGTCCTCATTTTCTCAGCTTCAGATGTATTTCCTCTGACCAACTATTGCACAGCTGGTGGTAGGCTCATAGGACATTCTTCAAGCCTAACCCTTTGCAGTTTCTCATTGAGATTTTTGTTAAGGAGGATTAAAAATATTGATTTTTAATTGGATGAGTAATATACAAATACAGTGTCATTTTTAAAACTTCCAACATTATAGTCAATGCTTAAATCCTTCTGAACCAACCACCTTCTTTCTTGGTCACTTCCCAAGAGGTTACCCATTTGGTGACTATTCTTATGTATTCACATATGTAGTACACCTGAAGAAATCTAAAATGTTAATAAAAATGGCATCATGCAATGCACAATTTTCAATATTACTTCCTTGTTATGTTGTGCCGGTTTATCAATATTATGAATGGTTCTGTGGTGAAGATTCTTATACAGGTTGACTTGTACACAAGCACAAGGAAGAGCAACAGGAAGTAGAATTGCTGTGTCATGCAACATGTACATACTTAATTTTAATAGATAATGCTACAGCAGAGTAATTAAAGCATGGGCCCAGGAACCAGATGATCCAGGTTGGAATCCCTGCTCTGCTACCTCCTAGCTGTGTGATTTGGGGCTTGTTAACTACTCAGCAAAATGAGGATAAGCTCTCATAGGATTGTTATGAGGGTTAAATAAGATACTGCATGAGAAGCACTTAAAATAGTGGCCACCCCAATGTGTCCTCCACTACACTTCAGTTCACTGAAGCCAGTGACCATGTCTCACTTATGTTGTACCCCTGGTAAAGTGCCACACTTGGCACGTATTAGGATTTCAGGAAATCCTTACTGAACAGTCTTAGTTTAACGCAAAAATGGCTGTTCTTCCACATAGCCATAGTAGCTCCTTGCGTAAGATGAGAGGTGGAGTCAAAGTGGGGAAAAAATGAGTATCTGTTGATTAATTGTTATTGATATATGTCAGGTATCATGCTGGGTATTCTACATTCCTTCCCTAATTTAGCTCCCCTATTAGGACTCACTTTATAGACCAAATAATTGTGGCTCCGAGAGGTTAGGTAACTTGTCCAAGGCCACATGGCTAGCAAGTTGTAATTCAAATTCAGCATTATCTGGGCACCTGGGTGGCTCAATCAGTTAAGCATCTGCCTTCAGCTCAGGTCATGATCCCAGGGTCCTTTGATTGAGTCCTGCATCGGGCTCCCTGCTCAGTAGGGAGTCTGCTTCTCCCTCTCCCCCTCTCCCCCTGCTCGTGCCCTCTTTCTCTCACTCTCTCTCAATTTTTAAAAAATCTTAAAAAATGAAAGTTTAAAAAAAATTCAATGTTGTCTGCTTTCTGATCCAATGAATACTCTCCCAGGATAAATAGCAGAATGTCTTCCGTTACTATAGACACAGTCCACATGGGGGTAGGTATACTTTTTCTGAGGTGTCCTAACCCTATATCAAGAACCTTCAGAAAACATTTTCTTAAAAGTAGTCATTGTCTTAAGATTTAGTTAATATTAAACAGATGAGGGGCGCCTGGGTGGCACAGTGGTTAAGCGTCTGCCTTCGGCCCAGGGCGTGATCCCGGCGTTATGGGATCGAGCCCCACATCAGGCTCCTCCGCTATGAGCCTGCTTCTTCCTCTCCCACTCCCCCTGCTTGTGTTCCCTCTCTCGCTGGCTGTCTATCTCTGTCGAATAAATAAATAAAATCTTTAAAAAAAATATTAAACAGATGAGAGGAGTCCTGGATCTTAGCCAAAAAATTAAAAAGTATTTTGAAATTCAGAAAAAAAAACAGAAGTGATGAATTGTGCAGAGTGTATCAACCAAATCGATACTCCAAACATTAAGGAGATACCAATCAGAATACTCCATATTTTATACACAATGGACTATAGCATTTGTACCCTGAAAGATATGTTTATAGCAACAGATCAAGGACAGAGTACTTACTCTCAGCTCTCAATGCCTGAGTTAGTACTTTTTCAGTTTGCTATTGCTACAATGATGGTGTGGAACAAATAACCATAGAAACCTGGTGGCACCAAAAATATGACTTTATTTAGCTCAGGTGTCTGTGGGTTGGCTGAGGGCCAGATGGTTTAGGCTGGGCTCCTTCATGTTCTTTTTGGTTGGGATAACTCTGTTCCTTGAATTTCTTATCCTCTTCCTCGGACCAGAGGGCTATCCAGAGCACATTCTATCATGGTAATGGTGAAAGTCCCAAAAAGCAAGAAGCATCACACAAGGCCCCTTAAGGCCTGAGCTCAGAGCTAACACACTGTCCCTTCTTCTTTGTTCTATCATCGAAGAAAGTAACATGGACAAACCCAGAATCAAAGTGTGAAGAAAGATACTCTGTAATCTTAGGGCAGAGAAAAACCACTGGTAAAGGACATGGAATCAGGAAGGGTAAAAAATTAGGATCAATGATGCAATCTACCACTAGGATTTTAGTGAGAATTCCCCTGAGGATGTGTATCTGCTCCTCCAACCTCGATTGGTGGCTAAAACAGAAAGACGCGATGGGTGGTATCTCTGTTTTTGTTTTTATTTTTTTTTCCTATTTTGGAATCACCACTGTCATTTCACTAGTGAGGCTGTGATGGAAAATGCCTTCTTCAATCCTCCCCCACTATGGGCACATGGAGTGAAGAGTAATTTAAAATGAGCAGGCTGCTTTAGAATTTTCAGAACACCTGCATCTTATTTTAGAAGCAATTGACGCTCTTGGCCTGGTTTGTGCTTGGGCAATTTGGAATGATTAAAGAATTTTACATCTCTCAAGTGCTTCTGTGTTCAGATGAGCCTAAATAGGGGTTGGGTGCAAATCTTCTTCAGTACTTTTTTTTCTTTGAGGCATTTTTAATTACTAATCACCTAATAAAGTAGTTAAGATATGAAGTTCCCAGTGTCCCAGTTTGAATTCACAGCAAAACAAATTTAGAAGCCTCCCTGGCAGACTCCAACTCATTGGGTTGGTATTTTTTCCCCTTTCCTTTCTTATTTTTAACAACAAGAAGTCTTTGCCTCTGTATTTGTCATTTTTGCTTATATGGTGCAGGCTTGAAGGAAGTCAGCTTAAAACGGATGCTCTCTTAAATGAACCGTATTCTGGGAAAAGGATGAGATGAAGTAGGGAGAAAAGAGGAGTGGGGGAATGGATGTCAGAAAACAAGACTGGCCACTGGTGATACCTGCTTTCTGTTAGGGATACACAGATAGCTGAGGCTGCTGATCTTCATGCAAAGAAAACAAAAACACTTGACTTTTTAGATGAAGCTGCCTTCCAAGGAGGTAGATTATATAAAATATATATTCCACTTGTTAAGCAGAACAGTGGGTTTGGAAAGGCCAAAGGGTGGGTTTGGAAATGTAGCTTGGCCTGGAAGAGCAGAACTGATCTGCATAAAAGAAAAACATGGAATTCCCAAGAACCTTCTCAAAGTATTGTCCTTGGATCAGCAGCATGGGCAACACCTGGGAGCTTGGGCCCACCCTAGACCTTTTGGATTAAAATCCACATTGTAGCAAGATCCTCAGATGGTTCACATGTACACTGGAGCTGGAGAAGAACTGTCTCAGAACAGTCAGGATGGAAAGGAGGAATAAAGGTGGGGAGAAAGGGAGATTACGACGGAGATGGTTTGGGCTAAGGAGTGGGAAGCTGCCTATGAAAAATCACAGGTGGTGGGCAGGCCAGTGGACTTTTAAGAACAAAATTGCCTAATGCTCAACTTTGGTAGTTTGCTTTACAGAAGTATAAATCTCTCATCTGTATCCCCCCTAACCTTTAGTAAAGTTTGTTCTGTATATCATATAGGCTTGTGGTGGTGTCTGCTTTCTTCTTCTGCATGTGTGTGTAAATCCCAGGACTATCTGAGTTTCACATCTGAGGCTTGGTGGGACATAATGTAAATAGGAAGTACAGCAAGGCAACATGATTCAGGACCTGAAATGATCCATTAGAATTGGAAATTGAGATAAGACAACCAAGGAGATGCTGTTAATGATGAGAATGTTTTAGAATATGTTAATGTATTTTCCCTGTTAGCATTTGCTTGTGACCCCGTGTTCAACTAAAGGAAATCTTTGCTTCAAGGAGTGCTGGGATTATTAAAACAATGAGTGAGTTAGTGTGCAACTACTTATTGTCTTGAAGATTAAAAGGATTTCTTAAATTGCAGAAGCTCCCGTTTATATATCAGGATTCAAGCCTATCTGGCTCTGATCATAGAATGTTATTCTAAACTCTGGTGTGGAGAAAATTCAGACTATTAATATAGGGAAGGAACCATCTGGCAAGAAGTAGACATGGAAGTCTTCAGCAGAGTGAAGAAAGAGATAGTTGAGGAGATGGGTCCAAGGTGAGGACTCTGCCCTACTAGGAATCCAGTTTCTCCATTCCATGGGCTTTAGCTTGAAGATACTGAAAAGCAACCCTAGATAGGTTGAGGAAGAAGCCAAAAGCAGAGAGTACTTCCTGTTTGAGACTCTGGGAAGAGACATGGCAGAGCTGCCTCATGGCAACATATGGTGACCACAGTAGGATTGAAATGGCATTGTAGAATGTAGAATGAAGAACTTGATATTATTTTCCCACTATCACTCCCCCACTGTTCCCACAGCCTGTGGATAATGAGGAAAGAACCACATTTTACCTCTGTGTTCAGTGAAAATATCTAGATATCTGAAGGGCATTCTCTGGCAATCTCTGGCCAAAATGACCCTGTGGCCAAGGACTTCAAGGAAGACTAGCGAGGCTGCTATTCAATTAGAGTCATAGAACTCAGAAGATCAGCTGAGACTGCAAAAGCTGATGGCAGAGTCTCGAGGAGAATCCAGGCCTCAACCACAGGTGACCCCAGCTGTGGAGCAGTGGTTGCACTGAGGACAGAGGCCCACTGTCTAAATCCTGGATGAGGTGAGCTGTCCTCAGCCTTGAGTTCATCAGGCAGTACAAGGAAGGATGACACAGGACCAGACATCCTTTCCCCCTGCTCCCAGACTTCTTGTAGAAAGATGGAGATGTGGAGAGTTCCTTTAAGAAAAGAGAAAAATACCCTTGATGGGGGAATTTGACAAATTGACAGAGTATTTACCTAAAGGGGTGGAAATAACTAGAAAGTACATATTTTTAAAAGATTTTATTTATTTATTTGAGAGAGAGAGAGCATGAGCAGGGGAGGGGCAGAAGGAGAAGCAGACTACCTGCTGAGCAGGGAGCCCGACCTGGGGCTTGATCCCAGGACCCTAGCATCATGACCTGAGCTGAAAGCAGACTCTTCACTGACTGAGCCACCTAGGTGCCCCTAGAAAGTATATTTTAATGTGAGGAATGTCACTTTTAATTGGCACATGCCTGTTTTCTTCAAAAATTGAGAAAAAGATGAGAGGATTCAATAGGAAGTAAAAGAAACTACATTTTTGTAATTATTGAGTTAAATCTCCTCCTTGCACATTCACCCCAACACCTATACACATACCCATTCCTGAGAATTTAAAAAATATGGAGGGTTCTTTAGAGTTCCACAGTATATGAAATTGGAGCCCTTAAACTCTGTGGGCATCGAGACCCCAGCTGATATCTGAGTGACAGCAGGTATCAAGTACTTGAGCATCTTTTATGTGTATTGTATTAGTATTTAATATATTATTCAAAATAACTTTTACAGAAAAGCCTGGGATTTTGGTGGTGTATTTCAGTTACAGATGGGAAGGCAGAGGCTCAGAAGGGCTTACTTGCAAGTAACTTAAGCAGTGTGACATGGCTGGTAAGCGATAGTACTGGGACTCTAATATTATTAGACTTCAAAGTTGATGTGCTTTCACTTTCTTTATTTGATAGTGTCCCCAAAATTTATACTTGCATTTTAAGACTATGTAACAGCATGCATTTCCCTTCTCCATTCCCTCCTTCTTCTAGGCCCTGCATTTCTATTTACTCTGCCTTGCTTGCTCCTTTAATAATGGCATAGTGAATATTTCCCTCCAGTCTGATGGAGAAATCAGCACATCTGTTCTTTGCTGTCATATGTGCTCCGTAGGCTGACTTCTGTGGTAGCACTGGGCTTTCTCAGTGGTCCTCAGCCATTGCAGGGGAGAGGCACATGGGTTCCAGTGTTCATGCACATCATCCCCAGAGAAACAAAGTGTGGCCCAGGTCCCTTTGATTGTTACAGGAACTTTGGCCTCCTCTTTATATCCTGGAAAATGGCAGTGGTGACAGTGCCAACCTCATACTGACTTTGGTAATACATGACATTTAGTAGAGGTGTGTTCTCTCTAAGTGCTGTAAGTTTCCAATCCCCTTTGGACTGTTAAATGGCCTGACTGGTTCTGCTCTTATATGAAAACTGTAGAACATTCCCTCTTATTGTGTTGCTTATTCCCAGAACATACTTTCCCTAGTCCTACTTCTATTTTGGGAAACTCATGAGGGATTAAAATCTGAGAATTCAATGATTGAGTAAAATATTATGTATAGTTATTACGAAGCCTCCCTAGAGTGAGGAGACCTGGGAGAATTTGAAAATGCTGCTTACTCAGTCTGTAAAATCAAAAATGTTAAAGAAGAATAGAAAAATCTAGAGACAAGTTTGTGTCTGTCTGTCTCTCATAACCTATTTATTTTGGGAAGCAGGTCTTCAAAACAGTTCTGTACTACTGCTTTGCAGGGTCATACTGCTATCTGGATTCTAATTCTTCACAAGTTACCCTTATTTAGTGTTTACTTTCCTCTCAAATTAGCAATGGCTATCACACCAAGTGTCAAAAATATATACGAGTGATTTGCTTTGCATGAGCACACTGAGAAGAGATGGCATTTGCACTGCCTGCAAACTCAGAGGACATGTAAGATATCCATATCAGATCGGGCACAGGACAGTGGTAAGATGTGCAGGTGATAAAACAGTGCTACTTATTCCTACTATAAATCTGTCAAGAGAGCCAAGATGCACAAACATTTTCCTACTCTTTGAACCAGTCATTTCACTTTGGGGAATACTTCCTAAAGAAACAATGAAAAATGCAGACAGAAATTGGACTGACTAGATAGTATGGGGTTTAATAATTCCTTCAATTCTTTAAAGAACTTATCTGTAAGACTACAAAAACTTAGCATGCTTTAGGGGACAATACTTTGAGGACTTTTCCAATTTCTTTAATGGTTATTAGGCAGTACCAATTGTCTTCTTTTTCTTGTGTCACTTTTGTTATATCCTATTTTTTCACCAATAGTCCATTTCATCAAGCTTGTTATATTCCTTTGTAGTTTCTTAAGTCTCCTCCATAGTTGTGGTGATAGATTTTCCCCAGCATTTTATCGTGAAATTTTTCAAACATTCAGAAATGTTGAAAAGGTTTTATATACCCACCACCAAAATTCTACCATTAACATTTTACTCTATTTGCTTTATCTCATTTCTGTGGATCAGTTCATCTTTTTAAAAAATGTACTCCAAAGTAAATTGCAGACATAATGATAAGATTTTTTAATGAAAAAAATTATTATTTCTTTAGCAGCATAATACTCTTGTGTTATCAGTTGATGTGTCTGAGGCTCATGGCAGGAAAGAGATGGCATATCAGGTTGGGCAACTTGAGGACCATTCACAAAGATGGAAATGGTGCTGTGCCCAGGGGCAATGAGGTACCAGCATCACTCTGGGGCCTTATGGGGGTAAGAGAAGAGAGTACTCACTAGCACCAGAGACAGGACTGTGTGCAGAGGACTTCCTGACAGGAGAAATGCAGGAAGGAGCTGGGGAAATAAACACCAGCCTTCCATCTCTCTTCTTCCCATCTCCTGTTCTGCTCCACTAAGCCAAACCCAACCAGAAGCCATGGGGCAAGGTCGCCTTTGGAGCAGAGGACAGGACGGTGAAAAGTAGAGTGGATCAGGAGGGGAGAACAGAAGCACTCAATTTTGAGCTTTCTAGTTGGAAGCATTTGGACGAGCTATGTAGCATAAATTTTAAGTAGAACGCAACATGTTCAGCAATAACCTAGATTTTGAAACCCTTGGAGTAGCTTGAGTGGATTATGCATGGTAGGTGCCCGGGAAATGTCAATTAAATTAATATCAGGGTTGTGAAAAGCTTAATTTAAGGTGATAGAAGCCTGAAAAACCATTGGCACAATAGCAGAAAAGGTTCTGCATGCTAGAGGTAACTGAGGGAAGGAGAGAGCAAGAAAACTGTGGTGGGTTGACTATGCAGTAGGTTCTTATTTACTGTGGCTCTCCTGCCCCATTAGATAAAATAAATGGCGAGACCAAACGACTCTGTCAAGTGCATGAAAGTATGCTCTCAGCTGTGCAAATCTGGGTTGTTGCTGACTTACTTAGGCTGGCCCACTGGCTGCATGGCCTTGGATCAGGCCAAGAGCAAAGAGATAAAGAGGCCCACATTACAAAGCATTGGAGGTGCTTGCAGTCCGTTCAGCTGCCACACCTATTTCTATCTGTAGGAAATCTCCATCTTACAAGTTTGGGTACATGGACCTCCTCTGCCCATAAAGTCTCAGGCTCTGTAAATTGGCGATGCTATTACTGGATCTTGACTCCACAGCCAGTGAAATGAGACACAAGGGACGGGAGTTCTTTCTTTCTTGTGGCTGTTGCCATAGGGGCAGTAGTTTCTTCACCAGAATCAGTTAAAAAGGGAGACATTAGTCATGTTTCCTGGTTGCTTAGCCTCGAGGTTGGTTTTCTAGCCTTCCTACAGAATCCTGTGAAGGACCTCAAATCCTATAAACATCGTTCTCTCCCTTCCTCACTCTCTTTTTCTTCTTTCCTCCCTCACTCCCTCTCTTCCTCCTTTTTCCTCTCTCTCTTTTTCTCTCTCCCCTTCAGTCTCTCTCTTTCTTTCTTCCCTTGCAATTAAGAACTCTGACAAATATTATCACACCCTGGTAAGTACACAGACACAGACTACGGACAGATAGTTCCTAAAGCAGACCCTTAAATGGCTAGCAATCACATTAAAATACTCAAGTAATAATCAAATAAGTGTGGATTAAAATAAGATACAATTTTTCAATCATCTTAATTACTTAGGTTTTTAAAAATGATAACATCCAGAATTGTTGAGGGTGCAGAGTGGTGATGCTCTAAAGCCATTATGATTGCCGGTGGAAATAGAATCTAATGAGTATGTAAACTTTATGTATAGAGAAAGGTGCTCCTCCCAATGTTATTATAATAGTGAGAATATGAAAACAGCCTACATGTACAACAATAGGAAAACAATGACATAAACTATGATCATACAATTCACTAGTGTTCAGCCATTAAAAATGAGGTTTTCAAACAATATTTAATGATATAGGTCATGAAATAATGCTGTTTAAAAAGGATATTTAAATGGAGGGGTAATATCCCATTCTGTTAATATTATGAAAAATACGTCGTTGTATGCACAAAATTACCAGAAAAAAAGCCTTACCACAATGTATATACTGTTTATCTGTGTGTGATGAGCAAATGGGATGTTTTAATTCTCTTCTTTATTGTGGTTGGTATTCCAGGTAGTCTTTAATAATCAATTAAATTATTATTTTTTTTTATTTTTTAGATTTTTATTTACTTATTTGACAGAGAGAGACAGCCAGCGAGAGAGGGAACACAAGCAGGGGGAGTGGGAGAGGAAGAAGCAGGCTCCTAGCGGAGAAGCCTGATGTGGGGCTCGATCCCAGAATGCAAGGATGACGCCCTGAGCCCAAGGCAGACGCTTAACGACTGCGCCACCCAGGCACCCCAATTAAATTATTTTTTTAAAATCCAGGGTTATCATTTTCTCTCTTTTATCTGACAATAGTCCATCTGTTACAGTTAATATCTCTTTTCTTTCTCCATTTGAATTTTTTAGTACTGTCTTGAAATAGTGGGATTTTTAAAAATAATTGGGTTTCTAAAATGGATGGTAATCTCCATGTTCCTGAGCTGGCTCTTAATGTTCATTGTGCCCATCTGGACAAACCCCGGTATGTGGGATTTGAGTGAAACGCCATTATTTTGACATTTTAACACCTGATTAGCAGTAGCCTTGAATTCAACCTCTACTGATTCATGATTCTCTTTCCAGTTTTGCCTCAAGTCAAAAAAGAACCAGATTTATTCTCTGAATAGATAGGGTCAGCAATGCATTCAGTTATACTTAATCATATATGCCCAGGGGTACAGGAAAATAAATCATTAAGAACATTAGTTTCTGGAAATAGGAATACTAGTTATGACTAATGATGACATGAATGGAATGTGCTTCTTTACTGGAGAAGAGGCAGAGAGGCGAAGGGCATATACAAAAAATGTTTATCAGACAAAACTGACAGTGAGTAGAGATGAGCAAAAGCAGGTGCAGGTGGACAACTGGGTCCAGGACATAGCCATGGAGGAAAATGAGATGAAAGCTGTAAGATACCAGCATCTGGAAGAGGACTGGCAGGGACACAGCCTGTGAGGAGCCAGTGATGAGATATTATGCCTCAGAGAGAATACTAGACCAAGTTAGTTAGAGTCTGAGGGGGAGTGTAGCAGATTGTATTTTCCAAAGATGGCCACAGTAACTGACCATCCCTCATGCTCTTTCTATAATAGGACTTTGACGTCCTTGCTTCCCATGCTGTGACTTGTGACCATAGTGAATGTGATGCTATGTGACTTCTGAGGCTAGATCATAGGTGGAAATAGAGCTTCTGCCTGGTTTGGGCTGGGGGGCCATTTGCTTTTGGCACTCACGGAATCCATGAGCATGTTAAATGGTGGCTTTACACCACTAAGTTTGGAATGTTTGGTACACAGCATGGAGACTGGAATAGGGAAGATGTGAACATTGTTGGTCAAAATCTGGGAATTTGGTGCAAAGACAATGTGTGTCCCAAAGGCTAGAATCAAGTTGTTTGCAAACAAATCAACTGTCGTAAAAGTGACATTTAGCTAGTAGTAACTCCATGCTGCGATGTCACCAAAAGCACAGGAGAAGAAAATCCACAACTCCTCCAAACATTGAGAAAGACTCACTCTAGAAGAGTTTTCACACACTTTAAATCTCATATAGCTGAATTGAGAATCTCAGGAGGCAGCCTGCCATCTGAAGTCATTCACCAGTGTGAAAGAAGTAAGGAAATACTTTCTCACTTCCCTACTAGGGTCTGAACCAGGCAGAAACCTGAACATCTTTTTACTGTATGGATATGAGTTCATGAAGCAGTCAGCTTATTCTATCTTTGCCATGCCTTCTATAAGTGTTCCTAGTAAATTCCCAGCTGATTCACTACTTTTATCTACCTCCTGCATAAGGCCAAGCCCTTAGTACCTCTCTTACTACATCTATTCTGTCACAGTTTTTCCCTGTCAACAAGCAATGAGGAAGCAGGCTGTGCATGGGTAACTGGGGTGATGCAAAGGGTTTTTAAAGATAGAGTTCTGCCAATAAAGCACAGTAAGTGAAGGGTAAAAGAAGAACACAGGTAGCTGGACATGGTGGGGAGATAGTGATTTCCGTAATTTATTCCATCAAGAAGACATCATCGGCTCATTCCAGAGCATCTGTGCTAAATGAATGTCACTCGGATCCTGAAAATTATACTAGATATTCTAGAGGAATATATACTTACTAAGTGCCAAGCACTTCTAAGTGATTTGCATGTATTAACTCATAATAACTCCATGAGTTAACAACATTTTCTCCCCTCATTTTACATATAGGAAATAGACACAGAAAGGTTAAGTGCCTTGCCCAAAATTGCACAGTTTGTAAAAATTAGAATTTAAGTAGTCTGGTTTTAATCCCTGTGCTATTGACCTCTATGCTATCAAGCTTCAAGTGTTTAATTTAATTCCAGTTAACCTTCCAGAACTGAGAATAGAATCGAGGATGCAAACTGAAAAGGTTTACCCCATTTCAGTAAAAAATTATGGAGAAAGTGGCGCCTAGGTGGCTCAGTCAGTTAAGCATTTGCCTTTGGCTCAGGTCATGATCCCAGGGTCCTGGGATCAAGTCCTGAGTCTGGTTCTCTGCTCAACAGGGAGCATGCTCCTCCCTCTCCCTCTGCTGCTCCCCCCTGCTTGTCCTCTCTCTCTGTCAAATAAATAAATAAATAAATAAATAAATAAATAAATAAATAAAATCTTCAAAAAAAATCATGGAGAAAGACTCAGTTCTCAATTAAGTGCAACTAAGTTTTGACGCAAAGCAAAAATACAAAGCCTATAAATATCCAGGTGTTTTTAAAATACCCTAGGGGGAATCGAAACCAAACTAGTGTCCAATTTCTGCCACATTAAATGCCAGAGGAAACTGAATAATCTTTTTTTTTTTTTTTATGATTTTTTATTATATTATGTTAGTCACCATACAGTACATCCCCGGTTTCCGATGTAAGGCTCGATGATTCATTAGTTGTGTATAACACCCAGTGCACCATGCAATACGTGCCCTCCTTACTACCCATCACCGGTCTATCCCATTCCCCCACCCCCCTCCCCTCTGAAGTCCTCAGTTTGTTTCTCATAGTCCATAGTCTCTCATGTTTCATTCCCCCTTCTGATTACCCCCCCTTTCTTTATCCCTTTCTTCCCCTACTGATCATCCTAGTTCTTATGTTCCATAGATGAGAGAAATCATATGATAGTTGTCTTTCTCTGCTTGACTTATTTCACTTAGCATTATCTCCTCCAGTGCTGTCCATGTTGTAGCAAATGTTGAGAACTCGTTCTTTCTGATAGCTGAGTAATATTCCATTGTATATATGGACCACAACTTCTTAATCCAGTCATCTGTTGAAGGGCATCTCGGCTCCTTCCACGATTTAGCTATTGTGGACATTGCTGCTATGAACATTGGGGTGCATATGGCCCTTCTCTTCACTACGTCTGTATCTTTGGGGTAAATACCCAGTAGTGCAATGGCTGGATCATAGGGTAGCTCAATTTTTAACTTTTTAAGGGACCTCCACACTGTTTTCCAGAGTGGCTGTACCAACTTGCATTCCCACCAACAGTGTAGGAGGGATCCCCTTTCTCCACATCCTCTCCAACAATTGTTGTTTCTTGCCTTGTCTATTTTTGCCATTCTAACTGGCGTAAGGTGGTATCTCAGTGTGGTTTTGATTTGAATTTCCTTGATGGCTAATGATTTTGAACATTTTTTCATGTGTCTGTTAGCCATTTGTATGTCTTCATTGGAAAAGTGTCTGTTCATATCTTCTGTCCATTTTTTGATTTGTTTATTTGTTTCTCGTGTATTGAGTTTGAGAAGTTCTTTGTAGATCTTGGATACCAGTCCTTTATCTGTAAGGAAACTGAATAATCTACACGGTCTTTGGGCAAGAAGGGTATGGACCAGGGGCACCTGGGTGGCACAGCAGTTAAGCTTCTGCCTTCGGCTCAGGGCGTGATCCCGGCGTTCTGGGATCGAGCCCCACATCAGGCTCCTCCGCTGTGAGCCTGCTTCTTCCTCTCCCACTCCCCCTGCTTGTGTTCCCTCTCTCGCTGGCTGTCTCTATCTCTGTCAAATAAATAAAATCTTAAAAAAAAAAAAAAGAAGGGTATGGACCAATAATTTCATGCCTAGTCAAGTTGCAGTTTCATCAACTGTTCATTCATTTGATCAATATGCTTATTAAGTGCCCATTATGTTAAAGGAAGTATGTGAAAGTAGCAGAAAAATATCCTTAGATCTATTTTAACTGCCTTGGAGCCATGTTCCATCTCTGTGTTTCTTGACTGTCGTGGGTGCTTAAAGGTATGGCGTGTTTCTCCTGATGAAGCAGACTAATAGAATTATGTTACAGTTAACTTTAGTCTTCAGATTTGACTACAGTTAAATGGGTGGGTAGTGTAACCTTTGGAAGACAGAACTACATGGTAAAGAGCAAGAACTCTGATGTCAGAGAACACACTGAGTTTGAGTTCTGGGTCAGCTACTTGGATATGACTTTGGTAAGATATTTATCCCTTTTAAGGTTCAGTTTTTTCATTGTGAAATGGAGTTAACCCTCTGTCATAGGGTTGTGGTGAAGATTAAATGGGGCAATATATTTAAATGATTGAGCATGGTACCTGACATAGAATTAATATTCAGTATAAAGTAATGATGATAGTGGTAGTTGTGTATAGTCATAAACAGTAGGAGTCAGTATTTTAAATCAATTTGCTAAAACTTTTCAGCATGTCTTAAATCCAGTGAAAATACACAAGTGAAATCAAAACACTGAGAGTCTATTTTTCTTTTTTCCTGTTAGATATTTCCCCACATTATCTTTTTATCTCACCTGATGTTGAAATATATAAAAGAACTAGCAGGGAAGGTGATTATTACTAAATAATGAATGTATAAACTAGAAGTAGCAGATGGAATAAAACTCATAGCTCATAGTAATTGCACTTTTCTAAGATTATTACTTGTAGAGCCTACAGGATATGCTTCATTGTCATGTAGGAGCCATTCTGAAGAGCTTCGAAAGAGAAAGAGGAAGGTTGAGGCTGGGAAAGATGTAACATTGTCTTTTATATATGTATGTATATATATGTAATATTTATTACATATTTTATATATAGAATGTATATAAATTATATATATAGGTTGTTATGTATGTATATATACATACATATATAAGGACAGCAATTAAAAAACCAAAAAGGAGAGAGAAAGTGATTATATTTTCCGTGATCTATCCTGTTCCAAACTCTCAAGGTTGGAATCAGACAACAGGCATGAATTGGGTGTCTACACTCTGCAAGCCTCATGAGGGACTCTGGTGTGGAAAAAGCCATGAGGTATGGACAGCACAGCCTAGTTTCTTAATGCTTAGGCTACTGAGTTGACAGCCTGGACCCAAATACCTATTCTTTTCTTTCATGGATCTATGACTTTTTGTCCATTATCCTCTCTGAGCTTCCATCGGCTTATCTGTAGAAAAGGGATGATAATAGTATCTAAAACAAAGACTATTGTGAGTATTTTATAAGATATCTATTAAAACTATTTGTTTGGCATATAGTTAACAGTAATAACATGGTAAAAATTATTTTTACTATGATATCAATTTCAAGGAGCCACAGTTTGGTGGATAGAATGAGTTCGAAATAAGTTAGGAGAACATGGCATATATATGGAACATACAGAGATCCTTAGGATCATTTATAGGAAAAAGTTGCTGTTGTCTTTCTGGAGGACTCAAAGAAAATGTTACAGAGACCTTAGAGAAGGAGCAGACATTTGTATATGTTGTAATTAGAACACAGACCGGGGTCAACACAGGGGATAGGGATGGGTGTGTGTGTGCAGAGGTGGTAACCAAAGATAAAGAAATGGAGGGGAAAACATTCTTTTAATTAATTTCCCCCCTACCTCTTTGTGTTGCTTCTATACCACAGCCCTTCTCCATGTCTTCAAACTGCTGTGTTCGAGAAATATTCATCTGTGTGTGTGTTGGGACCATATTCAGACCAGGTCAGGGAAAAAGAATCCATGCTATTTAAATGGCTTCATGGCAATATGTCCCCTTTGTCTCCTTTAACAATTACAAGGCTAGGGAAGTCAGGGCAGAGGATCACTTTGGTGACCAGGGGATAAAGGGAAGAAGACTCACACCATTTGCTGTATGTACAGCCTATCATTTCATCTTCAAAGCGATCTTCAAGGAAGGTCTTGTTATCCCCATTTTGCACAGGAGAAGAATGAGGCTCAGAATGATCCCAAAACTGAAACTAGTATAAAACTTGAAACTACAGTTTAGAAATAATATGCTGCTTGTCCAAGTAGCCTGCGGAATAGCAGGGGGAGGAAATGACTTTTTTTTTTTTTAATCGTGGACATTGTCAACACACATTACATCATCTTTTAAAAATGCATCTAAAACGTGCAGAATTGATTAATAAATACTCATACTTTCAATGTAAACACTCTTTTCTGTGCACCATATCACTTTGCCCTCTTTATTTGAGCAACGTACCCCTGTGCTGTGTAAATAAGAGATGACAACTCCTATAATATGTGTGGGGAGGATTGGATTTGATAAAACAGAAGCATGCATAATTCAAAAAGCAAGCCCTGTCCCACTCAGTTTCTGCATAAATAATTTGCAGATTTTCTGGATTTCTGTCAGCAGCTGCCAACCCCCCTTCTCTCAAGATCATATTGGACATCGTATATGGAGACGGGGGTGGTACAGATAAGATTTGTTTTTCTCTGAATATAATTATTGTCATTTCACTTTTTAAAATGTTTTATGATTAATATTATTGGGTTTTACTTATTTTTACTAGCAGGCAAATTGAGATGCAGAGATGGTTAAAGGCAGCCCAAGGTGGCATTTCATATTGGTAGAAGGGGTGAAATTGGGTCTACGAGCAACCATGTGGTGGGGCACCTGGGTGTTTCAGTTGTCTGACTCAAAAAAAAGTGCCCAACTCTTGATCTCAACTTAGGTCTTGATCTCAGGGTTGTAAGTTCAAGACCTGCCTTAAAAAAAAAAGAAAAGAGCAACCGTGTGGGGCTCAGGTCATTGAGCTGTGAATTGTTCTTACGTGCCTTGTTTGCCAAATGAGTAAATATTGTGTGTCGTCTCTTGTTCTTCCCATCATGGAGCACCTTTCAGATGTGTGTCTAATGGAATCAAGTGTTTCATGTTATTTTTAAAGATACGTAGATGGTTTAAATTTCTCAGTGACAACTCAACTGTGAAAAGATATGACTGTTTTTCTACAGCAAAATATGACTTACTCCTGAGCCCTCATTTCTGCTTGGTGGTGACAGGGATGACCCTAAACTTGCCTGCTGGAGGCAACTTTGTCATTTCTGCTTTATAATAGTCTCATCTAGGTTAACACAATCATTTTGGAGTAAACAGTCAATTGAAGATTTAAATTAAGTCAATTGAAAATTCATACTTCTTATCCAGGGAATTCTTCTCTCTCAAGGAGCCTTCTCTTTCCAATATGGTGCCTGGGTTCAGATGGACACTGCATAGATAGCTACCTGGCATGAAAGGAAGGATGGCTGGCTTTTGTGCAGTCATCTGGATCCTTCCTGGCCACCTCTGAAGTAAATGTCTATATCCATTGTACTGAGTACCGTGGGAAATGGATCCATTTGGGCATTAGTGAAGCTCTAGCAAGCACCTGCAGATGTTCATGGTCCCTGTTGACTTTCTGTCTATGCCCTCATCATCTTTTGATGCCCTCATCAATTGCAGGGTTTTTTTTGTTTTGTTTTATTTCTTCTTCAGGTAATTGGCCCCTTTGAGCTATTTCTTTTCCCTGCAGAAAGTTCTGCAAACCACATATAGGTACTGGGAAACTGAAACATACATTTTTACCCCTCCCCTCTCATTCAAAATGCTATTCTATTTTTATTCAATTGTGGTAGCCTAAGTTGGTCAGGGCACTCTAGCCCATCTAGGTTTTCATTCTATTTTTGCCTAAAGAAAAAGGCATAGGGCAGACTCCTTGAGCCAACAACTCCAATTGAGTTTCAACACCCCTCTCTCCCTTTTTCTCAGTATCTCTCTCTCTCTCTCTCTCTCTCTCTCTATATATATATATATATATAGCAGAATTTTTAGATATAGATCTAATTTTTAGATATAGATACACACACACACACACACACACACACACACACACACACACACCCCGCCAGGCTTCTTTAACACAAGCAGAATTTTTATTTCTTCCTAGCATGAAAGGTAACCACCTTCGCTTTTATATCATAATGTGTCCTACTGCACGGTGTATAGCTGGCTCTGGGGCTAAGGTGACTCCAAAGAAGCTGATACTGAGCACTGTTGACAGCACTCCCAGCTGCTGGGGTAACAACTCCTTCCTTAAAGGAAGATCTGGAGGTGCATCTCCATGTCCATTACGATGACAGATGACTTCTAAACTTTTTTAGTGATATAATTTTGCCTTTCTTCCTCTGCATATCTAAATACCCTATGTTCTTTTCCTATGTAGGAATTTCTTTGCCTGGTGGCAGTGAAAGGAGGGACAGTTTATACTCCTGTGAGAAGGTGCAGTCACTTCTTCATGGGAATCTGAATCGAAAAATTGATTTCTTATACTCTTGTCAGCTCTGATACTTCCCTGTGTGACACCACTTAACTTCCCTTCTCATTACAGTAGTTCGATGGTTCCTTTCTAGCCATTCCAAGCTCAGTGTGATGCAGGTCTATACTTTTCTCAGGAACTGGAAGGACAACATTTCCCTTCCTTACTGGGTAGTGATGGGTTGGGGAAGAACTACGTTCAGAAGCATAATGCAGGTGCAGGCAGGAGGGAGACAGCAGAAAAGAAGTAGAAGTAGAAGTTTCCCCAAGGGGATGACACAGTCAGTGGTCCCATATCCAGATAAATAGTCACACCGGAAGGCCCTCCTGAGATAGTGTGAATGCCTATCTGTATCATTACTACTGGGAAAGCAACGTGCATTTCCTACCAAGCCCAGGTCATTAACAAGCCAGAATTTGTGTTCTAGAAGCCCACTCTGGGGATGTGAGGGCGTTCAAGTGGCATAATACAAAAAGCTAGATAATAAACACACTATGGTACTTCTTAAAGGCTGCCAAGGACTCAGGGAGGTGTCTGAGGGTATTCAAGAGCCATACCATCTAAGGTTGGCAACTGAAACACTAACACAAATATTTGTCTTGTTGCTTTGAAGGTGCTTTGATTAGAATTCCGGAGTTAACCTGCTAGATATACCCCACACTCAGCTGAGCAGAAATTTAAATCAAACTGTAGAATTAAAATCCTGTTGATAAATATTTTGGCTGACTGTTTCCTACTGAGGCCGGCATTTAGCCAACATATTTGTTAACTGAGCTGCGTTTTGTTCTTTTGGATTCCAATTCACTGGTTTTATGTCACTCTTTGGCTGCTGACAGGGCTCACTGCAGAGGAAATTGAAATAAAAACTAATGATGATCCAAACGACTAATGGAATAAAATTGGAAGCCAATTGAGAAAATTATAGAGGAGAAAATCAGCTGAACTGGGAGTGGAAGAGATAAGGCTGATTATGCTAACTCCTTCATGAAAATGTTTCTGCTCACCCTGCCAGATGTGGCTTCTCCTCTGCTAACCCCTCGTGGCACTCACCAGATTCTCCCTCGTGTATATGTAGACCATTGTTCCTCCTGACTAGACATTCAGGTCCTTGAGATTAAGTCCATCTGTTCTATCTTGTATTGCCTCGTATAGAGCATCATGCATGCTTGCTAATTGAACTGTAAAAAACAGAGCTGGGAACCCTGAAATGACATCACGTAACTCCTCTTTTAATAGGTAAGGGAACTGAGAAGGAGGAGGTTTTTACAGTTTGCCTGGGGTTACATGGTTAGTGGCAACACAGCGACTATGTGTTGTGACATAGTCACAATGTGACAAATGTGACAAAAATATAAAGCATAAAATAAAGGCAACCTATAATCCCACCATTCAGAATAAACTATCAACACTGTATTAATGTATGTATGTTTAAATATATAAATGTATAAAAGAGACATTTAATATACTGACATAGATAAAATATGTAAGATAATATATAACCTATATGTAAATGTGAATAAATGTGCTTTTCAAATTTTAGTAATTAAATATATATTAAATTGGATAAACTAAATAAAATATGAATATATTCATATATATGTATATATATATTTTTGTACCTGATTTTTAAACTCATTTTATATTATATTATAAACATCTTCCCATGGTATTATATTGTCTCTATACATCTGACCTTTAAAGACTACCTTAGAAATTCCATTGTGAAAAAAAACCTCCATTTTGATTTACGAATATTTTCTCCCAATTTGTAGCTTGTCTCTTCTTTGAACAATGCCTTCAACAGTACAAAAGTGTTTCATTTGATAAAGTCTAATTTGTCAACTCTATTATGTATCACCCTTTTGATCTCCTATCTAAGAACGTTTTGCCTAACCACCAGTCTCTAAGGGAAAATTTTAATTCCTTTTTTCCGAACTGTATTTATTTTGTTTTCCCGATCACACAAACTAGAACATCCTTACGTTGGAAAGGATGATGAAAGTACACATACTTGCCTTATTCTTGATCTCGGGGGAAAGCATTCAGTCCGTCACATGGTATACGATGTGAACTGTACATTGTTTTGTAGATGCTTTTTATCATGTTGAGGAAGTTTCTATTTTTACTTTGCTGAAAGTTTTAAGCATGAATGGGAGTTAAATTTTATAAGACTTTTTCTGCCTCAATCAATATGATCATATAGATTTTTTCCTTTAGACTGTAAATATGGCAGATTGCATTAATTCATTTTTGAGTATTGAACCAACATTGTATCCTGGAATAAACCCCACTTGGTCATGATACATTATTCTTTTATGTATTTACTAAAGCTTTGTTAAGTTTCTGTATCTATGATCCTGAAGGCTGTGGATCAAATGCCAATTTCATTTTAAAGCCTTTATTTTTTTTTTAAGTTTTTAAATTCCAGTTGCTTAACATACAGTGTAATATTAGTTTCATATGTACAATATAGTGATTCAACACTACAACACTCAGGGCTCATCACAAGAGCACTCCTTAATCCCCATCACCTTTTTCTCCTATCCCCCACCCACCACCCCTTGCCGGTAGCGCAGTTCTGATCTGCCCCACTTGTGCACACTACCTGCAGGACAACTTGAAACCTGAGTGATATTTGATACTGTAATTCAGTTCTCAGAGCATTTGCTATGTTCATTCTGGTTGGTTTCATGCATAGGCCACTTCAGGGTAAGTCTGGGACTTCATACACAGATATAAATGATTCCTTTCCAGCTTCCTCTTCTCAGCATCCTCTCCTCAGCATCCTCTCTCCACTTTCTAGTTGGGGTGAGGAGGGAAGAAGAGAGATGTTGCCTTCACTTACATTTGCTTAGTGAAGGGTGTGGATACCCCTGTAGAGCTCTACTCCACTGTACCTGCAGCTGTCACACGGGGTGGGGGGTGTGGTGGAGTCAACACGTCTTACTGGCATTTGCTCAGTGTGAGGAGTGAGTTGATTGGGCCCTCATGCCAGGACTCTGGGGGATGCACTCACTGGGGAGAGACAAAGAAAGGGACACTGACTGTATGTTACAGCTGTGTGGTGGGTTGAGAAGGGAACTGCTTCTTTCATGGGGTTAGTAGGGCAGGTAGGGTAACAGGGATCCATCCCATAAGGCTTCTCTCTTCTCAGTCCTCTGGATAGAGGAAGCAGACTTTTCTTGGGACATTATTTTTTTACTGTACCCTTTGGAGGTTCTGTGTTGCAGGTAGCTCAGCACCCAGACCAAGATATACATGAGACAAAAATAAACGCCAAGGAGCTCACCATCAAGAACTCCTTCTTCAGTATCCCACCCATCTTCCTGATTCCACCTTTTAGCATCTCCCGATAGTTGCTTACTGTGGGTCCAGGGTTTTATTTGTAATTAGCAGCAGCAGGAGGGTGGAATCTGCTTAGCCCATCTCCACCAGAACCAGACCCATCATTTTATTTTCATTACTAGTGAGATAGAATTTATTTTCTATATTCATTATTCTTATTTCCCTATTGAATAACTTGTTTATGTCCTCTGGCCAATTTCAAAGGAGATTTAAATATTTCTTTTATTATTTAATAGGAATACTTTATATGTATTACTTGCTTAATAATACTTTTCTTTGCTATAAAATAATTTCTCCTTTTGTTTTTTTATATTTATTTATTTTTACAAACATAATTATTTTTTCTATTGTGATTTCTTCTTTTTACATCGTATGGTCAGATAAACAATCAGTTATATTTTCTTCAGTTTCATTGATTTGTTTTTCACATTTAAATCATAGTCCATCTTGAATTTATTTTTATTCTGTGGTGAGAAGAGATTTAACTTGATTTTTTTTCTTCCAAATAGTTAATTGTCTCAGCATTTTTGTCTATTTAGTGATCCTTTCCTCTTCTACTCACAGATATAATTATTGAATGAATAAGCCCTTTTTCCTTCAAAGAAAAATTTCTTTGCCACCTACACCTTCAAGCCTAATGAAGCCTCTCTGGGAATCTAAATAAGAAAATAAAATCTAACTTCTCTCATAAAAGGTGACACAGAAAGAGTCTCTTTGTCTTCATTTTTCTACCCCTCCCTCATCAATCCACATCTAAAGGAATAAATGAGTAAACGAGCCAAACAAAGAAATAAGAAACATAATTTAAAAGGAGATAATGAAATCTGGCTGTCCCATGATACTAATAAAGGGAGAAAATGCAAGAAGATAAAGGTTATTATAAAATCTAAAGAGGGAATTTAAACCACAGGCTTTCACTGTAGTTTGCATTTTTCTCACTAGCTTTTGTCTTTTAAAAAATGCAAAACATATGAGTATTTATTGTCATCTTATCTTTCCAAAATGTGGAATTAAAGTTGGTGTTTCATGGAGAAATAAAACAATTGTATCTTTCTTGATTTGCAGATATTTCTTGTTTTCCTGCTTAAATCCTGAAGTTTTCAAATAACTCTATTTGGCTATTTTAATAGCTACATGAATTTAAAGATATACATCAGACCCCGATTGCCCCTACTTTTCAACAGATGGGGAAAATATACTCCAAATGCCAATTTCCGCTTGCTAGAATGTATGCGACTCTTGCAGTGGAAGAAGGGATCGGGGTGAAATGTGGGGTGAAGGAGAGAACTGGAAATGTTGGATGTTCTTGATGAGTCAGTGGTGACCTTTGCAAATTTCTCCAATTTTGATGAATTATTCTTTAGCTAGTCAGCACAACTGAGTTTCATGTCTTGATATGCTGGACCAGCCCTCCTCCAGTACAGATGGCATTTTTAGCTGAAAGATCATCCGTGTTCCCAAAGTGACCTCACTTGACCTATCATTTATTGCCAGTCTCCATTCAAAACTGGCTGGGCTTGCTGTGTAAGAATATCTATAACAAGTGCTCCCTCCCCAAACTATAATGACATATTGATATAAATGTCAACTACAAAATATAAGCCATAAATCCATTAAAGAGAACTTTGAACCCTTGGCCATGTGGACTCACGGGTGCCCTGAACAGGAAGAATTTGAAATTAAAGGCCAAGAATCTTGTTTGACCCAGAAGGGAGCTAATGTTTTAAAGCATCTGGTTGGTGGTTTCGCATATTCTATCATGAAACTGTCACATCAGTCTGCAAAATAGGCACTATTTGCCCCACTTCACAGATGAAGGAAAATGAAATTTGGAGAGATTATGTCTCTAGCTCAAGCCTGCGGAGTCAGTAGATGATGGGGTCAGCATTTGAATCTGGACGCTGCACTCCAGAGTCCATGCTGCCCACCATACGGCACAAGGGACACAAGAATATTATAGGGGAAATCTGGGCACAGTCTTGAGTAATACTGAATCACACATTGAGACACATCTTAAAATTCTCTTTCTACAGATAATGTCAAAAAGAAGCTTATCTTTTGTTATGCTATTATATATTTTCATATCTTTTTTAACATTCTATGTTCTTCATTTTCAACAAAGATAAAAAAAAATCTCAAAATCAAAGCATTGGGCCAGCAATAGTATCTAGCTAGAATTTAATAACTTGTAAATTTTCATTGTATGTATATTTATTTATCTCTTCTATTTATGGCAAGTAGTACTAATTTTCCATTTGTGGTAGTGATATAAAGCTTCAGTTTTTTAGGTATACTTAATTTTGTAGTATGTCAATTTAAAGAAAAAAATAATATCTAGATGCAAGTAATAGTAGTGTATGAAAGATGAATATGTGGGAAGCACACATTTTGTTTTAGATATGCTGTTATAAATTCTTAGAACAGTGTCAATGCTTGAACAACATGATGTATAATCCTTTCCTCTAGGGCTCACAACGTTAAGCCCATGTGGCATGGACCACTGAATTTGAGAAATATCAGTGCCATAACATGACAGCATTTTTCTTGCAGGGTAAAGAAAAACTTACTGTTCTCACTTTTGAGGAATTTCTAACAATGTTATATACTAGAGGAACTGCTAGAAAAACTAGATTTTTCTTCTTTTAAAGCAGCCTTCTACTTCCAGATAAAATAACGTCTACCTAGAGTTCTACATAGAATTTAAAATTTGACATGCAACAATGCTTCTAATAGTATCTTTCAATATATTTTCTAAATTTTCCATGCTGAAGTTAACCTCAAGGGAGACCTTCATTTTCAGAAGCATCTAATGCAAGATTATTCATTTGTTCCACAAATGCTTATTGAGTACCTAGTACATGCTAAGCATTGCACACTTGGGGTATAATCTGTGAATAAAATAGATGAGATTTTGTGGAGCTTGCCTTTGGGAAGAGGCAAGGGAGCTGGCTAGGGAAGAGAGACAACAGATAACATCTATAATAAATAAATACACAGAGAGAAGGTGATAAGTGCTATGGTATAAGGAGGATTGGGAGGGCAGGCTGGTGCTGGAATTTGACTAAAGTGGTCTGAGCAGTCTTTATTAGAAAGATGACATTTGAGAAACGACTTGAAAGTGGTAAGTAAGAGTAAGGAGAGGGAAATATTTTCCCAGTTCTAGGATACAGGAGTATCCCTGGAATGTTCATGGAATATCAGGGAGGCCTGAGTTGCAAGAGCAGAGGGTGTAAAGAAGTGAAATGGTAGGAAAGTGTTTGATGCCAAATAAAGAAAACCAGTGATCTCTCTTATCTTTTAGAAGAATCATGCTGTCAGCTAGGTTAAGAACAAGCCGTAAAGGAACAAGGATAAAAGCAGGGACACCAGAAGGAAGGGTGTTAGAGTAACACAGCTGAAAGATGATGGTAACTTATAATAGGGCAGAGGTGGAGAAAAGTCATAATATTCTGTATATATTTTGAAGGTAGCTGGATTTCTTAAAGACCTGGATGTAGAGCATGAAAGAACTTGTCAACAACAGGGCAGCATAGAATGGAATACCTGGGAAGGAATCACTGTAGCAAAGACATAAATCCAGAGAGGGATATGGTCCTTAGGCAGCCATATTTTAATGGAATCTTCTAAGCTCTAAACATGTACTTAATGCAAGAGAAAAGATCTTTAAGATACTCGTTTTTTGCCTGTATAGCGAAATAAATAAAAATGATGACCAATACTACTTGCCAGAATCTTCCATAGTGTTGAATTTTGGAGCGCGCGCGTGCGTGTGTGTGCGTGTGTTTGTATGCATGTAGGATCTGCTAATTTCCACCTCTAAAAGTTATCATCTGGGGCTTCATTGAAATGCATCATCACATTATGCTGGTAAACAGTCCCAATGGCAGTGATGTGTATGAAGTTATTTCAACAACAGATGACACATAAATCCAACCAATTTCTCCCCATCCTCTTGTGAAGGGGTGTCACTTGTGATTTATTCTAGCTTAGTATCTTCAGCATTTGTCAAGCAATGTCCCATTGGACTCTTTATTCCTTAATTTGTTATTTTTATAGTATAGTTACAGTATCATTTTATAGGATTGTATAGTTAATGTTCTGGGCTTGCTTGCATGCTTGTTTGTTTATTTATTTATTTATTTATTTATTTATTTATTTATTTATTTAGGAATTGTTGCCATGTCAGCTCCATCTGGGATTTGAATGTTAATTCCTGGCTCATAACTTTTCACCTTATGCTGATGAGGTTGGGTGGTGGATAAGAGGGAGTAACTAGGGGCGCCTGGGTGGCTCAGTCGTTAAGCGTCTGCCTTCGGCTCAGGGCATGATCCCGGTGCTCTGGGATCGAGCCCCACATCAGGCTCCTCCGCTAGGAGCCTGCTTCTTCCTCTCCCACTCCCCCTGCTTGTGTTCCCTCTCTCGCTGGCTGTCTCTGTCTGTCAAATAAATAAATAAAATCTTAAAAAAAAAAAAAAAAAGAGGGAGTAACTAAACTGTACCAGTGAAATGTAAGTTTGGGTGACTTAGAAGAAGCACACGTTTCATTTCCGAAATATTTACTAACCTCTGGCCATATGCCAGTCACTGGGATCATAATGATGAAGAGATATGTCAACATACTTCAAGGTGCAATATTCCAGGAGAATGATGATAAGGGTCTAGAGCAATGACATTGATAGTAGATGAGAGAGGAGCTGGAATTCAAAAGTGCATTATCTATGTACATAAAAAACAAAGGCATATTTGTTTAAGTTCTCAAGAAATAAACCATTTCTCAAAAATGTATCACCTACCAAACGTTTCAGCAAAAAGCATTCAAATATGTGATCCAGATTACCAAGAGGTGAATCAGAACAAAAGTTCAAGAATAAAATGTGTGATCTCAACAGTTTTCCTCCTTCATATTCATCCATGAAAAAAATATATATCCACACAAGGACTTATACAAGAATGTTCATTTCAGATTTATAATCGTCCAAACTACAAACAAGCCAAATATCCCTCAATGTGAGAATATATAAGAAAATTATGGTATATTCATACAATGGAACACCTCTCAGCAATAAGAACAAACTATGAATGTATACAATAATCATAAACTTTGTTTTACTGAAGGAAGCCAAATATAAAAAAGCACATACTGTATGATTCCATTTATAAGAACTAAAAATAAGCACAGGGAGAAGCTTGCTTGGATTATGGAAATGTTCTATATCTTGTTTATGGTATGGGTTATGTTAGTATTTGCCAAAACTCATTGAACTATACTCTTAAAATCTGTGCATTTTATTGCTGGTAAATTATACCTCAATTAGAAAAAAGAGTTGGGGGGGATAATATTTGAGGATCAAGCAATCAGAAAATTACATCAAGCAGATTTAGAATCTGAGCAATACAGATTGCCCTAGCCTTATCAGGATGCTACCACCATATATATGATTTACTATATTGGACCATTTTAAATCATTGATTTTACTTTATTCTACTTCGTTCCCCCTCACTGAGCTCATTAGTCTCTAATTCACCTAGGCTGAAAGCATAATGCATGTCATAAAGCATTTTCTTGCAATCTATTGTGTCCCTGGCCTAGGAAAACCAACAAAGCTACCAGTCTAACTCCTGCGAGATCTGTTGTAGGACAACTGTATGCTTATGCCATGCTCCATCTGGGTCAGCAGCATGTTTAATCTTACTTTATCCTATTAACTTCCCAGTTGTTTCTACTATAAATCCAACTTGAAGAGTCACCATTTTTCAACATTTCAGTTCCAACCCCACATTCTTCCTTATGATATCATGAAATAAGTCTAAAGACTAAAATTAAATACTCTAAAACATAATAGTCATTGTGGCAAAAATATGGGAATTCACTGGATTTGATTCACTCCTCTATTTTGCCTTTTTTTTTTTTTTTGGCATTATGGCTATTGTGTTTAAATCATAAAATGTTTTATGTCTTGCTGTGCTAGCAGCTATATTCTATTTGTCCATTGCTGCTGTTTTCTAAAAATACAAGTGAAATAAGGCTAGAGGCTGCTCTTGTAGATCAGCCCATGAGACTTCATAGCAGCCGCCGATTGTTTTTTTCCACTTGGTTTAATGTGTCTAGTTTTATATATATAAAGCACATTAACCCATACATATAATATGCACATTAAAGTCATACATGTAGTAAAGCAGGTTACCATTTCTGGTAAAGCCAGGAAGCTTTGGAATAAATAGATCATTTTCACAATGCAAAGTCTGGTTTCTTCCTAGAAATACATTTTAGGTAATTCAATGTCTGTGGTTGGGTACAGAAGCTATTAGGAACTGTGCTGATCAGGCTTGATGGTGTTTTTTCTAAAGCGGTCATCCTGAGACATGTTCTTCTCTCAAATATGTATCTCTGACACTAAAGTTTTAGCTGCATCTTTTTTGAATCCCATAGGACAATTCCTCAACATAACTCAAATTCTTCACTTTCTTTAAAAAAATGAAATTTAGTTGGCACACAATGTTAAATTAGATTCAGGTATACAACATAATGATTGAACAAGTCTATATATTCTGCTATGCACACTGCAAGTGTAGTCACCATCTGTCACGGTACATCGTTCTTACAGTATCACTGACTATAGTACCTATGCTGTGCCTTTTTTCCCCCGTGACTTACTCATTCCATGACTTAAGATATCTCCCACTGCCCTTCACCCATTTTTCCCACCCTACCACTACCTCCCCTCTGGCAATCATCAGTTTGTTCTCTGTATTTATGGGTCAGTTTCTGCTTTTTGTTTGTTTTTTAGATTCCACATATAAGTGAAATCATATGGTATTTGTCTTTCTCTGTCTTATTTCACTTAACATAACACCCTCTCTGTCCATCCATGTTGTCGCAAATGGTAAGACCTCCTCCTTTTATATAGGGGCTGAGTGACATTCCACGATGTATGTATATACCACATCTTCTTTATCTATTCATCTATTGATGAATACTTGGGCTGCTTTCATATTCTATATCTTGGTGATTATAAATAATCAAAATTCATCCCTTTTAAATGAAATGTAGCATATGTTATAACTTCAAATTACATGGAACCATCTTTCAAGAATAGTGAAGCCCAAGAACAGTAAGAAAGAAAAAATTCAGGCTGTTTGTGGAGACACAGAGCTCATTGGATTTTGTTGTCTAAGAAAGAGACACCCAGAAGTCCTAATGTGATGGGATATACAGAACCTCTGTGTATGTTTACATTTACAGGGTGGGGGTGGCTGTTAAGATCTCAATGGGTGGCCCTGTTCAATAAAAACAATGTTTAGGATAAGGTTTAAGGAAGGATGTTAGCTTAAAGAACAGGAGACATGAATTTCTTCCATTTACTCCATCTTCCTCAATTCTGAGTGAGTTAGTGGTACAAGGGAGCTCACCCCAAAGGGAAGCTAGAGAGAACAAAGAACACATTGAACCTAAAAGCTGCTTGAGAATTTTCCCTGAGAAAGTATTGTTTTCTCCCAGGTTCATCTTGTAGGTGATTTCTAGATTCCTTTTACTCTGAACTTCATGGTGTAAGAGACTGGATGAAAAGTCGCCTACTTAAAGTTCTAAAATGGGGTTGCAACCTGGTAGTAGAAGTAACTGAACATAGAAGAACTGGGGTTAGTCCTGCACGATCTAGGCAAATACATCTTTGTCCCCTGAGCCCTAATCTATAAATGCACAAATAAGGCTTCTCTAATTTTCCTTGCAACCCACTCTGACTTTCTGTGACTCTGGCTTGAACCTTTCTCAATTATGAAATGATCCATAAACCTTCTCTTTTCTAATCCACCCAACTGTCCTCATGATTCTATCTTTTAATAATTTGTGTTACTCTTAACTAAAAGATCCCAGATTCTCAAACTGCCTTAGGCCCCGAAGAGCCAAACAAACACACTTTTTGACTATCTGCTGTAAGGTAAACATTCTACTAGGCACGTATATGTGCGCGTACGCGCGCGCACACACACACGCACACACACAATTTTATTTCATAATAATCCACAACCCCATGAAATAGGTATTATTTCCCCTATTTTCATGGGGAGGAGATGGAGCAACTTACCCAGGATATAGCTTGTATGAATCAGAATTAGACTCCAGGGCCCATTATCACCTCTCTGTCTTGCTTCAGCTCCCTAAAATACTCACTCATTTCACTTATTATTCACGAAAATCCAGGACTTGTATTAACCACCTACTATGTGCTTGTCTCTATCCTGGGGATTTGGGATGTTCTTAGTGTCTACGGGAATATTAGTTCAGGCATTTTTTTCCTTCAGCAGTGAAAATACTTAAATATAGATTCCACAAGAGCTTTTCTGGAGTTCTCTGCTTTTATCATAAACTTCTCTGGGCCCCTTGCATTTTTTAAAATTATTTCTAGCTTCACACAATGCCCATCAAAGACCTAGGACATAGGGTCTTGGCTGTGGGTCATGCTTTGGTTATCAACTGCCATGCTAAGAACGGACGGCCTGTGCCTTTGGGTCTGCTGTTGTAAACTGGGCAATATCAAAAGAAATGACCAGGAGTTCACTGTGTGTTATAGCCTTTATGAAGCCCAAGGACCTTGGTTGGGCCTCTCTCCAATGACCTGAATCACAGTCATCAGCCTGGGGAAGAATTTTATGAATACTTTCAACATAAGCCTCCACAGAGTAGATGCATCCTAGCCTGCCTTGAACTTTGTGCTAATACTCAAATTACTGTATTCAAGGCAAATCAGGACATGACCAAGAAGCAGTTAACACTGGTAGGAAGAGAATGAATTCTTGCATGTTTATTTGTTCTCAAATTATTCTTGGAACTAAGCTCCACCTTAGAAATGACTGCTCACAAAAATTACCGCTTTATTTGTTGATCAGGCCTCAAAACAGTGAAAATGGTTTTGCCAAATTTTAGTTGCCATTTCTAAGAATCATTTTTAAGAATATGCTGTAAGAACCATTCACACGGTCCCTGTTTCTCACTCTGGATAACACTTGAAATAATTTGTTACTAGGACACCAAAAGCTACTAAGGAGTCTCGGGATAGATCACTCATGGTTCCCTGAAGCTCCTGGGTCCCTCACCAGGTCCTGCTTCAGCAAAGCCAGTTGGCTCATTTATATTCCATTGATGGTAGAAGTTCAAATATTATGTTCCATGAGAATAGGACTAGAGGCTCCACTTGGGTGGTCCCACCAAGATTTCTAGATTCTGTGCTGTTATGAAAAATTTTCAGGAACATCAGGCCTATCTTACTTCCTGTTCCCTAATTTGTTGTCTACTCCAGACCCTAACCAAAGATGCTCTTCAAATCCAAGCTACCCCAGAAACGAGAGGAAGGATACTCTGTCTCCTTCTCCAGTTTCTCTCTCTTCTCTACTTCTCCATGCAAGAAGGAAGTGGACACACCAAATAACTGGAGAAGGTTTTTCTTCTGAAGATGTTCCTATGCTTAATCTGCTTTCGCTTATAAACGTGCTTTTTTTTTCCTGTGAGAGAAAGCTACACAGTCTTGCCTACTTAAATATGGATAAAACTGAGACCCAGACACATTAAAAGACCTGATCAGACCCCTGACTGGAATTAACCTCAGCAATTCTACCCTTTTTCCCACCATACCCAACTAAAGGATAAGGCTAGGCAACAGGTCACAGCACATGTGCAAAGGTTACTGGCATCCACTAAAGATTTGAATTCCATCCTTTGTCTACATACTCAAGAGTCCTCAAGCTACCTTTTGAGCTAGGCAGTCCTTTTATTTTCTAAAAAGAGAGAGAGAAAGAGAAAGAGCACATGCATGAGCATGTGAGTGGGGGGAGGGACAGAGGAAGAGGGAGAGAGAAAATATTAAGCAGACTCCACACTGAGCGTAGAGCCCGACGTAGGGCTCAATCTCATGACCCTGAGATTATGACGTGAGCCAAAATCAAGAGTCAGACACTTAACCTGCTGAGCCACCCAGTTGCCCTGATCTTTTTTCTTTTCTTTTTTTTTTTTTTTTGACTTTGAGTCTGCATTTCTTTCTAAACCACATTTTTGTCAAGCTCCTATGTTATTGGATAACAAGAAAGATATCAGAGGGTAAGCATGGTCTGAATAACTGATTCTGTTTCGTAGAATCATAGAGCCATGGTGTTAAATGGGGCCTTTCAAACCTCTCATATGATAAATAAAGTAGGAAAGACAGAGAATTTAAATTACTTACCCGGCTAGTTAACTGTGGAAGTCAGGTTTTTGTCTTCTAGACTCATGTTTAGTCTGAGAGCTTAGCATATTAAAGATTCTTAGTGTTGTATTCTGTCCTCTGGCCTCTGAATACGGAAACAGGATCTCATTCATTCATTCAGTAAGAATTCGTTGTATATCTTTTCTGTGCTGATAAAAGAGCTCCAAAGAATCATGAAGTAGCTCCTGTATCCAGACCTTACAATCTAGTTACAAGTTCCAATGTGCATATCAGTGTCTCCATTTCTTTTTTCATTTAAATAAATAAAGAAAAGAAATATCTGGCTTGCTACATGTGATACCAGACTGGAAACAGAATATAGTTTTGATGTTGGTCTTATTGAAACCCCGCAACATGTGCTTATCCTTAAATATTTTGCAATGTGGCTGATGAAAGCAACTTGGCCTTCATGCCTAACTTTTAGAGAGGGTGTGATTGCAACATGATTTTACAACTCCAGTCATTTTTGCATTCATTAGAAAGTGCCTCAATGATGCTCCAAAGCTCATTCCCCATCATGTGCTTTCAGGAAGGTATTTAATTGCCATGTGCTCAGTGAAAATAAAAGTCTTGACCCTGTCTGTATTCAGAACATATGTCCCAGTTTAATCCCAACAACTCATAGTGGTAGCATATGTATTGATGTGACAGTCTCCCAGAGGCTGATTTCTGAACTATCGTGCTGTCAAACTTGTGGGTTGCTGGCTGTGCCATAGTGGCAGGCTCAAGAGTGACAGCATTAGGGTCAAATATAACTCTGCCAATTACGGGCTGTGGGATCTGGGGCAAATTACTAACATCACCAAATGTCCATTCAGTAAAAATAACACAGCATGCTACAGGGTTGCAGTGGGGTTGAATGATATGTGGAGTATCTATTGGCACATAATAGGCTTTTAATAAATGTTAGTTTCCTTCTTTTTTCCTGCATAAAGAAACTTGTTGTGTGTAAGTGACGACTTATTACTGCCTCCTTGCTGAGAATGGGGAAATTCTGTTGGAGATCCAATACGGGATAAAAATAACAAGTTGAAGGATACAAGACAGCAGTACTTCCCAAATGACCTTTTAGGTAGCTGGATTTTTCCGGGACTGCAAAAGTGAGGCAGTGACCTCGCTATGTGTTACATCTATGTGAATAAGGTACCTGCTGAATCTAAAATTGTGTCTGGGCAGGCATTTGGTTATCTGTGCAGTTAGAAAAGCCAGTCAACTACCCACAGCAGACAAAGACATTATCCTTGATAGCTGAACTTGAGCAAACTCAAGGTCAAATTCTCTCTACCCCGTTAAATTAGTGAATTCTGAATTATGTGGGAATGTGGGAATAGGATAGATATTTAAGGAGAAGAAGAATAAATTGATTATTTTCTAACCCTTGTTAATTTATCACTTTGGAGAATGATTCATTTGAGCTATGGCTAGACTTACAGTCATTGGTTTGTGCTGATCTAAGGATCAGGGCAGCCAGCATGAGGAACACATAAAAATCCCTCTCTAGGGGGTGCCTGGGTGGGTCAGTCATTAAGCATCTGCCTTCAGCTCAGCTCAGGTCATGATCCCAGGACCCTGGGATCAAGCCCCATGTTGGGTTCTCTGCACAGCGGGGAGCCTACTTCTCCCTCTGTTGCTCCCCCTGCTTGTGCTCTCTCTCTCTTTTTCTGTCAAATAAATAAATAAAATCATTTTTAAAAATCCCTCTTTGGGATTTCTTGACAAATAACTGAATTCCAAATCTTATAAAGGAACTCTGGTAGGATGCCTATAGAGGTATGAGGAAATACTTTTGTTTTAGCCTGACTGGAGGTTAAAAATCTAAGTAGTTTACTTTAGAACCTGAAAAAAAGATTTTATTTTGCATAATTGACTGATGCATCAGCTCCATTAACTTTAACTTTATTTTGTAAATCCAGTTTCTCTGAATTTTCAGGATTTGAGAATTAATTGGCTTCCCCAGCCCTGGTTATTAGGAGTATGTGTAAAATAGCAATTTCCCCAGATTATGGGAATATTTACCAAGTTCTTCCTACTTTCTGATAATGTAATTTAACATTACACTTCTTTTAGTGATGAGGGAATAGGTAATCCCTTGAAGAGATACTCAGGTTTGATTATTAAGTTTTCCTATTTTCCAAAGGAGTCTATCAGCCATTAATGGGAGGTATAAGGCCCCCTGGAGCAACCTAGGGATCTGAGAGGAAAGACCCTGAAAGGATTTGAACAGTTTAAGAATACCAGGAAAAAGTTTGTTTAGTTTGTGGACATAAGACTGAGTGAGCAAGCTGCAGTATTAAGTGTGGGAATTTGGTTGTAGTGCACAGCTACATCCCTCCTTCCAAATATTGCTGTTTCCTCTTGTGAAAGGAAATCTCCCCCAGTCTGTGTAGCCTTGGTGGGGGAAATATTCCCTGTGTCTTCATTGACAGTGGAAACCAAAGGGATCATGCTCTCTTTGTCCTCTCCCTCGTATAGCCATGGGGCATTCAACAGATAACTTGTCTCCAGACCTTCCATCTTGAGTG
Organism: Ursus arctos; assembly: GCF_023065955.2. NCBI lineage: Eukaryota > Metazoa > Chordata > Mammalia > Carnivora > Ursidae > Ursus > Ursus arctos. Next base: position 30,012,319 of record NW_026622875.1, read on the forward strand.
AGTGACAAAGGGTGGAAGGAGTATTTGAGAGTCATTTATCCCATGATTACCCTAGCAGAATGGACGGCATCTGTCCAGTCTTCTTGCAATGAGACAGTTTGCTTCCTGGTTCTAGCCCCACAAGTCTATGTAGTCCTGACAGTTTCCAAGCCCGGTCCTGCAGCCTTCCACTGATTCCCTAAAATCTTAGTATTCTCCAACAAATGTTCTTTTTTATACATTGGCCAAAACTGGTTTCTATTGCTTGCAACCAAGAAACCATAACTGATGTAGTCCTTTATCTTAAGTTCGTCTCAAAGTGCATTACAAGCCCTCAACTAATAGGTGGGATTATGGGTGGAGAATTTCAAGCTGAAAGGGGCTTTAGAGGTCCTGTAATCTAACTACCTCTTCTTGTGCAGTTCTTAGGGGAATGTGGGGTGAGACATGGGTCTATTACACTTGAAATGTGGGAACACTGTAGCATAAAGGTTAAGTGAGTTGGCAAGATACATGAGTCACCTATCTCAACAAATGGTAAAAAAGGGAGCACAGCTCCCCTGACACTTTGTTCACTTGTTGACGGACTGAGTTAACATCGAGCAGACACAGCAGTGGTGTGGCAAGAAGTGCCTTTACAGACCTGTTCAATATAGTGTCCTTTTATTCCCAACTGCTTGTTGGAGCTATTTCTACTTAACTCTTTTCACTTGTTTCTTCAACTGTACAATGGAGATGAACATTACCTCACCAAATTATTGAGAAGTTTAAATAAGATAAGTATGGGTTTCAGAGCCCCAGAGCTCAGGATATAAGGAAGTACTAAAAGTTATTTTTAAGAATGGAAATTGTTAGAATGTTAATCATAATGGGGTTCGTCTGGACATCAGAATCTCTATTAGTAAGGATTACATATGCAAAGAAAGTAACACCAACATTACTGTGTCATGTGTCTTTGGATATAGAGATGTGACACCCCGATCCCGCCTCAGAGGTTTTGTTGCCTAGCTGCTGTTAATGGTGGCAGTCCCTTCAGGGACTGACTTAGCTGCAGAGAAACCCCCTTACCCAAAGTCACGTCCTTCCCTGAGCAGCCCGTCTACTGACTGACTGATGAAGGTGGGATGAATGTCCTAGCCATATCAGCCCATGTCAGCTGTCAGGCCATGTCAGCTCCAGAGCTTCCTGTGGAGGTCAGCCGAGTCTGTTGTTGGGCCTTCATCTGTCCCTATTTTGCTTTCTTCCCTTCCCTTCCACAGATGTTGAGGCCAGGGGCATTCTCGAATAAATACGCTGAGCACTAAACTCCGTATCTGCTTCCAGGGAGACCCGATCTCTAACACCCTGTGTTGGGCGTTTTATACTGAATTCTTTTATGGACCTTATGAAATAGCTATTATTTTTCCCATTGTAACAGATGAAGGAATTAAAGCTAAGTGAAGTAAGCAACTTCTCTAAGGAGACACATTGCATAACAAGCTCAGATTCAGATCTAGTTCAGTTTGATCACAAAGACCGTGTTTCGAGAAATTATTAACGTATCTCTTCTTGGCCTGAAAGAACGACTTTCTCTCGCAGAGTGAGCAGCTGGGCTCATGCTTTGGGCAGGGTCAGAATCATTCTGTCCACATAACTGTTTTGGTTGACTCAGAAGAGATTCCCTTCCTTTTGCCTTTACACACTGGCATCCCTGAGTTCATGGCTATTGTTTTAGCCTAAAAATAGCAAGTGTCAGCTTCTACACATTTTCAAAAATTTCAATGTAATCATTTAAAAATAGGCTCCGAAATTTTGTTTTCCCTCTATTGGCAACCACGGTTGCTATGGAGTTCAAGTAATAGATTGTGATGTTTAACACTGAATTAATTACTACTTCTCACTCCCAGGGAACATCTAATTATACATAGTCATGCTGAGCAGGATTTGGTTTTCTTAAGGAAAGTGTATGTGCGTGTGTATATGTGTGTGTGTATGTCCTTTTACTCTACAAGGTACATGGGATGGAGGAAGAGTCTTGGTTTGTGATCTTCTGCAAGACTTCTATTTCTTCCTTAATTACAGTTTCTCATACTAGATCTGGCCTATATTAATATCATATTTCTCTCTAACACACTCAAATGGCTTTTTCTACATGGTCATGGTGGGCTTTTTCTTTTATTTTAAACATCATGGTGAGGTGAAACATGAAGATTTCCCCTTATTTCCTCCCTCAGTCTTGTTCTTATGGCCACAAGTATCATGAGGCACTGAAGTATTATTGGAAATAGCACGTATCTTTTGGACCAGATATATACCTGAGTCTGAATCCTGGTTTCACCTTTTAATTGACTTGGTGCAAGTCATGCCAGGACTGAACCTCAACTCCTTCATCAATAAAATGGGGATGATTTTGTCTACCACATGGATTAAATTAGGTTTAAAACAAACTTAGCACTGTGCTTCTCAAACTTTAATGTACAAAATGGAGATTTTATTAAAATGCAGATTCTGATTCAGCAGATTAGGTGTTGGGTCCAAGGTTCTGCATTTCTAACAGGCTCCTAATTGATGCAGAGACTGCTGGTTCATGAACCACATTTTAAGTAGTAAGAACTTAGATAATGCTATATACGTAGTATGAGGTCAATGCATTTGTAGCTATCAGTATGAACCCTTCATTAGTTATCCTACACTGTTTGGACAGAAGAGCACAAAATTTGTACCCATTAGCCAGATGGAGAAACTGAGCCAAGGGTAAGCAGATCATGCAGAATCAACAAGATGACCACTGGCTGTTTCTGCTGCTTATTGTTGCCTTACCCCTGAGAAGCATCTATTTTTCTCTTACGGAAGCTGTTGCAACTCTTGCCATTGGTGGGAGTTACCCAGGCAGGTATTAAAGAAAGAACATAAATTTTGTCGCATTTTTATGTATTTGACTAATAAAGCAATTCTGTGTTTTACTGAAAAGAAACCAAATTTTTGACACTGACAGTAAGGCATTGAGGAATTTACTCTTTTTGATGGACTTATCAGATGACTTTTTTAAAAATTGGATTTGAGGTGTTCATTTGAAAATGGAATTGTGGCTCAAAAGCTTAGAGGACCCAAATGGTTGAAATTGTGCAAAACAACACGGTGCCTTTTGAGATTAGAATGCAGCCCCTTGCTGAAAAGATCCTGGGATTCTTACAAAACAGGAGTTGGCAACCTTTCAGATGTGGGTAGGCGGTGTTTCTTTTATTTATACTCTTCATTTAGGGGAGGTGGTAAAATGCTGCTTATTTGAGAAGGTTGGGAAAGGACTTTTCTGCATTTCTTTATCCATGGCTCAAGGGAATACTTCTTTAACTTCTGCCGTGAGCATCAGCAACACAATTTCATGTCTCCTGGGCCTCCTGGCTTCTTTCCTGGAACTTCTGTGTTCTTCTGGCCTGCTTTCTTTCTTCTCTCTCTCTCCCTTTTTAAGATTTTCTTTATTTGAGAGAGAAACAGCGTGTGTGCATGAGTGGGGGAGGGCAGAAGAAGAGTGAGAAACAGGCTCTCTACTGAGCAGGGAGCCCCAGTGAACATGGGGCTCTATCCTAGGACCCTGGGATCATGACCGGAACCGAAGGCAGACTCTTAACCCACTGAACCACTCGGGCACCCTGGCCTGCCTTCTTTAATCATTCATCCCTTCAGCAAGCCTTTGCTCCTCCATCTTTTTGGATCTTGGACCATACTAATACATACCTGCCACTTTTTCCTTGGCTAATAACCTTGCTGGCCCTTCCATGCTCCCTTATGAATGGTAGAATAACAATAGTCAAAGTCCTCCAGTGGCGATATATATGTTGGTTTCTCCAAAAACTCTCGGATCTTCTGTCCTACTGTTTGCCTCTCAGTTACCACACTCCAGCCACACTGGTCTCCTTGGTGCTCCTTGCCTATACCAAGCACCTGCCAACATTAGGACCTATGGCTGTCCCCTTTGCCTGGAACTCTGCCTCCTGAGAGCAGCCTGGCTTAATTCCCTTCCCTCCAAGTCTTACTTTCTCAAAGGACGCTTGCCAGACTGCTTCTTTAATATTGCAAATTGTGAATCACGGTCTCTCCCACTCCCACATTCCTGACTTCTTCCCCAACTTTACTTTTTCTTTTTTCCATTGGGCTAATAAACTTCTTTTCCCATGCAGTGAACTGCATACAGTTGCAGTAGAAATCACTCCTTACCTCCTTACTCCCTCTCAACATTACTGATTTGGGCTGAAAATTCCCTTTCCTCCACATTAGGCAAATCTAAGTCTTCAGAAAGAACAGAAATAGTTTTTTTCCTAAAGGAAAATTAAGGCTGTTATTCATCTTGATTTTGCTTGTGGCTACACAGGTATACACACTTGTCAAACTCATCAAACTATACACTTTAAATGGGCACAGTTTACTATATATAGATTATACCTCAAAAAAGTTTATTTTAAAAGAGAGGATATAATTGTCCATCTCGGGACATGGGGTAGGTATGGGGTGGGCTGATATTATAAGGTAGAGGTAGTAATTGGCATTTAGGAAGTTAATTTCTTCCTTTGAAATAGTGTGGATGAAGAACTCATTACACTTCAGAGGGGACGGGGGTGGGGGAATGGGATAGGCCGGTGATGGGTATTAAGGAGGGCACATATTGCATGGTGCACTGGGTGTTATATGCAAATAATGAATCATGGAACATTGAATCAACAACTGGGGATGTACTGTATGGTGACTAATGTAACAAAATAAAAATTAAAAAAAAAAGAAATGATTACAAACTGATATCATGCAAATCACTCTTTCTGGCTTTGAATGACTGGAGCAAATTCCTTAGTATTAACACATCTGCATTGTCCTTCCTGGTTCTTCTGTCATTTGCAGAGTTACTCTTAAGAAACCTAAAGATTAGGGAGGCCTGGGTGGCTCAGTCAGTTAAGCATCTGCCCTTGGCTCAGGCGATGATCCCAGGGTCCTGGGATCTATGGGCTTTCAGCTCTGCGGGGAGTCTGCTTCTCCCTCTGCCTACTGCTCTCCCGGCTTGTGTTCTCTCTTTGTCAGATAAATAAATAAAATCTTGGAAAAAAAAAAAAAAGAAACCCAAAGATTAGAAATTTCAGGTCCGTTTAGTTTTGTGTTGTTCCGAAGTAAGTTGATCCCTGTTTCACTCCTAGGAGGAGGTGTGGATTAGAATCTCTTCACTCTGAAGATATGCAGTTTTCATCTGAAAAACAAAAACAGAAACAAACAAATAATACTCCACATCCTTTCGGCTTGAAAACAAGATAGAAAAAAGAAAATAATTGAACTCTTCTCATGTTAATACCAGAAATAACTAGTAAGAAACCAGTCAGGAGGCGCCTCAAATGTGCATACTCGGTATCTAAAGGTGGCCACTCCCACCTTCCCCAATTTCGGTTTTAAACTTTATGAAATAAGAGAGGCAAACCTCTGATGTGAGGATGCAAAGAAGCGAAGGGAACACATAAATCTAAATTTTGCCACCTCTGAAACACCCACCATGACAGCACGGAAAGTTTGAGACTTATTAGTAGGATCTCAGTATGAGTGTTAGTCCTGGGCATATTAAAACCTAGGGTTCTAGACGTGGAAAAATATTAAAATCTTTTTAGAAGTACCTTAAGTAACTATATTATAGTGGATGTTAGGAATTTTCCCCAAAGGTAATCCACGTATTTATTTATAGCTAGGTTCGGGAATGTTCCCATACTGGAACAGAGGGAAGGCTCGTTGTGAAGTGCTCCATGGTTTAGTTAAACATCAATTCTCAGAAGCGTTATCAGGAGGATGTATCTGCTTCTATCCTGTTCCCTCAAGTCGGAATCTGGCTAGCAATCAGAAATCTCTAGCATGAATATAGGAGGTCAGGTTTGTTCCACATGCTCTTCATCTCTATCCCTGGACATCTCCATTTCTCATCCAATTCTTACGCAGTGGATTTTCTTTTTCCTATCTTCTCAAATAAAAAGTATTCCATAAGGCTTCTATCTCTTTCACTTTATACTGTCAGCAGTTTGTCTAATTTTGTGATATCAGAGCCTATTTCCTCATATCTATCTCTACAATATCTAGTGCTACTTTCTGTTTTTCATGCTAAATAATTCTCCCTTCTGATCCTGTACATCTTATGAATATTTTTAGATTGCTACCATGTCCACCTCTACCACCCACTGTTGCTCCCTACTGGGTTTGCTCAGCCAAACTATACATATTTAATTCTTCTAATCTTCCTTTATCCACCAGACTTACCAGTCTCTTAAAATTGTGTTGCTCTTCTTTAGACCTCCTCCTGATTGTTGGTGCCCTGTGTCCCTGCAGACTGTCACTCTGAGATGGTATTTGAAGGCTGCTATCATCACATCTCAGTGCCTCCTGCCTCTGTTAAAAATAAACAGTGCAGAAAGAAGGATTCTTGTGGTTGTCATTGGCGATGTTTGTCAAACATTTCCATCTGAACACACAGTGGGATTGCACTTCCTGGGCTCTTATCATTGGTAGAGACTTGTGACTAATTCTGGCAAGTGAAATATGAGTAGTGAGTCACTTCCAGATCAGTGAAAGACCTTCCAGAGTGTTGTTTTCTCTCTGGAACAGTGACTGCCAGTGTTCAAGATATTGGCTGCTCTGTTAGCCTGGTTCCTTGAGTTACTACAATGAGCTGAAACCCCTCTGCCAAGCTATGATGTCCATGTAAAAAGAACAAAGAATACAGTTCTGTTGTTCTAAGCCTCTGAGATTGGAGAGCTGTTTCTTACAGTATCCCGACTGATACAACTCTAACAGATACCCTTTGACACTCCCATGTATATTGGTGTCTATGTTGTACCTGGCAGCCTGTTTTGTTGTTTTGAGTATGTGAACACAGCAAACATCTGTTGGATACAATACCACATCAATGATGCCTACATCTAGACCTTTGCCATTTATCAGCTGTACAGAAATCAGGTCCAGAAGAGATGACACAATTGGAACCTCTTTTTTTTTTTTTTTTAAGATTTTATTTATTTATTTGACAGAGGGAGAGACAGCCAGCGAGAGAGGGAACACAAGCAGGGGGAGTGGGAGAGGGAGAAGCAGGCTTCCAGCAGAGGAGCCTGATGTCGGGCTCAATCCCAGAACGCTGGGATCACGCCCTCAGCCGAAGGCAGACGCTTAACGACTGACCCACCGAGGCGCCCCACAATTGGAACCTCTTGCCAAAGACCCAAGATACAGAAAAATTAAGTATCCTCCACATATCCGGCAGAAGAATTCCAAAGCCGCGTCAGGTGTAATTAAGCACATCACATCTTGGATTCAGATACTATGACAGTGACAGGAATAAATATGTGTTCTGGGACTTTTCCTCCTAGAGACCACTGTTTCATAGCATGCAAATCACTCCCTCTTCAGCTGGTTGCTGTTTGATATTTCTATTTAAGAATGAAATCAGTGAACTTTTTTTCCCCCTGAGAAATAGGTTAACTTGTTACTTTCATACTTAGATAAAATGGAATATTTTAGATAACCTACTAACCCGCTTTTACAAGATTCTGATGAGTTTGATATCACTTTGGTTTACTACACTTTAAATTTTATATATACGTGTGTGTATACAGACATACATTATACACACACATGTATTAAAACAACATGAATGGATTTCCAATATTCCCATGCTTCTGCTATTCTGTTAAAACAAGTCTCGTTTCTGTTTTCTTTTTAATCTTCGTCAATACGGAAACATATTTCACAGACTGGAACTTATATTACACATGGAATTTTTGTTCTTTGTATTTTACCTGCCATTATTTCATGAATTCTTTTTCTTTATTTCTACATAGTCTTCACAGATTTTCTCTCATTTTCTTTGGAATAACTTTCATTAGATTGAAATTCCACTGGGTTAAAAGATGGGAAACTGCCATTTATAGTTCAAAAACAGTGAAATAGACTATTGAATCAACGCAACAATTTTTTTACCTATTCTTTAGTAGTTGAACATGCTGATTGTTTTCGGTTTTGAACCTCAAAATAAACCTTCTTTATGTATCTTTATGCATTTATTTAGAAATCTGTTTTCATAGCGTATATTCCCAGCTGTGAAATTACTGCCTAAAATGTTTATTGTCCCTTTTATTCCTCTCTGGTGAACTCCTGTGTATACTTTAAGATCTGACCGAAATGGTCCCCTATTTGGGAAGACATCCAGTATACTCCTCGGGTCCCCCTGCAACACCGTTCATATTTTGAAGCACTAACTGTTCTATACATCTTGAAAATTTTAGTCTACCAGTCTGCTTTCACTTTTCATTTTATTCTCCTCTACATCACCAGTGTTGTCAACAGTGCTTGGGACACAGTTTGTGGTTTTTTTTTTAAAGATTTTATTTATTTATTCGACAGAGATAGAGACAGCCAGCGAGAGAGGGAACACAAGCAGGGGGAGTGGGAGAGGAAGAAGCAGGCTCATAGCAGAGGAGCCCGATGTGGGGCTCGATCCCATAGCGCCAGGATCACGCCCTGAGCCAAAGGCAGACGCTTAACCGCTGTGCCACCCAGGCGCCCCATGGGACACAGTTTTAAGTGCCCAACATATGTTTGTGGAATGGAATGAATGAAAGTTTGAGCACACTCAGGAGCATAACATTTCCATGTGTTTGATATTTGTTGCCAGGGCTGTTGGTCACAAGACAAGGCTCAGAGAAGCTCAGATTCTTTTGTTTTTGTTTAAGAAAGTGGGAATTGTGTTTGGGCTAACTGATACAGCAGCAGGCTCCGGTATCTTTTTTTTGTCCCTGAGACTGGTTGCTCCCTTGACTGGACCTTCACCTTGCTTTGCATCATACTGTGCTAAATATTTGTCTTTGCCTTTTTCCCCTTCCCAAGCATTACTTTTGCACCTTTTCTCCCCTTACCAAGCTAAATCTCTTTGTTTTATTTTCATCTTAATGTCTCTAGCTTTACTGGTTCTTTGAATAAAATTGTGCTTTCCAGACTTTGTGGGGTTCTTTTTTTCTCCCAATTTGGCCAGCATAATTTCTGTCTTCTTTCTTTCATCTTGGGTAACCACAAACACTGGAACCAGATTATGGTTCTGGATGATTTAAACCATCAGAACATAGGAACAAAATAACTTGTTTTTCATAGATCTAAATACCAGGACAGGGAACACACTGGAATTCCTAGCAAGGACTCCTGACTTCTGACCCCCCTCATGGACAGCTGATTTTCCCATACTTGAATATCAAGCAATACCCTTCAACACTGCCTTTCTGAAAAGCCACATTCCTAATTTTGCTGATTGTTAGCTATGTGACCTTTGGCAACATGCTTTATTTACCCCTTTGAGACTCAGTTTCCTGATCAGGATAATTATAGCGACCAAATAAAGATGAGGGGGTTAAATGAGATTTAATTTAATATTTTTATTAATATTTAATTTAATATTTAATATTTAAACCCCTGAACATAGTGCCTGACATGACATCAGTTCTTATAAGTATTGCCATCCACTTTATCTTCGATTGTGCTCATCTTGGTTCACTGTACTGATAATTTGAGAAGACCTATGCAATGCCCTCTCTCTGAGGCACTCAGCACACTGAGAACTTTTATATAAGGGCTAATTTGAATAGCATTCTCAGAGAAAGAATTAGAGGCAAGGCTGGGACAGGAGGAAAACATGGAAGGGTTTGAAAGATATCTTTTTTTATTTATTTATTTATTTTAAAGATTTTATTTATTTATTTATTTGACAGAGAGAGGCAGTCAGCGAGATAGGGAATACAAGCAGGGGGAGTGGGGGAGGAAGAAGCAGGCTCCTAGTGGAGGAGCCTGATGTGGGGCTCGATCCCAGAACACCGGGATCACGCCCTGAGCCGAAGGCAGACGCTTAACCACTGTGCCACCCAGGCGCCCCGAAAGATATCTTTAAATACATAATAGAAACCAGCTTGTACCAGATGACTGTGTCGCTTGGCTGTGAAGCCATTCACTGAATTGTCTTTCTGTCATTTCTCTATCCATGTCCTAGTGTTCCAAACCAAATTTTTAGGTCATTTCTAGGTATTAACATCTTTATACATTGATGTCTCTTACACTTCTCTCGTCTTCTTTTCTTCATCCTCCTCTTCTTCCTCTTCTATTTCTTTTTCTCCTGTTCTCTTTTTCTTCTCCTCTTCCTCCTTCTCCTTCCCTCCCACTCTTCCTCCTCCTCATTTGACTTAAAAAAAAATTTTTTTTCTTGTGTGTCTCACAAGATATTTGGCCAATGCAGGAATGTAACCTATTATCCTGATTAATTAGACTAAACTAAGATAATAATTTTTTTTAAAGATTTTATTTATTTATTTGACAGAGATAGCCAGTGAGAGAGGGAACACAAGCAGGGGGAGTGGGAGAGGAAGAAGCAGGCTCTCAGCGGGAAGAGCCTGATGTGGGGCTCGATCCCAGAACGCCAGGATCACGCCCTGAGCCGAAGGCAGACGCTTAAAGACTGTGCCACCCAGGCGCCCCCTAAGATAATAATTTTTGACCCTTAAGAAACACTGTTTGCCTTTTAATAGTCTACTTGCAGTTATTTTATTCCCTTTTGTGTTAAATTTGCAAAGTTCTACAATAATTTATCAGACAATTATGACCTGCTTACCCTCTTATAAGTGAATATGATAGCTTGTGATCTGTTTGTCCACATTATATTTCCATGTTCCATTGGCACATGTTCCATTGGTTTCTCATTAACCCTGATGTATTTTATTGCCAATCTTATCTGATTTTTATTACCACACAGTTGGTTTTGACCCCTCATATTCTGCTCTTTCACTATCTCTTAGGTATCCACTGAAGCTTTGTGGTTGAGAGGAGAGTGCATATTAGTTTTCTATCGCTGTTGTAACAAATTATCACAAACATAAGGCTTGAAACAACACATTTATTATCTTACATTCTGTATAAGTCCAACGTGAGTCTCCATAACTAAAATCAAGGGGTTGACAAACCTGGAACATCTAAGAGAGAGTCCATTTCTTTTCTTTTTTAGGTTCTAAAGACGACTTATATTCCTTGGCTTGGGGCCCCCTTCCTCCATCTTCAAACCATAATGATAGGTTGAATCCTTTTCATATCACATTATTCTGACCTACTCTTTGGCTTCCTACTTCTACTTTTAAGGACGCTTGTGATTACATGGGGCCCACCAGAAAAATGTAGGATAATCTGCCTATTTTAAGGTCAGCTGGTTAGCAACCTAAATTCCATCTGCAACCTTTTATCATAATCGCAGGTTCATACATTCACAAACATTCACAAACACTCAGATATACACAGAATGTTTGCACATACACATGCATGTATGTACCACATATCACTGGGACAACCACGGGCTGCTATTATCAAAGATGTAAGTTCTGTTCATTCAGAAGCTATAGAAATCTATACTTTTGGGGGAAGTACCTTCCTTCTGGAAAAAAATTACTTTTATTACAATGCCTAGTTCCCCTTTTACAAAATCCCTTACAACAGATTCTTCTGAAAACACTGGGCATAGAAGTTTATTCTCTTTAATATCAGAATAGAAACTGGCAAACTGTCATGTTTCCTTTTTGTTCTGGATGTTAGGAATCTCAATACTAAATTTATTAAATGGGTTTTCTCACAGATGTTATTATTATTTTAAGTTTTCTAATTTTGCAAATAATATATGGAATAATTCTGTTTAAAATATTTTAAAGATTATATAAATGAGCTTATTTTTTAAAAATTTCAAATAATTTATAGTAAATAAACTCATTACCACATTTTAGTGACCATTCTTCGATTAAAAATTTTTTTTTCTCTCTTTGTGTTTCATTTTAAGTAGTTTGTGTTGACCTGTCTGTCTTCAAGTTCACTGTGTCAAGTCTACTGATGACCTTATCAAAGTCATTCCTCATCTCTATGACTGTGGCTTTTACTGATAACATTTCCATTTGACTACTTCTTACAATTTCCATTCTCTCTACTGAAATTCCCCACCTTATCATGCATATTGTCCATCTTTTCCACTTTAGCCTTTATCAATTAATCATTGTTATCTTAGATTTTCTGTCTGATAGTTGTAACTTTGGATCATCTCTCAGTCTGGTTCTGTTGATTAGCTTTTCTCTTGATAGTAGATTTTTCTCTTTTCCTTGCTTTCTTTTTTTCTTTCCTTTTTTCCTTTATTTTTAATGTTTTATGTGTTTCATAATTTCTGATCGAATGATGGAAATCATGTGTAGGACAATAAACTCTGAGGTAAGGAGTTTTTATGCCTGAAAATGAACACTTCTCATGTATTGCTATGCTGTTAGTATGGAGAGTTGAATCAAACCAGCCAGGAGTTGAGCTCATTTTCAGTGTTGTTATTACTATGGTTACTTTCAGTTCACCACTGGCTTAAAATTCCCCTAGCATTACATCATGCTTAGTTTGGGGGTTGGTTTGCCAGAGGGTTTTTCTCAGTGTCTGCTCCACTCCCATCTTTAGGCTTTTGCTTTCTGTCTGTATCTCATAGAGGGTCTCTTCATGCTCTTGCCTCTCCCCGGTAGAAGATTGCTTTTGTATATTACTGAGAGCTTTCTAGTCTGTTTGTGGGAGAGGGTTTTCTCAGTTGTCCTGCTCCAAACTCAGTCTTAGGGAGACCCTAGACAACTGATTCTTAGGTTTGCAGTTTTCTCAGTAATCACGCCTCTTCCTCAGTGGTTAGAGACTGCTAATGGTCCCATCCCAGGATACTTTCCAGTTGCTTTTCCAAAGACAGAGGATTTTTTTCTTTTTCTTTTTTCTAAGGGTTTTTATCTGTGCTCTTTAGGTGACAGGGTTTGCTACCCTTCCCCAAGCATTTAACACTTTTATTCCTTAAAGTGAGAAGTGTCTGATGGGGACCCTTGCTTTTCTCACAGTGGTGAGTCTTTCCCACTAGGCTTGTACCACTGAAGGAAGCTTCCTCCAGTATCCTGCCTGCCTCTAGCTGTTCTCATGAGCAACCAGTGAGGTCATAGAGAAAGGCCTGTAAATGGATATGAACTCTCCCTGTGTCTTTGGCTTTTGGAATTCTATATACTCACTTTAGACCAAGCCTACATTTAGCTTTAACAATTCATTACAAATTTTAGCTAAATTCTTTTTTTTTTATTGAAGTATAAATAACATTTAATGTTATATTAAGCAGATTTCATGTCCAGCACAGAGCCTGACATGGGGCTTGATCTCATAACCCTGAGATCATGACCTGAACCAAAATCAAGAGTCAGATGCTTAACCAACTAAGCTACCCAGGCACCCTGCAGTACAGTATTATTAATTATAGTCACCATGCTGTACATTCCATGATTTATTTATTTTATAACTGGAAGTTTCCACCTTTTGATCCCCTTCATCCATTTTGCCCACTACCCACCCCCTACCTCTGACAACCACCTGTTTTCTGTGTCTTAAAGCTTTTTTTAAAATTTGTTTTGTTCTGTTTTATGTTTAGATTCCACACATAAGTGAGATCATACAGTATTTGTCTCTCTGTGTGACTTACATCACATATTCATGTTGTGACAAATGGCAAGATTTCATTCTTTATCATGGCTGAAGAGTATTCCATCATCTATATCTTTATATACATCTTCTTTATTCATTCATCCACTGATGAACACAGCTTATTTCCATATCTTGACTATTGTGAATAATGCCACGTTGAACATGGTGGTGCGTATATTTTTTTGAATTGGTCGTTTTATTTTCTTTGGATAAATATCCAGAAGTTGAATTGCTAGATCATATTGTAGTTCTGTTATCTAATTTTTTGAGGAAACTTCATACTGTTTTCCATAGTGGTTGTACCAATTTACATTCCCACCAACAGTGCACAAGGGTTCCCTTTTATCCGCATCCTACCAATATTTGTTATTTCTTATTTTTTGATAGTAGCCATTCTAAGAGGTAAGAAGTGAAATCTCATTGTGGTTTTGATTTGCATTTTCCTGATGATTACTGATGTTGAGCACCTTTTCATGTACCTGTTGGCCATCTTTGGAAAAAAATGTCTGTTCAGATTCTCTCAGCATTTTTTAGAATCAGATTTTTTTTTAATTTTTTGATTATTTTTTTATTTTTTTTGCTACAGAGTTGTATGAGTTCTTTATATATTTTGGGTATTAACCTCTTATCAGATATATGATTTGCAGATATTTTCTGCCATTTAGTCGGTTACCTTTTCATTTTGTTGATGATTTCCTTTCCTCAGAAGATTAAAGTTTGATGGAGTCTCACTTGTTTATTTTTGCTTTTGTTGCCTTTGCTTTTGCATTCAGATCCAAAAAAATAATTGCCAAGACCAATGTCAAATAGCTTACTGCCTATGTTTTTTTCCAGGAATTTTATGGTTTCAGGTTTTACATTTAAGTCTTTAATTCATGTTGAGTTAATTTTCATGTACAGTGTAAGATAATAGTCTAATTTTCACCTTTTGCCTATGGCTGCCTAGTTTTCCCAGCACCATTTATTGAAGAGACCGCATTGTATATTCTTGGCTCCCTTGTTATAAATTAATTGGTTATATACGTGTAGGTTTATTTCTGGACTTTCAGTTCTGTTCCATTGGCCTATGTGTGTTTTTCTGCCAATACCACACTAACTGAAATCTCCTTGTGCACTTTTATGGTAGCCTTCTCTTCCTCTCATGCTCTGCCACAAGTATGCTAGTGTCAGCAGCCGGTCTCTCCTCACAGACACTTGTCTTTCCTTAGATTTGGGGCTGATTTATTACGTCATGACCTCAGTTCTCTGTTGGGTTAAAAGAAGTTATGAATGTTTAGATTATCTGGATTTTTCTGACTGTTATAGTGGAAGAAATGTTCTTTTTAGCTTTTATCATTCTAGGCAGAAATCTTTATTTCAAGTAGATTTAAAGAAGGTACATTTCTCCTTCCATCCTCCTCTATGTTACATTCATTCAATCATTCATTCATTCATTCAGTTAATACTGATTTAATGTCTTCTATCATGTACCAGGAACTGTTATAATTTCTATATATGTAAAAATAAAGAAGACAGGCAGTGTTTTCTACTCATTCTTTTGCTGTTAAAATGCATCATAAATCTTAAGAAATATTTGTAAAGCAGTAAATATATAAATGAGAATTGCAGAAACAAGTTATTTCATATTTTGCAGATTAAGATATTAATTGCCATACTCACTTCAGAGGATAATTAGGCAAGTCTGAAAATATATATTTTTGAAAATGTATCTTCTGTGACCCAGGGATTTCTCTCTCTTTTTTTTTTTACTCTGGAGTGATACATGAAAATATTCACAAGGAGACTGTTTCAAGGACCTTTCTTGCCACATTGTTTCAGAAGAAAATTGGGGAAGAAAATAAGTATCTATAAATGGGAGAATATATTCCACTTTGTCCATACTATGAAATGATATGCAACAGATATAATAGCGTAGATCTATATGCAGTGACCTAAGTATTCTAAGACTAAATGTTTTTTTAAAGGTGTGAAATGGTATTTGTAATGTGATGCCTCTTAAGAAATAATTTGTAGAAACACCAAACTGTAATTTTTACTTCTATAGGTACATATGCATACATGTCTCTTCATAGAAAAAGGTCTGGAAAGGATACAAAGCTGAGAAATGTGATTTGATAACAATATTAAAAGTAGTTTTGTCAGAATTTCAAAAGATCCAAGGCTTTGAGAAATGGTAGGGATTACTAATATAATCCTGAAAATCAGAACACTTCACTTCAGAACACAAGAACAGGTCACTTCAGAACACAATAGTGAGATGGAATCAACAAGATGGGATTGATTAGCAGTGAAGATGAAGGCTCACACTTTTGTTCCAAGAGTAAAATATGCAAGGATATAGGAATTAAGAGACCTGACTCAACTGAAATTTAACCTAGGGGTTTGTCAGCTGTGAGATCAGTAAGAGCCAAGAACATGATATGAATGGAAAAGAAATTATGCATAAATATATGTGTACAGAGAAAGAAAGAATGTGTTCTCTCTTAATCACTCAATGCCAAATGTCCATAAAATTTTGTTAGTAGGATAGATATCAAAAAATAAGTGATAAAGACAAGAAAATACTAAAAAGAGAAATCAAGATGGTTTGTGATCTGAAGACAATGTTACATGATGAATAGTTGAAATAACTACTTAGAGACATAACAGATTTGAATAATGCTGGGGCAGGAGAAGTATTTCCTCATAAACTCACTATTCAGATATTCACTAAGAACTGGATATCCATGTGAGTTCTTGAGTTGAGCAAGTAGATAATTACACTAGCTAACTTGAAGGTCTCTTGCAGCTCTGACATTATATGAGACTACTAAGAGTCAAAAGCAAAAGCAAATTTGAACTTGTATTTCTAATCTTAATATTCAAGTGAGCAAATGTGCCACTTAGTCCCAATACATGAGGACAACTTAAGTTCTAGCAGGGAATGTTACAGCTAAAGAGAACTGACTGACGGAGAAAAATATAAAATGGGCTGTCATGTGGTTGAATGGTTTCATGGAGCTTTATATTATCTATTACTGTGTAACACCTTACCCTGAAACTTAGTGGCTTAAAACAATAAAATGTTTTTTGTTTCATGCATTTCTGCGGGTCAGGAATTTGGGAGGTGTTGCTGGGTGGTTCTGGCTCAAGGTCTCTCATGAGATTACAGTAAAAACATTGGCCAGGGTTGCAGTCATCTGAAAGCTTGACTGAAGTTGGAGGATTGGCTTCTTTTTTTTTTTTTTTTTTAAAGATTTTATTTATTTATTCGACAGAGATAGAGACAGCCAGCGAGAGAGGGAACACAAGCAGGGGGAGTGGGAGAGGAAGAAGCAGGCTCATAGCAGAAGAGCCTGATGTGGGGCTTGATCCCAGATCGCCGGGATCACGCCCTGAGCCGAAGGCAGACGCTTAACCGCTGTGCCACCCAGGCGCCCCGAGGATTGGCTTCTTAGATGGCCCGCTGATGTGGATGGGGAGTTGCTGTTAGCTGTAGATGGGGGGCCTCAGTTTCTCATCATGTGGACCTTCCTGTAGGAATATGTGTGTGCCTTCATCACATGGCATCTGGTTGCCTTTAGAGTAAGTGATCTGAGAGAGAGTGAGGTAGAATCTGCACTATCTTATACGACCTAGGCTCTGAAGGCAGACGTCATCATTTCCACAACACTTTGTCCATTGCACAGGTTGACCCTATTCAGTGTAGGAGGGAACTACACAGGAAAGTGGTTACCAGGAACTGGGAATCTTTGGAAATTATTTTGGAGACCAACCATCACAGGGTTATTTTCCAACCCATTGTATTTTAGCCACATTACTAAAAAAAAGTGATGGGCAGACTGCATTAGATGATAAGAATGATTTCTATCACTTTTTATGATATGTTCAGTAAATTAAGAATTGGGTTTTTCACAAACTAATGATGTACTGTATGGTGACTAACATAACCTAATAAAAAAAGATAAGGAAAAAAAAGAATTGGGTTTTTCCATTATTTTCCTTTCAAATTAATTGTATTTAAATTGATGATTCATGATTGCGTACAATATGAAAGATGATAGGAGAGGAAGACTAACATATCTGGAGTTATAAGGCTGCTATTTTACAGCAGGTTTTACATATGTTGTCTTTTTAAGCTATTCAAGATTCCTGTACATAACTATAATTTGTTCCATACTGAGAACAAATGAAACACTTATAATTTCACACCCAGTCCATGGTATTATCAGGATTTGAACCCCAGACAATCTGTCTCAATATGTTCTTTCTATTAAGCTAGGATGAAAGATATTTTCTTCTTGTTTCCCTAATTTTCTATCGACCAATGTGGAATTGATTTTATTGAACTTTAGAAAATAGGGACTACCAAAATATCTTTTCTCTGAAAACAATGCGATGGTGATGAACCTCGTGAATAAGAAATATAACTTGCTCTATTTTCTATAATACTATTTAATATTAACTACCTGTTCCCACAAAAAAATGGGAAACTTTAACATCTGTCTTTTTTGTGGCTCCCCAGACCCTCTTCATTCCCTGTCTAGATGGGATCAGAGTTAGGCATGGACCACAGAGGTGGTCCCTGAGACATCCTTTGCCTCATGGCCTTGAGGGCTTGTGACTTCATGAGACTTCAGTGTCTGGTTTGGGGCAAGAAAATTTTTGTTCAAGGTATCATCTGCTGCCTGCCTGTGCCCACCATGGCCATTTCTCCTCTACAGATTTGCCGTGTCCCCTTCTCTCCAGTGCTCCAACATGCTGGCCACTCAGAGCATCAGTTCTAGGTCTCTAAACTCCCCCACACCTTTCTGAATTTGTTGGCAATCCATGGCATGGCCAGGAATGCGTCCCCTTGCTTTAGGGTTATGCATACCTTTCTTTCTCTTCTCTCTTCCTCCTAACTTCGGACAACTCTATTGTTGTGAATAAGAAGAGCCCCTTTACCTCCTGCTTCAATTTAAGAACTTTTGTGAAAACTCCAAACTTTCTCCCTCCTTATCCATCTCCCTGAATGGTTGTTAGATTTTTGGAAACATGTCTTGTTTCTTGCAAGCCATTCATTCTTCCTCCACTGTACTGCATCCCTCTTCAGAGGCAAGGGACATACAGTAGACCCCCTATAGGAAATAAAGCAAGAAAATGAGGGAATAGCTTTGTTCCACCTTATGGTTTCTAAAAGTGTTTAAGAGATTTTTGTGAATTTTCACCTTTTCCCTGAACCTGGGAGTTAACATCAGCTGACCAGGTTGGCTGTGGGTTTTTGCTCCTGGCAGAGGCTGACAACTGCAGAATTACTATGTTCTGATTAATATTTTAAGGTGAAGTTTATATTTTAAATTAAATATAATTTAGCTGAATGTGGAAAGATGGCATCCAGCCAACAGAAACGTTCTCAGTAACTTCAAAGATGCTTTTTAGGAAGACTCAGATAGGGAAAATTTCAAGTTCTAATTATATCCAAGACCTGGCTGAATGTGGCCACACAGTATTTAATGTCTAAGTCATTAGCTAATGCGATTCTAGCTGCATGTTACTAAAAGTAAAGTGATTCTGGAATTTCCTCATTTCCCAATTTTTATACACACATTTAGAAAGCTTTATTTTCCAATGGAGGCTATACTAGTGTCTTCCACCCCACATGTTCTTCTTTCAATGTGACCTTTCTACACCCACGGGTATGAGAGGTAGAATCCATGTCCCCTTTTCTTGCGCTTAAGCATACTCTTTTTGACTGAATAGAGTGGAATAGACAATACAATCTATTTTACAATGAAAGTGACACTCTGTGACTTCTGAGACATTGAAGGAGGTACAATTTCTGTCTAGCTTTCTCTTGGAACACTTGTTTTTGGTATCCAGTCACCATGCTTTGAAGAATTCCAGGCCATGTGAAGAGACTAGTTGTAGGTGTTCGAGCTGACAGGCAGCATTAATCCCAGACAAGTGAGTAAGGAAATCTTCAAGATAGCTCCCGCTCCACTGGCAGTCTGGCTGCAACTTCGTGAGAGACCTGGAATGAGAATCACGTAGTTGAGCCTACTCCACGCCCACAACTGTGGGAGATAATGAGTGATGGTTGGGGTGTTTTTTGTATGTTTAAATTTAGGGTGGTTTTTAAAGACAGTCAGAAAACTGGAACAGAACAGGGACAAAAACAGCCCTGAACTGGAGGTGTCAAAGTTGTTGGAATCACCTGCTTGTGGTTTCACTGTAGCCCCAGATTTTAACTTTTTTTCATCCACCTCTTTATCTTGCCATAAATACTTGGAAAGCATGAGAACTTCCTGTTGCATACAGCAACGCAAAATCATTCTTCAGAGTAGCTATCCAGAATAATGTATCTCCCCAGGGCACCAAGAAAAGTGGGAGATGGCCTTCCCAGGGGAATGCACATCTCTCATTTTTATGGGTACCGTGTGATTCAATCATGGGCTGATGAGATGGGAATGAGGTTAGAAAACTCACAGAATGGGCAACTAGAATTTTTCTGGCTGGACTCAAGGCAAATGAATCTGGGAAGTGGTCAGATTTCTGTTCATTGTAGAATCTAGCCAGTTTCTGACTATTTCCCTTCAATAATAAATCATCCAATCTATAGTGGCTTAAAAAAAACCATATATTTAACTCACCATTATGTACACAGCAATTCATGCTGTGCTTAGTTGAGCAGTTCTTCTGATCTCAGATGAAATTTCTCATGTGTCTGTGCTCAACTTCAGTGAGGCCTGGGTAATGACAATGGCAATGGGATGGCTGGGCAGTGTGTCCCTTGTTCTCCAGCAGGTTAGCCTGGGATTAGTCACACGGCAGTGGCATAGTTCCAAGAGAAAGAGCAGAAGCATGCAAGCATCTGATAATATTGGCTTAGACCTGGCACACTGCCACTTCTACCACATTCCATTGGCTAAAGCAGGGTGAGCCCAGATATAAGGAACAGGGAAATACACCATACCTTTTGATGAGGTGAGTTGAAAAGTCACATTATAAAGGATGTTGGCACAGGGAAGGTTGTAAAAAGAAAAAAAAATCCAGTTTAGCAATGATTTAATCCTGGTCTTGGTTGACCGGCCCTGCAAACCTTTGTGCTAGTTCTGTGGATCGGGCTCTGGAGGAATGCAGACATTTATTCACAAGGCTGAAGTCACACTCAGAAGACATACCTCCACTTGTAAGCATGTATTCTATAGATATTTACCATTTTCATTGTTATAATACTTGCCCACTCCCTGATATTAACATTTCCTCTCCATACCCTGTTTCGCTTTGCTTAAACCAGGTGGATTCTCTTTAGGGCGGACAACTGAGTTCCACAGAGATATAAATGCTGGTGATGATAAAACCTAATGTGAATGGATCGGAAAGGCAGAAGGGATACCAGCTCTCAGAATTTCTACCTGATGGTACAATCAAAGAATCTAGCCCTTCCAGTGCTAGAAGGGAATTTCAACCAACCACATCAACTTTGATGAGAGAGATTAATTAATAACGATGTGTGTGTGAGAGAGAGACAGAGACAGATTTATTTCTAGGTACTGTGAGGCATAAGAGATAAAACAAGGTGAGAAAAAAGAACTAATATCCGTTGTGCCAGAAACCATATCTTACAAACTCAGATGTTCAGAAATGCAGCTGACCTTAATAAGAACCATAATTTCTGATTTGGTAAGAGGCTAGTTCTTATTTAGGGTTGTCCATTCTTTTTATAGCTATCATTTTGACTACAGCATGATGTTCCAGCAATTAGAAGCACATAATTTATTTAACTGTTTCCCTGTTGTTAAATATTTATACTGTGTCTTGTTTCTCATCATTACAAATAGTGCTGCAGTAAACACTTCTGAGCAGAATATGTTCTCCCCAACTTGTAAATAAGCTTCAGGAGGGCAGAGAGTTGTCCGTCGTATGTGTCCCTTGTGCCAAGAACAGTGCCTAGCACAGAGCAGGTGGCTAACAATGCTTTTCAGTATCTTTCCTCACCTTTTAAATTCTTTGCTCAGAAAAGATTCCCAGATGCCTATGCCTTGAAAAGTGTTCTTATCCAAATAGTTCCTTTAAGGAGAACAAGTCACATACACAGGTTTCTTCCCTGTGAAAAACTTGACAGAGACAATTATCAGCTAAACTCTTTACTTTTGTTCTCTGGCAAGACATAAGGAACTGAACTGGAATGGGACTGACTGTACAGAGAAGGGGGAGAGAGGGCTCATCTCATCACCTGCTATGTGCCAGGCACTGTGCGAGGCACGATGCTTGCGTCATCTCATGTCGCCTTTACAACACCCAAGAGGTGGCTGAAATCATGCCCATAGCCAGGCCTCTGGGAGATTATGCAACTTGCCCGATCCCAAGGGCACCAGCTGGCTAATGGTAGAGCCAGGATTTGAATTCAGATTTGTCTGATTTCAAAGCACTTCTGGTTTTTAGGGGGTTTTGTTTTGCTTTTTTGTTTTGTTTTGTTTTGTTACCTCTCATTGCCTCCCTGGAAACCAAATTAGATATGTAACTTAGAAAATACTCTAATAAGACAACCCCAAAACTTTAATTCCAGTCTTGTGTTCATCAAAATTTTCAGTCTGAGGCCAGGATGTTTAAACCCAAGGCTCTAAGTACGCATTTAGAGACAATTATCCTTGCGGGTTGCTGACCTGTTCTGTTATGATTTTTGATCTGTGTTATCATAACCTGGTCCCTCTTTGCAGATAGGGGAAAAGTAGAATCTTTTTCTATATCCATAAAGCTGAGTATTCTGTTTTCATGTTTGATTCAGTTCTGAGCTTCCAGATACATTACCAGATTTGGGGGAGATACCAGGGTTTCCCTTTATGAACACTTTGTGGTTTGGGGATGCTGCTGAGGGGCTCTCTTTAAACAACTGTTCATGGACATCATTCTCAACCACAGCCTTGCTGTGAGATCAGTGCAGTGTGACTTAGGTCTTTCCATTTAATGGTGCCTGTCCACACTGTCCTGGTCCCGTCCCGGCTATATTCAAGGCATAGCCATCATCTGCTGACTGCCTCACTCCACCTCAGTTTTGGAATCCAGAGGGAGCAGCTGGATAATTTGTCAACATTTTTTGCTGTGCAAAACAGAAGAGTTTGTAATAGTCTACTGTTCTGAATTGGTCTGAGGCATTTGAATGATATTCCTTAACATTCTTGGTGTTTTCTGATTTGGGGACCTGATGTTTCTGTGGCCCCGAGTCTCTGTTACCCATTGAAAGAGAAGCCTTGCACTCTACTTTGGCCAGGTGAAGGGGTCCTGATTCTTCCCAAAGTCCTTCTGGGACATTTTCTATATTATTCTTTTCCTCTCTCACTGTGGATGCATAGCCTGATTTGGTATGAAAATGACCTTACTTTTATCTTTTCCTTGAACTTCCCCCACCCTATTTCCTTGGCCTGGAAGATAGGCTCATCAATTTATTGCCATCTCATCTGGGGATCTTAGCAATGCTGTGCTCTCTCTCTCTCTCTCTCTCTATGTTTCTGTTGGCTTCTGGCTTAGTTTCCTTTGAATCCCAGCATGGCTTAGGCTTAAGCCACTAGTCAATATACCAAGACTAAGTCCTGACACAGAGCATTTACTAAATACCTATCAACACACACAAACCTGAGAAAATAGTGATGAAGCATACTACATTTTATATTCCAGAATTTTTTGCACTGTGATGCCGTTTTGGAAAGTGTTAACCCAGGGTTGAGTCCTGTCTTTGGTAAGAAGTCGTGACCCATAGCTCTCAAGACTCTCCAGTTTCTCTTCTGGCCGAGACCTGAGCAGATGGAATATCTGGGTTTAATTCTACTTCTGTTTCTGTTTAGGGTCACAAGGCAACTTTGTGCCTTCATCTCATAGATTCAACTCTTCTGCAGTGGTATACATGGTCTGGAGTGATTAGACAGGAAGTTCTTGTGAAACGCAGTCAAGTGCAAAAATAAACCTGACCCCATTTCAATCACGAAAGCAGCATGAGCTTTTTAGAAAATTTCAGGCGCTGCCTGAATAGTGACTGATTGGCCTGCTGTAGGCATTGCTAACAGAAGCAGGTCATTTCTCCCAGGCCCCTTGAATCAATGATGGAGGCTGCCTGCAAACACCGTCTGAAGAAATGTATGTTCATGTACCCTATTATAGGCCTCTGGATACTAACTCTGCTTGATGTAAGCCCCTGCTGGTGTTTTGAACTCTGTCCTTTTTCTTATCTCTATTTTCTTCTTTACAACCAACATGGAATCCCTTGGAAATCTTTCTTAGATGATCCTTTTTGGTGATGATGTGATGAGTTCACCCCTAAAATGACCCTGAATCCCAAATTCTTTTTTCTTCTCACCCTTATTGAGGTCTTCTTCATTTCTCTCGTAGAGGATCGAGTGGCGGCCTGTCAGGCACATTTGCCTTTGTCCTCAGCTTTCTCCCATTGCTACCAGTGTGGTTTCCCCAAAATAGATCGAATTGTGTTGCTTATTCCAAGCATAGATCCAATCATCTCTCCCATGTGCTTAAAAACCTTCATCATGAAATTAAGACCACACCCTTAGGCTGACATTCAGAGCCTCCCCAGTCGTGACCCCAGTGTTTCTTTCTTGGATTATCTTCAGCCAGGCCTTCACAGCGGGCACACGGGCAGTATTCGTGGGAGACACACAGTAGGAGGGCCTCACACAGTGTTAATAGCCCCACAAAACTCACTGCATTAAATAGAATTGGAAGAGGCCCTACTCTTCTCACCCATCAAATATTTTGGCAAGTAATGTCTCAGATCTGTTCTACCGCTGACATTTCAAGTGTCTATAAAATTAAAGTCTTGGTACATTTAGGAGCAGAATCCAGAATATTGTTTCCTTTTTTACCAGGAGTGGATTGATAGAATGTGACAGAATTAGCAGGTAGTCAGATTTGTGCAAAACCATTTCTTCTGTCATTTTTCCCGAGGCTACGACCCCAAAGCAACACCCGTTCTACCATTTATCCATCTACCTAGTCACCAGTAAGTATGTTTTCAGCAACCACCATACGCTAGGCACTGGCAGGGAGCTGCGAATGTATAGGTTTTTAAGATAAATGGACCCTGTCTTCAAGCAGCTGGCCATGTCATGGTGGTAGAGACCTGCACCGAGAGCTGTGTCGTTATGTGTCAGGAGAGCTGCAGTATCAATGATAATGGTTACGTGGGGAGCACAGACTTTCTTTGGGTGGCCAAGAAAGGTCTGGGGAGGAAGCATGAAATACTCACACACCAGCAATAAACAGTCCTGTGAAGACTGAGGTCTGATGTGTAGGGCTCTCAGAAACTGAAGCCTGCTCGCTCCTAGACCTTGCTTTTGTTCTTTGTCAATAGAAAGAAGGCAGTAACTCTGGCTGCTTGTGCCAACCACTTCTTACTAACCCTGAGATAATCTGCAGGCCGCTGAGTTATCATTCTGGGTATGTTTTACCAGTGGTCGCACTAGGTAAAGGGAGTCCAGGCTGCCATTTAAAACCGTGATTGTATGTAGCCCTAATGTTAGTGATGAGCGTCATTCATGGGAGCCAAGGGATGGGAGAAAGGGAGAGGATTGTGGAAGAAGATTATTCCAGTTTATTTTATAACTGAATTTGGAGACTGGGGAGTAACAGCAAAATATTAGAAAACAAAAATAAAAACAAAACAAGCAGGTAAAAAATAATGATCCTTTTTCAGCATATGTAATAATTCCGTGACTCCCTCTTGTCTATAGGGTAGATTGAGTGAGTTGGGACCAAATACACCCTTGCAGGCTCACATGGGAGAATTCTGAGCCTAACGCGACTCCTTGGGTCCTGTATCTAGGATGACATTATTATGATGGTTCCATTTAGTATTGCAGCTCTGCTCCTTGCCTTGGTCTTAAAGAAAGACACTGCACAGAGTTTAACCTTTAATGAGTTTATTTTTACCTCAGGAGCAAGTCCTGGCCCAGCTGTCTGTGTCTTTTCTAACTCAATTATATCTAGTCTCTCATGGGATAACTTAAAAAGTTAAAAACATATCTACAGCAGTATTCATGACATTTTTTTTTCTTTCTGAGCCAGTTTTCAAAATTCCACAAAGTGAATAAATACATCTTAAGCTCTTTGGAAATGTCTTGTCAGGAGAGTTTGGAGAAAAGTGTCTTTAATTGACTATGGGGCACACAAGTTCAATTTAAATTCCAAAGTGTAATGGAGTTAAACCTTCCACAATTTTATCTTATTGATTTTCTTCTTGGTTTTGAATTAAAAGAATGAAGAAGAAAAAATAAAAACTTCCAAGCAATCACTTTTCTTTGTGAAATTCAAGCTATGATGCCAGTAACATTAATGCCATATTAACACCACCTAATTAATGCCATGTAAACACCACTTAATGCCCATTTAAGTGTCCCAATTCAGCTAATTATTTCCTCAGGCTGAAAAGAGAATAAGACATAACTACTCTCTTTCTTCCAAACTCTTGCGTAGTTGAAAGAAAACTGGAAGGTTGAAAAACTGTTCCCTTGGACTCCCAACTACCTCCTAAAACTGTCACATCACACTCAATTTAAGAATCATCTGGTCTAGGGGCACCTGGGTGGCACCTTTGGTTAAGTGTCTGACTCTTGGTTTTTGCTCAGATCGTGATCTTGTGGTCTTGGGATTGAGCCCTGCACAGGGCTCCACGCTCAGCATGGAGTCTGCTTGAGATTCTCTCTCCCTCTCCCTCTGCACCTCCCACTAGTGTGCTGACTAGCTGTCTCTCTCTCTCTCTACAATAAACAAATAAATAAATAAATCTTTTTTTAAATCACCTGTTCTAAGAAGTATCTTTTTTTAAAAAAAGATTTTATTTGTTCACTTGAGAGCGAGAGAGCACAAGCAGAGTAAGGGGCAGAGGGAGAGGGAGAAGCAGACTCCCTGCCGAGCAGGAAGCCCTCATGAGGGGCTCGATCCCAGGACCCTGAGATCATGACCTGAGCTGAAGGCAGAGGCTTAACCAAGTGAACCACCCAGGTGCCCCTAGGAAGTATCTTTTTACTACCCCTTACTAGGCTGGATTAGATGATGTTCCTTGCTGTCACTTTTCATATTACTCTATGCATATCTTCAACATCAGACTACATTATTTTTGTTTGTTTCTAAGTATCTGTTTATGGGTCTCTTTTATACAGTAGTTTCCTTCCCCATGCCCATCCCATCCACAGTTTCACTTTTCATGGTTTTAGTTGCAGGCAGTCAGCTGCAGTCCGGAAACAGGTGTTCCTCCTTCTGACATTGTCAGAGGGTCTGTAGTAGCCTACCCCTCCATCCCAGTGCCCAACTCATTCCCCTCATGTCATCTCAGCATGTGGCCATTTTATCATCCCACATCATCATCAGAAGAAGGGTGAATATAGTACAAGAAGATATTTTGAGAGAGAGAGAGAGATTAAGACTATATTCACATAACTTTTATTATAGTATATTATTATAATTGTTCTCTTTTGTTATTAGTTTTTGTTAATCTTTTACTGTGTCTCACTTATAAATTAAGCTTTATCTTAGGTATGTATGCATCGAAAAAACATAGTACATACAGGGCTCAGTACTATCTGTGGTTTCAGGCACTCACTGGGAGTCTTGGAACACATCCCGCCCCACGTGCATAAGGCGGGACTGCTGTACTATAATATTCCCAAGGGTGGAGACTGTGCCGTATTTATCTTCCTATTGTCTTGCATGGGGCATGGAACAGAGTAGGTCCTCAGTGGTCATTGAGTGAATTATTGTCTATGTTTCCATAGATCATTTTAGTTGGCAGAAGTCTATGACTGAGGCCTTTTGAGGAATGGTCGTCTTCTAATTATGGCAGAGGTTCAGTGGTAGAGCATCTAAGGTCACATGTTCATTTACCGGGCAATTTCATTCACCTAGTGCACTTAATAGGCAGACTCAACACAGCTTCTTCAGTGTGAGTTGTGTTTTTTGTTTTTGGGTTTTTTTAAAGATTTTATTTATTTATTTAACAGAGAGAGAGAGAGCTTAAGCAGGGAGAGCAGCAGAGAGAGAGGGAGAGGCAGGCTCCCCGCTGAGCAGGGAGCCCGATAGGGGGCTCTATCCCAGGACCCTGGGA
Source organism: Ursus arctos (assembly GCF_023065955.2). Lineage (NCBI taxonomy): Eukaryota > Metazoa > Chordata > Mammalia > Carnivora > Ursidae > Ursus > Ursus arctos. Next base: position 30,039,902 of record NW_026622875.1, read on the forward strand.
TCATGACCCGAGACGAAGGCAGATGCTTAACCAACTGAGCCACCCAGGCACTCCTCCTTTGGTGAGTTTTAAAAGACATTGATGTGTTATGTTTGAGCAGGACAATCTATCCCAGAACATCTACTTTAGTTTTAGTGAACACTGAAGCTTGCCATTCCTAAGTGGAGTATAATGCTTAACCCATTTTCTATAGGCATTGACTTTAAAGTATTAACAAGGTTTATAACTAAAGCTCCCTCATTTCCATGTCCCTGGTTCCTATAGAATAGGACAAAAAATGTATAATAGGTATCCTGAGTGTTGGACCATTCTAGGATGTTCATTTTGTAAGCTTGTAACACAGTCTAATTGAAAGTTTCTAATAGAATGTCTTGTCACCTTTGTCTGCATTCTGGGAGGGGTCTCTGTGAAAGGAGATTAGTCAGTGGCTTGAAGCCAGTTACCATCATGGTTTATTCGTACAGAGGTGCCTAGTAAATTGGACATATTCTGTACTGTCTTATCCAGAACGACCTCCCTTGCCAGTTTGGGAATACTTGCTCAGGAAATATTAAATCCAAGAAAACAGACTGAAGCTCAAGGTCATTACAATTATGAGGGTATGAAGTGTTCTGCTTTCAGCTCATCTCTCCTTGACAAATTGAGAAAGCCAAGAAAGATGGTCCTGATGTGGTCAGCATTTCAATCCAGAATTCAGACTTCCTTAGTTTAAGAATACCAAAGCCATTGCGACCTACAGTATGGAGTAAAGCTTAAGTAAATACATGTCTAGAGGCTGGAGGTGACTAATACCATCTGGAGTGAATAGGAACCATTCTGCCCTTTTCAAATGAAAGACTTTAGTCTTCTGTTTGGAGGCAGAGTTGTTACCTTGCAAAGAAAGTTAAACTTGCCCAACATCATTAGATGAAAAGAATATATGTGTATTATTCTAACAACAAAGCAATGGCATCGAGAGGAAGGCTCCTGCCGTCTGCTTCTGTGAGCTACAGTGGCATTGATGCTCTTTGAGTGGGAGGTTTCTGTTCATTTGCAAATGCGATGACATTTTCAGCTTTTTGTACCAGGAAAGGAAGCGCCTTGGGAAGCTTGCGGTTGAATGCATTCTCCCTTGAGAGCAGCAAATGAGGTTAAATCCATTTACTGATGGAGGGTCTGGGGCGAAGCAGGAGCCAGAGAGAGGAAGGGGCATATGGTGTGTGGCAATGAACTGACTTAGAGAAAATGTATTTGTTTGCATCCTTCCTCCAACCTTTCTCATTTCCTCCAAAGACTGCAAGACAAGGCTTGGAAAACATGTTGTAGCAGAAAACTATGGGGTGGTTGTGTGTCCAGAAAAAATGAACGTGTCTGTAATTAAGCTCCTGGGGACAGGACATCTGACTTCATCCAAGTTAGGGATTCAATTCAACAGCAAGTTTGATAAAAAAAGGAAGGTTGGTAGTGACCAAACGAACCCCCTGAAGTAGGTAATGAGCCTGAAGATAATTCCAAAATGGCTTAATGTGGCAGAAGTTGTCTCACAGGATGGTTTTGATTCAAGTAACCTTGGACCAGCTGTGATGAAAAAGTAAAGAAAGTTCTCCGTTTATAAAAAGCTCTGCTGCTATCTTGAGCCAAAGATACTAGATCCCAAAATCTAAATTGCTGGATTGGTGCTGAGTCCACCCTGTCATTTTCCAAGACAGGAAGAATGAACCCCGAGAAATTATATGACTCCCGTGGAATTGGAGGCTATCATTAATGTGCTTCTCTGTGCTTTAATGATTATGCCTCTTGCTCTGGAATCTTGTATCAAACCGTTGCCCTGTAAGACTTGGTTTCAAACCAGGGATCACCCAAAGGAACAGTAAGAATACTGATCATGGAAAGAGCTCCAGGTATTTTGTCAGTTCACTGGCGGCTGTTTGACTCATGGAAATAGCTTCTACGGGGATAGGGTGCTTAACCTCTGAATAATGGAGTTGTCATCTGCAAAATAAAACAATAAATATACAACAAACAAAAATAATAGTATTGCCAGGGCTACCCTCCGCCACATGTGGCGGCTTTGCAGAAAAGAGAAAAAATGCCCCCTCTGGTGGTTGAATTTGAGAAAAACACCCTTTCCTCTGGACGGACTTTCCCCTGCCAGGGGACAGACTTGGTGAGGGGCTGGCTTTTATTCCTCACACACTCGCTTAGCCAAGCAAGCTTCTTAGGATGGCTGTGCACCATAAGCAAAGTAACAGAAGGGCAGCCACTGACAGCAAGCTCATAGAAACAGGGCACATGATATGCAAGCGGCTGGAGAATGCAAGGTGGGACCTCCCGACAGGAGGACTCTGATCTCACGTACACAGACAAGAAAGTTTGCAAGTGTGCTGCCCAGTTCTGTGCACTCTCTCCTTATTGACAAGGTGATATGTGAGCTGAGACCTGAATGACGAGAGGGAGCCAACCAATTTGACCATCTGGGTGTAAAGCATTCCAGAAAGAGGAAATGATTAGTACAAAGGTCCTGGGGGCAGGCTTGTGTATGTTCAAAAAAAGAAATGGATTGATATGTTTGGGTTTTAGTAAGTGAGAGAAATAGTGATTTGAGAAATGGCCAGAACCGTGGAGAGAAGTCATATCATGCTGGGCAGTGTCAACTCTCACCATGTATGAAACATGCAGGTGTTCTACTCGCTGAGATTTCCAATTCCGTTAGGCTGGGGCAGGGTGCTGGTATTTGATTTTTGTTGTTGTGGCTGTTGCCACTCTTGTTGTTATTTTAGGTTCTCCAAGGGATTTTAATCACAGGTGAAAATTTACTGATGTAGAGCCTTATAGACTCTTATAGAGGTTTGGATTTTAATTTAAGAATAATAGAAAATCATAAAGGACTTTAAATAGCAAAGTGACATGATATGATTTCTATGTTTAAAATGTCATTCTTGCTCCTGTGTAGAGAATCGATTGAAAGGGCAAAAAGGGGCAAGAATGAGGGAAACTATCAGAAGACCATGGCAAATACTCATGGAGCCTTGCTCCAGTGGAGAGAGAAGTGGAGAGAAAGGGGAAATGTGAAGGTGCAGTCCTTCACATTTTCTAAAATTTTTTTTGCTGATGGGTTAGGATTTGGGGGAATGGGAAGTGTAAGAATTTAGTGTATTGTGGTGCCATTTACAGAAACAGAGGACCCTGAGGAAAAGCAATTTTTTTGGAGGGTAAAGGAGTAGAATAAAAAAAATATGTCTTGGCATGTTATCTTGGGGCTACATGTTGGATTTCCAAGCTTAAATGTCTGGTTGGTTGTTGGATGTTCACAGCAGGAATTTGGAAGAGAGAGAAAGGCTATGCACAGAAACCTGTGGGTTTATGTAGTATATTGATGGTATTAGAAACCATATATTGAGATTTTCTTGAGACTGAATGTGGACAAATTATTGGTATCTAAAGCAAGTGGGTGCTTTTTGGGTGAATTAAAATTGGGAATAATGTCTCTAAGCAGAAGACCCTAACAGGTGTGGGTGCAGATGGCTCAGGAGAGGTGAAGTCAGCCATCAACTGGTATTAAAATATCTTTCCTGAAGAAGAAAAAGAATCTGAAGTGGAAGAAAGTGGAAGTAAAGAGTTTGTTATATATACAAAAGCAATGTATATCATATACTGTTATGTATATAATATGTTATATACATTTATATACAGTTAATATATAACAAACTGTTGATTGATTTTTCTCTTCAGAAAGAAATTGGATAAAAACAGGTATGAGATGGTATGAGGGTGGGGGGCAGGAATAGATTTTTCAGTGATAATAGTGTAGATCCCTGGGGCGCCTGAGTGGTGCAGTCGTTAAGCGTCTGCCTTCAGCTCAGGGCGTGATCCCGGAGTCCTGGGATCGAGCCCCATGTCAGGTTCCTCTGCTGGGAGCCTGCTTCCTCCTCTCCCACTCCCCCTTCTTGTGTTCCCTCTCTCGCTGGCTATCTCTCTCTGTGTCAAATAAATAAATAAAATCTTAAAAAAAAAAATAGTGTAGATCCTTTCATACTGGGGCAACCAAGGGCAAATCTATGAGGGTAAACATTGTATCCTATTCTGATCCTGCTCCTTAACCCATCCTCGTTCTCTCTGCCAGGAAAGAAGTAGATACTTTTAGGTCCTGGTTTCCTTTAATTCTGATACAACAGAAAACTGCCAGTTTTGTGACTGAATAATTATAATCCAGTATAGTAACTTACTTCATGATGTCTTAATACCAGAGTTAATGGTGAATTGTGATGTTGTTAGAGAATGGCTGAAGTCATGGTGGACACAGGTGTGGGTGCAGATGGCTCAGGAGAGGTGAAGTCAGCCATCAACATGGCCCCAGGGCACCAAATGGCTGTGGGTGGTACCTTCCCAGAAAAGTTTGATGGATTTCTCCATCCCAGAAGCATGCCAGTAATTTGCCTCTTTCCCCAATCTTATATGGTCTGTTGCTTGGTTGACTCAGGGCAGCACTCTTCAAACCTGGAAAGGCACACCCCTAGGAAAACACAAAGGTTTTCCAAAGAATACACAGGGCTTAATTTACAGTTCAAGTTTCATCAGTACTATTTCCTAAAATTGAGCTGCCTTGGAACTCACCCTTCTCCTACTTAATCTAAGGAAGAAATTTGGTGCCCCTGTGCTCTTTATGACACATTGCCCTGTGTTTTAAAAAACCTCCTAAGTGCTAGACAAGAGGCCATTTAAATACTAGTGTAGGTGTTGAGAAAATGGATTGTCATCCATTGTCATCCATTTTCATGGGGCACCTGGGTGGCTCAGTCAGTTAAGCGGCTGACTTTGACTCAGGTCATGATCTTAGGGTCCTAGGATCAAGCCCTGAGTCCTGCCAAGGTAGGGCCCTGAACTCGGTGGGGAGTCTGTTTGTCCCTCTGCCCCTCGCTCCTCTTACGCTCTCTCTGTTTCTCTTTTAAATAAATAAAATCTTGAAGAAAAAAATGGGTGACCATCCTGACCTGGCAATCAACAAATCTTTCTGTAAGTCAGGTCTTCCAGTTCTTTGCTTTCTACATAACTGAAGGGGGACCTAATTGACTTGTCAGTTGCTGCATCATTAACAATAATTTTTGATGATAAATGACCATGTGATATTGACATAAAACTTGGAAGGGGTACCAAAAATTGAGTGGCACTGCTATTACAAAACTTCCATTCATGTCTATTTATTTATGAGAAGAAGTTTCTCAGTTCTAAGCATTTATAAAAATGAAAAATAAGAATGCAGTTAAGGCTGAATCTCATTTATTCTAGTTATTAGTTGTATTCATCCATGAATACATGAAGTAATTATAGGAGGAGTAGCCATTCATCTCATTAAGAGGTATATTTTGAATTATAATTTTAACTTTAGTAATTTTTTATCAGAATTTAGAAGACATTTTATTATTTTGACAAATTTTTTACTCATAATTGTAATGATAACTTAATCCAAATTAGAGTCCTTAACACTTAGGGTTACAGAAAACTTTTTGTAAAGATTTACACTTATGGGCACATTTTTGTCACAAAGAGGTAGAAGAGATTAATAAAGTACATTAAAGCATAAAATTATATTTCATTAGGATAAGATTTTATGAGGAAAATACAATGGAAATACCATTTGAAGGGAGAAAGGAAGTTTAAAAAACTTGTTTAAAAAGAGCTTGTTCGTGTAAGTTTTTTAGTAGATAATAGCTTTAAATCACCGTGGCATCACATTGCCACTCTAGATTTCCAACAGTTACAAGACGGCAGAATCAAAATATGCTGCATATTATATTCTTTGCAGCTATCGACACCTGTGATGAGATATTTTGGATGCCAGCTTACAAGTGTTTAAGTGGATTCGTAGCTTTTCAAAATTCTTTTTAAGGGGCATATAAGCCACAAAGCTGGAAGATGACTCTTTCAGAGCACGTGGTAGGTCTTCTTATGGGCCACTTAGGACTGTCTTAGGCTAAGGGCTCAAATCTGCATGCTAAATGGCCACTCCTGGGCCACTGAGCATTGCTGTTGCAGTCTTGGTTCAGGATAATTTCAAAAGTGACCACTGAGTGGGGGAGGGGAATTTACATAAGTAAAATATACATAACATAAAATTTATCATTTTAACCATTTTCAAGTGTACAGTTCTGTGGCATTAAGTACATTCACCTGTGCGTCCATCACCACCACAGCAATATATATTTTAAAAAACGACTTAGCACCTAAAATATTTATCATCAGTGAGTTGCAACTGATTGATCTTTGCCAAGAGAAAACCAGATACGTGGACCTTTTTACCTTATTTTCCGCATAACTTTGATGGAGAATTTTGTTTATGCTGCCATTTTAAGTCCCGTGTGAGAAATACTTTCTAGCATGCAGGTATTGTAGAGAGTTTGATTTAGAAAATGTTAGCAATGGTTGAGCTCTTTGTTTTATTTACCCACATTAACAAAACCTGTGATAATCCTATATTCCTCGTGTGGTAAAAATATAAAACAAGAGAAGTTTGGATGCCTTTTACTGAGGCAGGGGAGCTATCCGCTCAGCTCTAAATGATTAAGGGTGGCCCTCTTTGAAGCTCTGGGAGACATAGTCCAGAAGGAGGTCTATGAGGACATTTTTCTATCTTGAGGAAATTCATTTGCTCATTCCCCCATTCATCATTCATTCGTCAAACATTGAGGACACCTACTGCATCATGCTGGCACTGGGCTACAAGTAAAAAGTAAATAACCACTTTTTTTTTAAGATTGTGTTTATTCATTTGAGAGACAGAGAGAGAGACAGAGAGAGCAGAAGCAGGGGAAGAGGTTGAGTGAGAGGGAGAAACAGACTCCCTGCTGAGCTAGAAACCCAACATGGGGCTCGATCCCAGGACCTGGAGATCATGACCTGAGCCAAAGGCAGACACTTAACTATCTGAGCCACCCACCCCTGAATAACCACTGTCAAAGAAAACAAACAAACAAGCAAACCTCAGGGTTGAGTGTGGGAAAGAGAATTACTCTAAATGTTACCAGTGGGATAAGTGCTACTGCCGATGTCTAAGAAATACCAACTGAGCCAAGAGGCAGAGTCGCAGAAGGAGTTTCAGATGGGATGATGCCCCAGCTGAGTCTCAGAAGACTAGCAGGAATCAGCAAGGTGAAGAAAAGAAGGGCAGGATTTCTAGCCAGAGGGCACGGCTGGCCTTCCCAAATAACCCTCAGTAAGCTTGGCCTATTCTTGATCTACTGGAGAGATTGGAACTTCTAAATTAAACTCCTAAGAAAGGTGCCAGTTAAAGCCAGGCAAGGAGTGACTGGCAAACAAAATCAGCTATGTTGGGGTGGGGGGTATCCAGATAGGTCCCATTTAGCCTGCAGAGCAAAGAAACACCCCTGGGGTGGGTGGGTTTTGGCTAAGCAGCTTAGTTAATTTTCAAATGTCCCTGTGTTCTTAAAACTCTGTGACAGCAAGACCTGGGTATTTACCCCTTTGTGAGCACAGGAGTTAGCATAGCCTTTCACAAAAGGTCAAACCAACCCATGGAGGAGAAGTATATAACTCCCATATCTGGCTGGCCGGAACAGAAGAAAGGACCTTGAAATGTCAAAAGTATGTCATATATGAGTGCAGATTGGTATTTCACTGCCAGGCTGCCTGAAATGGGAGTGGGTAAGTGAAACTGGGAGAATGAGCATGATTCTCCCTTATTCCCTCTCCTATTTCTTGTCACCAAGTCTTCCCTTAAGGACTTGACAAAGGCAGGTCATTAGAAGAAGAATGGAATAGAGGAAGAAACCGGTCATGGATTGAGTGAGTGCCTACTGTGTGCTTTAAGCTTCAGCTCAGTATCATCACCTTCGTTGAGCTCATGGACTACATAATGAGGGGCTCCTTCTCTGTGCCACTCCAGTGCCCTGTACAGAGCTCCAACTTGGTTTATTCTATTCTATTAGGGTCCCCCCCTTCCCAGTGCATACCTCTTTCTCAAAGTCATGACTTTCTCAAAATCAGAGGTATTATATTTTAATATTCTGGATCCCTACCAAGGACTTGGTACGTAGTAGGCACTGAATTCTTAATTAACAGAATTGCATATCTTCAATGGTGTTTTATGTTAGATGCCTCCATGCATAATCGTAGCAAACACTGGCATAGTGTCTACTCAGGACTGCTCTAAGTGCTTATTAACCCCTATGCTTCTCCTAAAACCCTGCAACATGGGCACTATTATTATCTCCCATTACGTAGGGTGCCACCACATCCCACTGGAGTTAAATCACGTGGCCTTAATCTCACAGCTAATAGATAGCAGGGCTGGGATCTTAATCAAGGCAACCTGACACTGTGCTTTGAGCTACTGTACCATACTGTTCTTGCCACAATACTATTAACCTTATAACCCTGTTTTGCAAAGAAAGAAAGGGGGAAGTAAGGCTCTGAGAGTACAAGGGGGCTGCCCAAGACACACAGTGAGTCATTGGCTGGCCTAGGACTCAGTCTCAAACATGTGCAACTCAAAAACCACACTTCACAGCAATTTGCACACTCTCAGAACTGCAACAATCATCTCAAGTATTTTGACTGAGGAAACTGAGAGGATTGAAGTATCCTTCATGAATGTAGGGAGAGTAGCTGAAGATGGGTGGCTGGTGGAAGGGCAGGAACAGGCTGAACTTTTCTCTGTTATTTGCCCCTTATTTAAAATTCTGTCAGGGCGCCCAGCTGGCTCAGTCCATAGAGCATATAACTCTTGATCTCGGGGTCCTGATTCCAGCCCCACATTGGGTGTAGAGAATATTTAAGGAAATAATAAATAAACAAGTAAATAAATAAATGTGTGTGTGTGTGTGCGCGCACGCACGTGCTTGGTTGAGTTCTGTGAATATAAAATTCATATGGGCACAGTGTAAAAATATGGAAAACAGAAAAAAGAGTAAATAAGGAAATACCTTAATTATCATCATTATGCCTTCCTGACATCATCATTGCTAATTTCTATTCATCTAGTATATATACGTGTGTATGTGTATGTGTATGAATATATTTTTAAGTGAATAGACTCATGTTGCTATGCTTGACTTTTCTCAACATTATACCCTAAGCATTTTCCAGTTTCATTAAATGATGTGATTTTTAATAGCTTCACAGTAACTGGATAAACTATAATTTATTTAATCCTAACTTTTCAGTTGTTGGATATTTATCAGTATTTGTATCTCAGATAATTTCTTTACAGAAAATTCTTTAAAATAGAATGGTTGGATCATAGACATTTTATGCAAACAGTGAAAATGTCCTCAAGAAAAATGGTATAGATTTATCCTGCCACGAAATCTATATGCAAATCTCATCTCCCCAATCTTTGTTTATGGTATTATCTTTTCCAAATTTGTCAGTTAGGTAGGTGAAAAACAGTCTCCTCTGTTTTGAAAACGTAGTCCTCTGATTCTTACAGTGGCTAGACCTTTTCAATATATTTCCTGGTCATTTGTATTTCTTCTTCTTTGAAGCTGTACTTTCATATCATTTGCTTTTTTCCTATTAGGGTATTTTTATTACCTTAGTCAACTTCTCTGATTTCCTTATTTATGAAAAAGATGACTTAATCTGTTACAAATATTTTCCAAATTGTTCCTTTGTCTTTAAATGTTTTTCCTTTTTTCCACATAGGGAAGTTTAAAAATTATATAAGTAAACTACGAATTTATTTTGTGATTTCCTTCCTTGCTTCCAAAATTCAAATACCTCAAAATCAGAGTCATATTAACCATGTTTTCTTAGACTTATGATTTCAGGTTTTTTGGTTAAGACTTAAAGTGGGGTGTCTGAGTGGCTCAGTGATTAAGCGTCTGCCTTCAGCTCAGGTCATGATCCCAGGGTCCTGGGACTGAGCTCTGCGTCAGGGAGTCTGCTTCTCCTTCTTCCTCTGCCTCTCCCCCAGTTTGTGGTCTCTCGTTCGCTCACTCACTCTCTCTCTCTCTCTCAAAAAATAAATAAAATCTTTTAAAAAAAGAATACACTTGCCATTTAGGTCCATGGTATGATGTAAGTGCTAACTAGTCTGTTTTTTCTCAAACAATTGCTCAAAAGTGATATATTGAGTGATCCTTTCCCCTGTGGTCCTTGGTACAGTTCTCTTCTAGCTTTTTATTTAGCAAACATATGCTCTACTGTCATTATATAAAGAGCATGTGGTAAGGACTGTGGTATGTCTTCAGATCCATAATTCCCAGCTTCTGCCCTCCAGGAATTTTTTTTTTCAGTTTTTATTTAAATTTCAGTTAGTTAACATACAGTGTAATATGATTTTCAGACGTACAATACAGCGATTCAACACTTCCATACGACACCCAGTGCTCATCACAGCAAGTGTGCTCCTTAACCCCAACACCTAGTTCACCCATCCCCTCCACCCGTCTGTCCCCTGGTAACCATCAGTTTGTTCTCTATAGTTAAGAGTCTGTTTCTTGGTTTGCCTCTCCCTCCCTCCTCTCTCTCTCTTTTCTCCCTCTGTTTGTTTTGTTTCTTAAATTCCACATTTTTTTATGAGTGAAATCATATGGCATTTTTCTCTGTCTTATTTCACTTAGCATTATACTCTTTAGTTCCATCCATGTTGTCGCAACTGCAAGATTTCATTCTTTTTTGTGGCTGAGTTATACTCCATTGTATTATGTACCCCATCTTCTTTATCCATTCATCAGTGGATCAACAATTGGGCTGTTTCCATAATTTGGCTATTGCAGATAATGCTGCTATGAACATTGCCCTCCAAGAACTTATAACCAAGTATAGGAAAGCCAAGCTACTGAAAGAACTCTCACACAAGATGGAAGGAAGAAAGGAGGAGTCATTTTGGTAATGGCCTCAAGGCCCATTGGAATATTAATGAAATCTCATGTCTAGTTTTAATCTCCCCTGCGGAAGATGCAGATATGCATCATCCACATGCCCCTTCGAGGAAGGTTGATGCCCAGCAGTGGGGATGACAGTCATCCGAGAGCCACCGGCTATTAGACCCTTTGGGGGCTGGCTGTCTTGCCAAAGAATACTTCACCCAATGACAAGCCCTTTCAGGGGCATCTGGTAACTAAGTAAGGCCAGGCCATGAAAACCTAGTTATTTGGGCCTAATGCAGGATAATTCTGACAGGCACTATTTGTTCCAGATGTGCCTATGGTTTTGCCAAGACTTTATCAGCCCTGCTTTGCAGTTTATTGTCTCCCTCTGCTTCTTCCCCTTCCTCTCACGGGTGCTAATCCCTCATAAATGGCATGTACCTGCAAAACTACTTCAATATCTGCCTCTGGAGAAGCTAACCTGAGACACCGTCCTTCTCTTTCCCCCATGGATGAGCCTGTACTGAGGGGTCAAATCAGTCCTTCGAAGGTGTCTACAGAAACTTAGTTCTGGTGACTTAGGAGAAATCATACAAATGACTTTGGTACAGTAGGAAGTGAGTTGGAGCATGACGAGTGCATCAATTAGCAAGTAATATGAATTTTAAATGTGTGAAGATACAAATAGAGAGGCAGAAGTTCAAGTTGGTAATAACCGATGTGCTCACAGAAGGTGTACGGGGAACCGCCTGGCAGTCAGAGTATGTGCTGGTGTTAACTTCTGAGGATATGAAGAAAGAAGCATAGCATCATCTCTTCTTGTCCACAGACAGGATTTCCTTTCCCCTGCACAGTGCAAATATGATTTCTAAATGGGTGCTATATGATAACACCTAACACTGGCAGAGTCTACTACGTGCCAGTCACTGCATTAGGCACTTTCTAAGGATATTCTCACTTAATCTGCACTAATACTTCCATCCCCGTTTTCCTTTGGAAGTTTAGGTACCTTGCCCAAAGTCGTACACATGGTAAGAGGTAAACCCAGGGTCTGGGCCTCAGCAGCCCAAACACTAGTTCATTCTGGGTGTGTTGGCAACTAACCAACTGTGTGACCTTGGAAATTTCCTTTAAGCTCAGCTGCTGCTTCTCTAAAATTGGCATACTGGTGCCCATCTCATAGAGTTGCTTGGATGACTAAATTAGACAGTACAATATAAAGCCTCTAGCATTTTATCTGCCACAGAGGAAACTCTTTACATGTCAGTTGTTACTATCAGTGTTGTTGTTTTCTAGGTTTCTAACATGAATTTCCACATCGTCTGAAGTATGTTTCATTATATATGAGAATCTTCTAGTCACCCTGGCAAATGGATCTGACGTAGAAAGAACTCTGTACTTCTCCAAACACAAAGAAATGCTAGGCAAAATCTACAACAGTATTAAATAAACACAGAGCTGGACGTGAAAGTAAGACAAGGAATCCCAGCTGCTAGAAATGAAGAAGGGGGACAAAGCTGGAGTATTTGGCAGAAACTGTTGATGGCCAGCTCGTAAGGCTGCAGGATCTGACTGTCAGATCCAAATCCTAGAGAGCTGGCATTAAAACTCCCATACAGGACAAGAGAAGAGGCCTTTGGGCCTCGCAGCCAGGCTCCCACATAGCCATGGAGTTACCCTGATTGGAGAACTAAAAAAGAAACCTGAAGAAGCATCAAGAGAGCTGGTCATTTATCTAAAGGCACAAATAGAAATAGTCTGGGAGTAGTTAACATAGTCCTGATTTACACTATCTGAATACATAAAAACCCAAGTTAAGAAATTAATGCACAGACCAAGCAGTCTAGAACTTGTGGTTCCCCAAGGGTCTTGGCAGAATCAAACATAAAACCCATCCCTTAGGGATGACTAAACCCAGAGCACCCAGACTCTCAAGGAATATGACTGCTGCTGAAGATTAGTTCACAATAAAAATTACAAAACGCATAGAGAAATAAGCCACCATGAAAGAGAGTTAGCAGATATAACAAACTGCCAATTTTGTACCCAAAGAACCGGAGATAATAGCACAGTCTGAAAGAAGTTTTAAAAGAAACATTTTAAAAATATGCTGGAAACTAAAAAGGGGGAAGTAATAAGTAAAAATAGGAATATAAACAAAAACTTTGGAGATTGGGGGACGTGTAGGGAGGAAGGACTGTAATAAATAAGGTGATCAGGGAAGCCTCCCTGGGAAGGTGAAAACAAGCTTAGACATGAAGGGGGTGAGGGAGTTAGTCAAGCAGGAATCAGAGAGAAGAGAGTTTGGGTGCTGAGAACAAAGAAAGTCCCTCGAGATAGGACTGTGGTTGGCATGTTTGAGGACAGTGAAGAGGCCAGTTTATCTGGAAGGGAGTGAATTAAGGGGGAGAGTTAAGTTACCTAATCTCTCCAAGCCTCTGTTTACTCAGCTGTAAAATGGGGAATACCTACTTCTCAGAGTTGGGAGGATTAAATAATTCAGCAGAGAAGCATATTTATGGAAGAACACTGCTTTAGATCCATTATGTTTGCTGTGGAATCCTCACAGGAAGCCTCTGAGGCAGATCTTATTATGTCCATTTTACACATGAGAACACTGAGGCCTCTAGAACTCAAATACCTTGACCACAAAGATAGTGAGAAGTATAGCTGGGGTTTAAACATAGACTTGTTTGTCTGTAAAGCCCAAGCTCTTTCCATCATCTTCTTGTGGAATGGCCAAGCACAGTGATGGGCATACAGTAGGCGATTAGCAGCAGTAGTTTCATTTTTTTCTTACCCTGGACCACATACATCAGCAATTGCTTCTTAGTTTGAGTTCCCCCCAAAGCAGAGCCTCAGGCAAATATTTGAATGTAGGTTTTTTGTTTTTTGGTTTTTTTTAAGATTTTATTTATTTATTTGACACAGAGACAGCCACTGAGAGAGACAGCCAGTGAGAGAGAGACAAGCAGGGGGAGTGGGAGAGGAAGAAGCAGGCTCCCAGCAGAGGAGCCCAATGTGGGGCTCGATCCCAGAACACCGGGATCACGCCCTGAGCCGAAGGCAGACGCTTAACGACTGAGCCACCCAGGTGCCCCTGAATGTAGGTATTTTATTTGGGAGATGATGCCAAGAAGCAGAAAAGCAGGAATGGGAGAGTAAGACAGGGAGGAAGAGGAAGAGAGAAAAGACTCTAAGTAGTATTGGCACCTGGCAGCCCAGTCCTACGGAGGACGTCTGAGGAATTGTGTGCAGAGCACCTCAGCATGGGCCCTCCACAGGTGGGGGTGCTGGGACATTCACTCATCACTTCCTGACTCTCATTGGTTAGGCGTTGCCTCTGGGGTAATAACTCACCAACCCTCCAGGCCGCCTTCCCCAAGGGCTCCCATGGCTCCAGAGGAAGTCCAGAGTTGTTACCTTTTCCTTCTAGAGGGAACTTCAGCAGTGCATGAAGTACTGAGAGATCTACATTTCCATTTATCACTCCCTAGCAAGGGGACCTAGAATCTCTGGCTTTCCAGCTGCCACCTCTTTCATAGTGTACTCTATTCTCTTCTGATAGTTTACATCTAGTTGCTTAATTCTCAAAACCATGGATGTCCTTTTTGGAATAAAATTAATCCTTCAAAATAACTAGGAACAGGGGCTCCTGGTGGCTCAGTTGGTTAAGCATCCAGCTCTTGATTTTGGCTCAGGTCATGATCTCGGGATTGTGAGATTGAGCCCTGCGTTGGGCTCCATACTAAGTGGGGAATCTCCTTAGGATTTTTTTCCCTCCCTCTCCCTCTGCCCCTCCCCTCTGAAAAGAAAAAAAATAGCTAGGAACAATGAAATTGTGTGTGTGTGTGTGTGTGTGTGTGTGTGCGCGCGCGCGCACACGAGTGTGTGATTTTAACTAAATGAGATAAACCAGATTGAACTTACTCAGATGTGTTCAAAGTGCACTGAATATTGGGAGGGTATAGACTAACTTACTAAATGTTTCTATGTAATTATAAAGTATTTGTAAGATATGATGTGTCAGTGCACACTTAATCTGTTTGAGTAGAGGGGAGATGGTCATAGTATACGATAATCTTTTCACTTAAATATTGCATTTTTTTATTACGAACTTTAGAAACTGTCATCTTCAGAATTGATCAAATCAAGAGTTCCCCTTACATACTGCAAAGTATGACTTCCTTTGTTTGAAGTACTCATCTACTTAAGATTCTGAAGACGCTTAAGAGTATACTGAAAGGAAGAAACGAAGAGTGGCAAAAAGAGTGGTATTTCAAAGTCATTTAACCATTTCAAAGTATTTCCATGTCAATTATCTCATCTCCTCCCTCACTCATTTACCAGACAACAACTTCTGGTGCCCTCTCTGTGCCAGGATCACTGGCAGGCTCTTAGAGGTGGAGATTTCAAAAACTTGTCTCTGCATCAAGAAATTCTGGCAGCAGGGTTATGGCCTTGGTGGTAATGTCCTTCTGTGTGTTCTGAACAAAGGAAAGCAAGACTTACAATTAAGCCATTTACGTAAGGGAACAAGTCATCGATGTTTGAAAGAGCTGAAATTTTGACCATGTCTCCGGGCTTATGTGAAAAGGCCAGCTGTTTTTAAAATAGTGCATTTAATAAGGGTTTCATTTGGTGTGTTGACCTAGAATGTTGATTTTTGAGCCAATCGTGGCCCAGAGGAGAAATTTTAGAAGAGAATATGCAAGAATTTTCACTTGTGTGTTCTCATCTTAGTGAGTGTTTTTCTTTTACTTCAACCTGAGTTTGGACTCCTCTGCATATCTTGGTTGCAAACACTTAAAATTTAGTTTTTTGGTCTTTTATTTAGAACACCCTGTGCTTTGCTCTGCCATTAAGATTCTGAATGGCCTTTGCATGTTTATTATTCATTGCTTTCTTCATTTTAGATATTCAAATGACTGGGGTAAATTCTGAAGCTTTAACTCTGGTAAACACAAGATGGGGTACAGATTTATGACATTGTCTTCCTTATGGAAGGCAGGACTGAAATGTCTCTTCCAACAGGTTTTCTGCTCTTTTAGCATATTTGTCCCTGAAAATTGTCCTCTTCTAGCCTTATCTAGGCAATTCATGTAAAAACTGGGGAAAATGTTCTTTGTCTTTGTTGTTCACTCTGGAACTTTGTCTTT
This sequence comes from Ursus arctos, assembly GCF_023065955.2. Classification (NCBI taxonomy): domain Eukaryota; kingdom Metazoa; phylum Chordata; class Mammalia; order Carnivora; family Ursidae; genus Ursus; species Ursus arctos. The sequence continues at coordinate 30,055,869 of NW_026622875.1, forward strand.
TTGGTAGGAGTTGGGGCAAAGTTAGACCCAGTTTCATTTTATCTATGCCTGGATTTACCAGCAGGCAGGATAAACTGATTCAGAGGGAATTCTGTTCCTTCTTTCTCCCCACCTTAGACAAACATCCAGCCAGGCTCACTCATGCAACTTTCCAGGGACCCTGAGAAAACTGGTTTCCACCATGGCCAAGGTTCATGTCCTTCTCTCCCTTCCAGCCTTTCTCTGGCTTCTCATCCATCCATTTGACCTCAGGCTGTGCATTGAAGCCCTGGTTCCACACTTCTCTTGGACCTGAAAATAAGTTTAGCTTCTCTCATTTGCCCATCAGCGTTCCTCCCTGGGGACTGATTTTATATGACCTTCAACTCAATAAGTTGCTCTCACATTCCACCCAGTTCCAGAGCGGCAAGTTAAGACAAGTAGGGGAGAAGGTAACTGTAGCTTGCTATCCACAGTGTCTACATATCCTAGAAATTTTCCCAGCTTGCCGTATTACAGGTGCTCTACAAAAGAAACAGATTTTCTGATCTATCACACAATAGAATTGGAACAAGAGGGTTGTCTGTAGAGAGAGAAGATAATATCTACCACTTATATATATCCTACTCTATACCACGAATTGTACTTTTTCTGTACTTCCTGTCGAGCAGGGACTATAATCCCCATTTTCTAAATGAGGAAGTTTAGGCTTAGGGAAGTTATAGGGCTTGCCCAATGCCACATCACTTGTTAAGTGCCAGGATTTGAACCTTCCTCCAAATTCATACTCTGTCTGGAATAGGTTGTGTGTCACAAAACCTGAACTAGAAATGCACTTCTGGGAGGGGCCCACGCTGAGGTGTGGGGCAGCAGGTATACGTGAAGTACATCATGCAAGAAGCTGGCCTCAGGGAGGTCTGGCGAAAGCAGTGCGGTGTTCCTAAAGGCAGAAGGTAGGAGTGGGCAGTATGAGGAGCTCCAGTGGACAAGGGGGCCTCGTGAGAGACCTAGCATTGGTTTGCAGGGAACAGTCCTAATGTTGGAGGTCAGCCAGACTCTAATTCAGAGGACAAGGGCAAAACGAGCGCGGGCTCCCTATGCAAGGTGGAGAAAGTCATTGGAGAGCAAAACTCAGTCCTGTTGTGGGACTCCATTTTGACAACTGCATCAGAATCATAAAGAATCTGTGTGAATCCCCTTTCTGAAGACAAACCTATGAAATTCCCTCAACACACCATTGTGAAATAACAGCTTCAGTAAAGGGGTGTATTTTCACCTTCAGGCCTGCTCAGGAGTTCTCCACGTAGTTTCTTGCCCAAGGACACGTGCCAGGTGCTTCTCATTCCACATCCTCATCATCTCTCTACATGCCTAAGGACCACCCTTGGTCTTGGAGGGTGCAGGTTTCTCCTGGAAATGTGGAAAGGGTGTTGCCAATGAAGAGTGAGACCAATGGAATTACACAAAATTGTGGGGTCCATATTGAGTCTCAGTGGCTGCTAGTGATAAGACATCCTTCTCAGGGAGGGTAGTCACCATACCTCCTGCTGAACAGTGATCCCTAGAATGGCACTGAGTCTGCTCCTAGGTCCCTTTCGACCTCTCTCCAATGTGATCCGTCCTCCAGAGGAACAACCCTTATCTACCCTCTGGGGAGGGCTTCCTGCTCTTCAGCTCATTCTCCCCAGTTCCGCTATTTTTAGTAAAGTTTGATTTTGTTACTTGAAATTGCTAGACTCTTGAAACTGAAAAAAATTTCCCTGAAATGCTTTTATTGCTGGTCCAAAGTCTACTTAAAAACACAAAGTTGAAGACATTTCATATTTTTCCTTTGTTTCTACTGTTACAGTTCTACCTGCGGGCAGGGTATGTTGAAGGCTCTTCCTGTTTTGTGAGTTCTGGGAGAAGTTAGGAAGTCATTGTAGGGGAAAGACACGTGCATTATTCTAGTATGACTTCCCCACACAACTTTAGAGGAGAAAAAAGGACTTCCACGTTAAAGATGCACCTTTACTGTAAGTTGCACCCCTGCTTCAAGAAGATTGATGTGTGTTTTAGAATACGTGTTGGATGAGGCAGAGTCTGTAGGTGGGGTATAGTCCAATGGTTGTGCTCTGAGGATGGGAGGAACATGGCACCTCCAACTAGAAAATATGAAAGTACAGCCATCTCTAGTACCTTCCTGCACTACTAGGGGAAGGAGAAGCAGTAACCAATATAAAACTCAATGAATTACACTGTCACTCTTTAATTCAACCTATACACTTGCTTCAATGTGCTTCTTAATGTTTGACAGGTCTCCCTAAATATGTGTGTGGCAGGTGGAGGATGAGGGGGGGAGTTACTTTTTCCCTGAAGAAAGGTCTTTAATCAACTGTCAGCTCCTGATGAACAAAAGGCCATTGTCCAACAAGATGCGATAGCGGCAGTGTATTAGGTGAAGTGGCCCCATTTTCAGTGGTTTGTGTAAAATATGTTGGCTTTTGGAGATGCTGATTGCTTCCAGTCTAAGTGCTTTTGTGCAGCGCTTTTCCGAAATTGACATCTGCTTTATCTCTAGGGGTATCTCTCTCACTTGGCTTCAGTGCATCAATTTGAAGCTGACTGGAATGGTTTTGTCTGAAAGAAGGTTCCCATCATTACGCTCTCTCCTTATCCCTTGTGGGCAGCAATAGGATGCCAAGGTGACAAATGGTCAGCCAAGATGCCCTCAGCCTCCTTCCTCTCTGGTTGCAGTCTCTGGCTTCTTGAAGCCTCCAGTCAGGGCTCTGGAAGGTCCTGAGGCAGTGGAAAGAACAGAGACTCCCCCAGCTGGAGATCTGGTCTACTGTTTGCTAACAGTGAAACTCAGAAAATTCCTTAAAATGTTTGAGTCTTGGCTTCCTGACCTATGAGAAGGGAGACAATCTTATTGAAGGAGGTAGAATCACTTCCACTGGTATCAGATGCATGACAAATACATGAAGAAGCTGATGTGTGGTCACCCAGCTAAGATGCATGGTTGTTTGTGAAAGCCTGTTGGAAAGCTAGTGAGCAGTTGTGATGGAGTGAGGCAGTGACAGGTCAGAAAGACAGATCAGAAAGATGGAGTAAGATAGAGGAGAAAGAAGAGGCAAGCATCGAAAGGGGATGTCCAACCATGGAGGAGAAAACCAGGGCCTGAGCCTGCAAGTGTGGATAACCATCTGTCTGCTGCCTCCCGGTTATCTCTCTCTGGATCACATTTGTGCATGAGGGCCTAGGAAGCTTTGCAGCTAGTTAGACTGGTGCATTACTGGGCATTTGTTTTCATGATGTGCTTTGCTCACAAAGGGCTCTCCTATCACCCTATTCTGATCTTCTCCCAAACACAGAGAAGCCATGACATTTGCACTGTTTCCTTCACCTTTTAGTTCTGAAGTCTTGAGATTATGGCTTTGAGACAAATAAAGAAGAAAAAGGAAATAGGGAACCCTGAACTCCCTTTATTATCCAGCTGGAACGTTTCCAGATTTTTTTCTTAACTTACTCTCTGCCTCTGTGCAAGTTGCCAGGAGGAACTCTGATCCACAGAAAATAGAACCTAAAGATTCAGGCTCTTGGGCTGTTCCCATTTCTCATTTTTTACTTGTATCCTATACCACAAACCTAGAGAACTCAGGTTAGATCCTTCCAAAGAGGTAGGCATTCAGTGGCATTTCAACTTACAGAAGAAGTGGTTAGAACACTTCTCTGTTCCCTGCCTCCTCCTCTCCGTTCTTTTTCTCTAGCACCTTTTAGACACTTATGATGCGTGAACTAAAATACTACCCCACCAAAGATGGTTAACTTTTCTGGAACAAAAGAAAATGATCATGAAAACCTGTCTTGAGAAGAATCAAAGGTTTTGAAGAACTTCTGCTCCGAGCTGTTCGCCACAGTACAAATTTTATTGCCCCTCAACCCCCAGTATCTTTCCCCCCTCTCTCCTCTGTAGGACCCATGGCCATCTCACTCCTCATCAGGATCTTCCCTAAAAGTGAAAAAGGAAAAAGGGAAAAGACAAAAGACACAAAGAAAAAAAAGGGAAAAAAAGCTGAGTAGAAAACAAGTTGACTTAGCTTTTTAATCGCCCAAGGGAAAAGAGATCTAGATAAGAAAGAAGGAATGAGACCAGTTCAGTTAAAGGGTGGTTTCTGAGTTGTCTTTGGATTTCATCTTTCCTTCCTTTCTGCTTCATCCCTTATCAGCCAAAATAAATGCAGCAAGCTTTAGGCCAAGATTTTAAGAAAGGTCCTCTTAAGAAGCAAAAAACAACTGCTAGTTTAGGAGCTGGCTTGAAGAAAAAAATCTATCTTCAAAGAGGCTGCGTAGTGTGGTGCTATGGTTTTTTATTATAATCAGGAAAAACTTTTTAAGACCAATATCTAACTCCAAGCCTCTGTGTGTTAGGAAGTGAGGTGGGGGGAGGGGGTAGGCAGTGGAGGACAGCGTAGGGGTCTCTCCAGCTTAGCTTACCCTGGTTTTTGGTAGCAGCCCCTGAAGCATGAAGAGGAGGATTCCCAGGGGCCGCCAGATCACATCACCTTGGTAATGTTGTGGTTTTTGTGGTCAGTCAGGTCTGGGTTTAAATCTCATCTCAATCACTCTACCAGCTAGAGTGTTTTTGACCGCAAGTAATAGAACACTCAACTACTTATTAATTATTTTTATTACTGTTCCTCCAAACCCAGGCTCTTTCATCCTTTTGTGGCATGTTGGCTTTCACATTCGGGCTGGTTCTGCATTCTAGTAAGATGGTGGCCGCAGCCCAAGACATATCCCCACCCCCACCCCACTTCTGTGTCCACAGAAAGAAAAGGGGTTCTTTCTCCTTCCATGAGGACTCTGCCTACTGGTTAAAACTGGAGTTCTATTAGCCAGGATGAAGGGACGAATGACTATAGGGCAGGCAATTGAGTATCTGATGATCCTGAACCTGTTTCCTTAACTGACAAATAGGGAAAGCAAAACATATTTGATTAGACTGTTGTGAAGATCAACAAATGGTGAAATCAGCAAGAAGCTCAGAAAAGATATTTAGGTGTTATCTTCCTTGTAAAGTTCTGAACTGGATGGAAGATTAAATAAAGACCTGTGTCTTTGCACATGAAATGCAGTTGCTTCCTTCTCGTAAGAACAGGATCTTCTGCCATCAAAACTCTAATGAAGGCACTTACCCATCTCTTCAAAATAATAGATTCAAGTATGACTTCCCGAGAAACCAATGTATTAAGTCCAGTTCAGTTACAACCATAATGAATTGCTTGTTCAACAAAAACAAATCTGAAAGTTGGCCCACTATTCTGAGGGACACCAATCAACCAGTGAAAAAACAATTTTCATCTGATATGTTCATAATGCTGCTATCAAACTACATATGATGATTTTAAGCTAACACAGTATGTTCATCTTCCATACGTTATGCATTAAGAGATTTATCCTGAGAGACATTATGTTTTTCAGTTTCCTAAATTTATAGGACCACTCTTAGAAATGCTTTTTAGTCCTCTTTAGTTAAAAATTTGATAAATTTCATTGAAAGAACTGAGAGCCCTATGCAGTCAGAATTGTCCTTAAAGGTGCACTTGGGTGGCTCAGTCACTTAAGCATCTGATTCTTGATTTCAGCTCAGGTCATGATCTCAGGGTTGTGAGATCAAGCCCCGTGTCAGGCTCCGGCTCCATGCTGGACATGGAGCCTGCTTAAGATTCTCTCTGTCTCACCTTCCCTGTGCCCCTCTCCCCCTAAAAAACCCAGAATTGTCCTGAAAAATTAAAAATGCAAAGTCACACTAACACTGTGTTATGTGTTCTATCAATATTTCTTATTTCACTGAAAAAAAGTTCAAGAAATATTCAGCATAAGCCATTATGTGTAGAGTACTTTCACACTGGATGCCATCTTTTTCTAAGTAAAGATTTTATTCCCTTCTCCACTCCACCTCCCCATGATATCTCAGTGAGAGTATTTAGAAGTATTGAAACTTCTAAAGACATATTTGGGTATAACATGTCCACAGTAGCTTAACTAGTTAATACTTAGGAGAAAGCTTTCCCTTTCTGTGCAACTGTAGGAAACTGAAACACTTTACACACAGATTTTGCTCATCGAAATATAGAAGTGTTCATCCATGCAACTGTTTGTAAAGTAGTTTGGCCATATGTTTATAAGCCAATAATTGTGCTTCAGGAGATTATTTCCAATGAAATGGCCCCCAAATATGAGGAATGTTGGGCACATAGATATTCATCACCCTATTATTTTAAGGGCAGACATTTGGAAGCCATTGAAAATGTCCAACAGTAGAAAATGGTTAGGTATGTTTTGGTTTAACCACTTAATAGAATATTTCATAGCTGATTAAAATACTTGTAAGGAGTTCTCATAGCAGGTTGAAATGTTCACACTAGAACATGAATTAGAAAAACAGAATGCCAGATTTTATAATTATTAAAAATCAAGAACCAAACACAATTCTCTGGTAGGGAGTTTTACAAGATAGATGACATGAAATATGCCAAAATTCTACAGCGTCTGTGTGTGCAGGATTAGATTGTTTTTCCCTTTACATTTCAGTCTTTTCCAAACCTTCATCAATCACCATGTATTATTTTATCATTTTAAGAACATTAATTTATACACTTATTAAAAAAATAAGTATGTCCTTGCTGAAGCAAGCTAGAGGATCTTCCCTAAGATTCTTTACATTTCTCTCTACAGATTAAAATGCTGGCTTAACAAACCACATAGCCAGTTGTCCTCCATCATACTGCCTCACTTAGCAGACTATGAAATCCCAAATTGAGGGTCAAGTGATTTTGCCTACATTGGATTCTATGACATTCTGCAGTGCCTAATAAGTACTAGACACCCAATGAGGTGTTTAGCTACTCTATCCTTTCGTAATTTACCCATGAGTTAATTCAGTCCAGAAAATTAAGTATATTCTAAGGTTTCAATAAATATTTGCATAACTGATCATTTATTAGTTCTTAAGGAATCCTATGATAGAATTTGGGGTCATATCCTAAAGTTGTTGAGATGTATTTCTCAAAGATCAACCAACGCATCTCATTACCAGACACACCACTAACTTTTATTAATGGTATATATAGGCAGCACATCAGGCCAGGGGCAGCTCAGCCTTCAGTAGGCAATGCTCACTGTGCAGCTCAATGTTCGGGCTTTTCCCATGCATATCCATGATATAGGCTTTCTCCATGCACATCCTACAAATCATTAGTTCTCAAAAGAAACATAGTATAGACAGGAACAAAATGGAAGGAATGTGCTAATATTAAATCATACCCAGTAAGATCTGGGTATGTAAACATTCTTCCCCACTGCACTCATTCCTTTTAATTGACAAGGAATTACCAAGCTATCTGCGTTTCACAAAGCTGCGTAGAAGGACCAGGTAACTTCACATCAATAATTTCAGTTTCAGGGAAAAATTATGACTTCTTTCATTTGTGACTCTCTGATGAGGGAAGGAGATACATTCAGTGATTCTGATGCTGTTGAGAAACTCTAAGTGGAATTTCCATGTACACGAGTAACGACGCTACCTCATAGCTCACGTACTCTGTGGACACTGTCTGATGGAGCTGCTACAACTACATTTACTGTGGCAAAACTCTTGAGATCTCACTCTTGTTAGTATTTAATTACTTTTTTACAAAAAAATTACTTTTTACAATTAATATTTATAATAAAATTTATCCCATCCATTCATTTACTTGTATATGTTCATATGTGGCATTTTATTTTATTTTATTTTATTTTATTTTATTTTGAAATTTTAAGGAAAATGTTATTTTATATTTTTATTTTTTTAAATTTTATTATGTTATGTTAGTCACCATACAGTACATCATTTGTTTTGATGTAGTTTTCCATGATTCACTGTTTGTATATAACACCCAGTGCTCCATTCAATACATGCCCTCCTTAATACCCATCACTGGGCTAACCCATCCCCCACACCCCTCCCCTCTGAAAGATTTGTTGTTCTTTAAGTATTTATTGAGCATCTATTATGTGGCGGACTCTGTGATAGACCCTGAGGATGTAGAATTAAAGAAGTTGCATATGCTTCTCAATTTCATGGAGCTTAAAACTTGACAAGGCAAAACTTTAACAAATAAGCATATAGAAATAAGGAATAATAATCAAGAAAAAGGCTATGATGGCTTCCAGCCATTGCTTTTAGCCATTACTTTCATAAATAAATTTTCATGTGTTCTGGTTTGGTCAATAAAATGGAATATCTAACTTCTGAAAAGATACGTGATCTCTCTATATTTTGCAGGCAGACAACTCTAGTATTTGTCTTGGGAGTAGTGTGAAATCTTTAGCAGTTCAGACTCGGGGGTCCAGCTCATAGCATTTTACTTAGGTAGGTAGGTCAGGGAGGTTTTCCAAGATGAGAACTGTCGATGGCAAAGACACAACTTAAGCTAGTCCTAAGGTGGCAGATATCTCAGGATATCAGCTTTAGAAATTGCTTTTCTTGGCTTATATACTAGCAGGTGGTCAAAAAGCACTGGGTGGAGGACCCCAGCCCTCTTTAAGCTATACCTTCACTCCTGCCTCTGGATAATTACTCCATAGTTTCCTGGGACTCCTCCAGGTGTCAGCCCTAAAGAATGGGATACATGCAAGAGAGCTCAATGCTGTCTTCCTTCCAGGATAGCGAGTTGACCAACAGAAAAGTCCCCCTTCTTGGCCACACTGAATGATGGACATCCTTAATACTCCTACTCTTTCCTTCAACTCTCTTCTTTTACTGCCCAAATAAGCACCAGAGAAATATTAGCACGCCCACTACACAAGCAAGTGCCTAGCCAGAAATCATATCTGTCTCTCCTTGCCAACCCCACCAGTCTCAAGGAGAGCTCTCCTGCAGTGACTCTGCTCCACTGAATTTATAGAATGAAGCTTTACCTCCGTTTCAGAGGGGAGAGGAAAGTCACAACCCTTCCTATCAGCCAATCAGAGCAACTCCGGTGCTTGGCACTCTTCCCCTCCTTCCTTGCCAATTCTGTTTCTATCTGAGGCAGCAATGGTTAGGTATTTGGTTGTCTCCTCAGAGGGGGTGTCTGGCCCCAGCCTACTCTTCTCTTGAAAATATGGGGTACTTAATATCTGTGTTCTCAGCTTGAGGTAATTCCAAGGCAACAGGAAAGGCCCCATGAAAAATCCTTTCCCATTTGTAATACACTAATACAATCATAGAACACAACCAATTACTTATAAATCTACAGGGTGGCTGGTCAGTACACAAAACACATTTTATACTGTAAAAATAAACAAAACATTATATATATGCACAAGCTGAATAAGTCGAAGTCGTTCAAAGCTTAAGGTTCCTGCTTTGTTGTTGGAGTGAATGCATCATGAACTATGCAAATTCATCTTAAGTCTTTTGTGGTTCTGACCAGGAGTAGTTTAGCTCTGAGAATAAATTGAAGGTTTATCTCTGGCCCTATTTGGCACCAAAAAAAAAAAAAAAAAAAAAAAAAAAAGTAGCTAAGAGGAAATATGCAAAGCTCATCTCATAATGCAATTCTAATGATGTGACTTCTACAGAGTGCTGTCTAAAAGATAGGACACACAAATAATTATTCATAGTCCAACTCAAAATAGAGGAGGGGGAGAACTTGCCCCACCAGCACCACTAGGAATAGCCAAATGGATTGCCCCTTGCTGCCAGGTAAATTCTCAGATCAGCAAGACTGGTCATCCAGGAAGGAGGGGCAGGAGGAAGTGAACAGGTAAGACTATGGAGAGGCTTCTTAGACAGTCTTATGTGCCCGTGTTTCCTTTCCACTGTCCCATGACTACTCGCTGACAGCAGGATTTTATCCTCTGTTTCCTGATGAGACAGGTTATCATCAGGGTGGTTTGGTAACCATTCCTTTCTGGGCATAATTCACATCAAGGTTCCTCAAAAACTCATCATAAGAAAAAACTTGAATGTTTCCTTTTCAGTGCAGACCAATCAGCTATCCTGTCTATGAAGGTAACTGTTAGATTTAATGCATATATGTTCTTCACACAAGCATATACCCTCATTTATAGATGGCCATGTCTCATGGTTTGTCAGATTTAATGCATATATGTTCTTCACACAAGCATATACCCTTATTTATAGATGGCCATGTCTCATGGTTTGTCAGATGAAGGCACTTGAGTTTTCTTCATATCTTTCCACAACTCTGACAGAGACACCTGTAAATAGTGTTACTCTATTTTCACTTGTGTAGCATATTGATTTTAGAGGTCCCCAAACCCAATCCCGGAGCTTGCCTTCTGATGATAAATGTTCAAGAAGAGGATCATTGAAGTTAATGTTATCTCACCTAACACTAGGGAATCCATAAGCACTGGAAAATTCCACGGGCAACAGGATGTGGGGACTTCTCACAGAGCTAATGTATGAACACAAGCCTGGACAAGCTCAAGGTTTATAGATACTTGATCAAAAGCAACACATTCATGACAATGTATACCTAAAAAATACAACTTATAATAACAATTTACTCTGCCCAGTCATTAGGGCTATGAAATATTCAGAATGTCTTTTTCTAGTATATGTAAGATACAGAGAACTTGGAATTTCCCTTGTATAAACATATTGCTTTGAGAAGGATGGAGGTAGCCTTTCTTTCTAACTGGACTAATTTGGGGCTTGAGTTTCTTTCCAGGGGACTCATTCAGTATTCATGCACAATCTGGTTGCACTGCGGGAAAGTGTGGCATTGAATTCATGGTGCAGCAGATAAAAAACAAGGCAAAATCATCCTCGACAGCAGAAGGAAAGCAATTCTGTTTCTCCCAGGCCTTTCTACAGCTGATCGGAGGGAGCCATTCCCCATTCTGCCTATGATGAAGCTGTTCAGCAAACATCCCTCTGGACCTTTCTGATTAAAGCCATTTTTGCAGACAGTGTTGGCCGAGTCTCAGCCAGTTCAAGGTCTTTTAAGTGCTACAATATCTTAAAATTGAGAGATTCTATTTGATACCAAAACAGCACTGGCTGGAAAGAAAAGATCAACATGAAGGGCATTTACACAAAGGAGAATTTCTGATTCAATTTCTGTCCCCATGGATGGACTCATTTTGGGCTCAGGATATTACATTTATGATAGGATCTTTTTTCAAGTCTCTCCTGTATCCAGTTTAGTCTGTCTAGTGGTCCATTTTTATTTCCACCTCTCCTTGCAAAGTGAAAAATTGGAATTCCTGGGCTCTGACAGAATCCCTCTTTCCTGGCATCCTTAGTGACCTAGACAAGCCAAGAGAAGTCAGAGTTGGGTTCTAGGATGTTCCTCAAAACCAGCTCCTGCTTTTCTGCAGACATTATGGGATCAGAAGAGGATCAAAACTTCTAATACATGCAAAATAACCTCAACCTGATTACAACCATAAGCCTTAGCCTCCTTTTCCACCAAGCTTTGAGATTCCAGATTTGCTGGGCCACAGCTACAGTAAGCTACTTTTCTTTCCCTATCTTTCCCTTCACCAGACCTGGGAGGAGAAACAAAGCAAGGGAGCAGAAAACCCTGAAACCCAAATAATCCACAAACTGGAGACTTGGGTTTCCAAATAAAATAGTAGGATATAAGCTCTACTTGAAAAGGGTACTTGACTTTCTGGATACAGACACTCAAAATGTGTTTCTCCTAAAAACTGTGAAATCTGAGTGTGGGTGTTTGGGGAAAGGGGGTTTGGAGAATTGAAAAGAAATTCTTCTAGCTTACAGTTATCCTTTTGGTAGGCAGATTGGATCTTGTTTTGAAAAAATATTCACTGGGGAAGCAGGGAAAAACTGTGACTGTGATTTTTTTCCCCTTTCAATTCTGACAAATTATGAACAATGTACTCTCCTTGCCTAAAGGAGAAAGGGGTCATGATTGTCCCCCCAAGCCCTCTGTCAGTGCCCCAGTCACGCTGAAGAGAGCAACTGGGCTGTTAGTATAAAAAAAATATATCATTCACTGGATTCAGACAGGTCTAGCCCTTCATTATGGAGTCTTATTTTTTAACCAGTCTGGACTGGTTTTTTTCGAGCTTTCTTTAAAGGGCCAGCTCTAAATATATGTGTCAGTATGGTTTATCATTGCTGGATAGAGGGTAAACCAAGTTGAGAAGTGATGGAGGTCTTTTATTAAATATCTAAATATATGTGAACACCACACACACACACACACACACACACACACACACACCTGAACACCTTCCACACCATGCTTTTACTATCACATAATGAGTTGTTATAGATAAGCTACTTTTGTTGAAGACAAAAGCAGAAGGAGGGAGGGAGGGAGGAAGGAAAGAGAAAGAGAAAGAAAAAAAGAGAGAGAAAGAGAAAGAAAGAATGAAAGAAAGAAAAAACAAAGAAACAAAGAAAGAAAGAAAACAGGAAAAATGAGGCAGGGAGGGAGGGAGGAAGGAAGACAGGCATACAGGCAGGAGGGAAGAGGAAGGAAAGCTTTTTTCTCTTCCTTGCACACATACGTGTAGACTCTAAAGTTTTGTTATGATGTAATGTGCGTATAACATTAACAGGCATCCAGATGAAAGAAAAAACTCACTTACAGCATTGTTTCAACAACAAATCAAACTGTTTTCACTTTGCTGTATTCTCTTTCTATCCCCATCCTGATTTTGTCACCAATTTATCTACATTTAATATTGATTCTGGAGTAGCATTATTTGTGAGGGGCATCATCGATTTATTAACCACTTTTCAGAACAAAAAAAAAGTTAAAGAACATTAAATGCAGGTTGTAAAATGCATCCTAAGCACAGAAAATCAGCAAAACTGAAAACTGCATCTTAGAATCAAGGAGATCTGTAAGTTACCATCTCATTATAGACATGATTTTGAATATTGATTGTTTTGTATTATCATAAGCATTTTGTAGGGCATATCTAGTCTTCGTAATTCTAATTTTCATAGCATCCTATTAGATTATCAAGGGACATTCTACTGACCATTGTGCTTTGGCACGTATTTAAGCCTCTTCCTGGGGTGCGCTCGAGCTGGATGGTACCAGCTTGTGGGAGCCCTACTCTGGGTTCAAATTCACAGCTTAAAATTGGCCATGGGAGAAGTCTTTACACCGTGAAAATGGGCAAACATCACAAATTTACCAGCACCCGATTGCTTATTTCTATGATTTTCACCAGTCTACCTAATACCATAACAAGTATCTTTGACTAAGCACCCCTCCCCCAGTTTTTCCCTTTCTGGCAGGCGGAAGAACTCCACGAATGGGATAATGATAATGAAGTGATAATCAATGAAGGCTAAGGCTTCTTGAGTGGCTTCCCTGTAGTCACACAGCTAGTGAGTGGCAGGGCCAGGCTCTGAATGCAGGCTCTCTGGTGCGGGAGGTCATCCCCTGAACCACAGTACCATCAGCAGCATCCCTAGAGCTCCAGCGCTGAGCCCCAACACAGGGACTCTCTGAAACCCTAGCCTCCCAAGCCCCTCCCTTCCCTGTCACAAGCCCAGTAAGATTCACACACCATCCCTGGCTACCGTGAAGCTTGGCAGCCCTGAAGCTGCTGGCTCCATATTGGCTCAGGGTGCCTCTTTCCCTCCAGGCACCATTCGGTTCCAGTGAGTTGATGCAGCTTCTCCGGTGCTCAGAGGCTTCAGCACTTCTTCCTCACGGTTCACCTCCTCTTCCTGCCTTCCTAGGGATGGCGCTAGCCTTCGCAGGGTTTTAGGGTTCGCCTCTGCCTCAGCGATGTCACTTCCGTCACCTCACCAATCCCTCTTGCTTCCAGTGTCTTCTCCTGGGTCAGGAGGAGTCAGTCACCTGTTGCCTCTGCAAAAGACCACCAGAAAGCCTGTTGGTTAAGGAAGCAAATTGTATTCGCCTTACTGCAGTGAGAGAATGCCACCCGGACCGTCTTCTTAGTGGTGTCTCCAAGGATTTTTAAAAGGTTTTAGGGTCTGGGCTGTGTGCTATAAGGCAGGTCTTTCAAGGCAGGGAACTGGTTAGGGTTGGGGCGACTGTGTGAGCGTATGATTGGTGGACACAGTCAGGTGAGGGACCTAAAGCAACTCTTAATAAGCAACCCATTAGTCTTCATAAATCAGCGATTATGTTGGGTCATGGCCTCATCTTCCCAATGCAAGTATTCTCTAAAGTGATTAACTACATCATTTTTGTTTCTTCCCAGTAACGTTTAGCACAGAAAGAGGAAAAGGGCTGGCTCCAGTATTGTTTATACGAGAGAGAAAAGTGTGGTATTTTCAGTTCTCAGAGGGAAGAGGCCCTTTCTGCACCAATGCTTATGAGTTGCCAAAGACGGGGCCTGGGGCCACTTCTCACAGGCCCTCATGGCGGAAGCCGGGAACCAGTCCCTGCAGACAATACCGGTGCCCACACAGAGCTGTGTGCTCCAAAGGCCTGCCCTCCTACGACCACTGGTGTTCCTGGATTTAGGTCTATTTTATACTTTTTCTTGGTGCACATCCTGGCTTCAGTGACACCCAGGATGCTGACAGGAGGCCTTTGCTAAACATCCTCAGAGATCTTCAGTATTTCTGGACGTTGTCTTCTCTTACCAGCCCAAGGAGACGCTGTACAAATAGGAGCACTGGTAGCTGGCCTGGCTTCTGAGGGTTCTACCAGTGGATGCCCAAATTAAGTATTTCACTTCTGTATTTCTTCCTAAATGCATGAGGCAGTGTTCTTCTTTTGAAGCATGAACAGAGGATCATTTCTAAAAGTCGATCCACCGAGTCACAGAAAATGAATGTTTTCACGGCTCTTGACCTGATTTATAGCACCAGCTCCCTTCTGTAGAGGGTCGTAACAACTAATGCTGTCAGTGGCAATGCATCAGTGTCCCCTTTCCACCACAGCATGGCTAACATTAGGTTTTATGATTCAAAATATACATCTAATTTTTTTTTAAGATTTTATTTATGTATTTGACAGAGAGAGAGGGAGACAGCCAGCGAGAGAGGGAACACAAGCAGGGGGAGTGGGAGAGGAAGAAGCAGGCTCCCAGCGGAGGAGGCTGATGCGGGGCTTGATCACAGGACTCCAGGATCACACCCTGAGCCGAAGGCAGATGCTTAACGACTGAGCCACCCAGGCGCCCCCAAAATATACATCTAATTTAATTATAATGTTATCACTCATATTTACATTTCCATTTCAATGATTTCTAAGGAGGCTTAACATTGTAACATTTGTCATATCTTTGTAACAATGATTGGAACTGAAAAATAAACCAAAACAACATTTTGGAAGCACCAAAGATGCCACCCCAAAATAACCATTGTTCATATAGTTGGATATGTCTTGAAAGATCTTTAGGTTTCTTTCTGCCTATAAATATATTCTTCCCTTTTTTCTATAAAAATGGGATCACACTGTTTGACCTATTTTTTAACCTGCTTTTTTCACACACCCACATATTTTGAAAATTTTTCCATGAAATAATATTTATCTTTAATGCCATTGTGCTGACAGAACATTAGTCCATTGTTATGAGGCAGTATAAAGAGTGTATGTCAAGGGGGTGAAAGGTGCAGGGATCTAGCCAATGGTATAGTAATAGCATTTCACGGTGACAGATGGTAGCTTTACCTGCGGTGAGCACAGCATAACATATAGAGATGTCGAATCACTATCTTGTACATGTGAAACTAATATAGCATTGTGTGTCAACTATACTTTTAATCAAAACAAAATAAAACAAAAGAATGTAGACTGCTGGGTTCAAATGCCATGTAAGCCATTTAGTAGCCACGTGACTTGGGGCAGGTTATTTACATCCCTGTGATTTAGTTTACTGATCTGTAAAATAAGGATCATAATAACACTGCCTCATAGGGTTGTTTTGGAGACAAAATAAATTAAAATTTGTAATACTCCAAGAGTCTGGCACATCGTGTAAGTATTTGCTGGAAATAATATTAGGTGTGCCATAATTAATTAAACCCATATTATTAGACATGTCAGTCGTTTCTTTTTTACTTCTGTTACAAAAATTGTTGTGACGAACATTTCTTAGGATACATTCCTACGTATTAAATTGTTTGGTTGAAGAACACATACATATTTAAGGCTTTTGTTACATACTGCTATATTTTCCTCCAAAAACCATATGCCATAAGCAATTTGGGGAGAGTGCTATTTCTTCCCTGATGTTAACAACCAGTTTCCTGTAGATTCTTTGCCTTCCTGAGACAGGTAAAGTCTGGGAGATAAACATGATCTGATCGGAGAGCCAGAAGCACAATTTCCTGTGGCCTCTTTGTTCTGCCCATCATAATCTCCCCATTAGTGGGCCCAGGACTTTATCTATACCAGAGAACACCAGCCACTTAGGCACCATTTTAAAGTGAAAAATAATAACTAGTAATATTGCCTTTTGGGTTATCATTAACTTGAGCTAAATTACAATGAGACATCTCCAGAAATAAATGGACGGTTTGGAGGAATAACAACCTAATTTATTATAACTCCACGTGAACACAATGAGCATTGGACAGGCTTATCATGACCGGTACTTCAAAAGAGTATACTTCGGATCCGCTCCATCTAATGAAGCCGTGTGAACGTGGTAGCTGTGGTTCATGTTATCTCGGGTCTTAAGTCAGTTGCTAAATCACATTTATCGTGATACTTTATTACTTGTCCAATTTAAAGAGGAAAGTTTCATTGTGCAAGAGAGTCCAATACTGGCTGCTTTATCATAATTAAGGACACGTGCAACAACCTGGAATTTCTTGGGGAAACATACATTACTGTATCTGGAGGAGATTCTATGCTCATGTCCTGGCTAGAAAAGAGTTTTATTTCCTAAAAGAAACCATTTTGTGGTATATATTCTTTCCTACCTCATCTCCTCCCCCGTAGGAATCTCAGTAGGGCTGGTCTAGTCACTGTGTGTGTGTGTGTGTGTGTGTGTGTGTGTGTGTGTGTGTACGTGCACACACACACGCGCGCGCGCCTTTTTTCATGCCTTCACAGGTACAAGTTTAATTGTAATATCGAAAAGACTATAAGCCTAGGCTCATTGTCACTTGGCCAAGGAAAAAATAAGGTATATCTAAAGTAAGGGGGGGGGTTGATATTTTTGTAAGTACCTGAGCTTTCCCACTGAAAGAAATGAAATTATATTTATCAAAGCTTTTATCTCAAGGAGTGGTTATCTAGTTCTTGTTTAATATTGTTCAGATGTCAGCTTTCTGCCTTTTTGGCTACATGCTTCAGGTCATGTGCCTGACTACTAATGTGTTAATTCCTGAGAAGAAGAGTTAAAACATGCATGTCATCATACTATCGCTCTTAAGTTGCTCTGGAAAGAAAGTTTGAAGACAGAGGTTGAAGCTCTTGGCCCAAATGAGGTGATTGGCTAAACTCTATCCCTGATACTCTTCCTCCCTTAAAACAAAACAGATGGGAAGGTGAGTGTTTATAAAGTGGCAGCATGACAGTAAATTCATCTTTTACAGTGTTCAAAGCATGTATTATTCACTCTGATTTATTATTCAAGAAACAAAGACCTAGAAAAAGAGAACGGATGAGATGAGACACTGAGACTGACCGTACATTAAGCATCAGCTATAGACTAGATATGCTAATATATGATAAATGACTTAACCTCAGCTCACAACCGTGAGATAATATATATCCTGGCTTGGCAGACATAAAATGCATCATTGAGGTCAACAAAGGCCATAGCTGTTTAAGTTATCAGCAGTCACCAAGTACATTATAGAACTTATCAGAGTCTTTAATTTGTTAATTAGTGTTGTGGTTTTTCAAGAAGGGGACATAATATGCAGAATTTCCCAGCTTATTTGGCACAAGTCCCCGCTCCTTCCACCACACACATATAATATACATCTAAACAGGTACACTTCTTTTTTTTAACCAAGTATCTTATCAATTAATGTTTCATAAAATACGTTTCGAAAATACCCTTCATTGTACTGATGAGATATTGGAGACACAGAGACTAATGACTGTTTCAAGCTCACACAGAGATTTCAAGCTAGAATTGGTGCTCAGTCCTAGGCCACCTCTTTTCAGTCCATCCCACTCAGAACAGATCTTCACCTTGAGCAGTCATAAAATTGGTTTAACAAGAAGCCTCATAGATAGTAAAAAAAATAGTTGAACTCTAGCTGATAAATATTTTCTCCTCTGGTTTTTTCTTTTCCTGTATATCATCCAATATTAATTCTCAACTTGAGTAACAAAAGCAAGTGGTTCCTTATTTGTTCTAAGCAGAAAAAAACCACAAAAAACATAAGATAATGAACCTTTGCTGAGAAATGAGATGTATGGAAAAGCTTATCAATGTGTGATTTCAGCAGGCATGGTGCAGTGCTAAGGGCACCACCTTTGGTTGAGACAGGCAGCGCTGACCCGTATCTGGCTATGTCACTTAACTGCTGCGTTCTTTAAATTTAATGAGGGCAGTGTCTAATTGGTTTTGTTCCACAGTATAGATGCACTGTTGGCTTATAGATCCTGAAAGAATAATAGTTCAGCATTATCATTCCAGTGGCCCACTAAGTCGCTCACGAGCTGCCTCCCCCTTTATCTCTCCAGCCTCCTCTAATTCTACTTTCCCCTTCACTCAAGCTGCTCCAGCCACCCTGGCCTCCTAGCCATTTGTTGAGCCTTCCAGGCCCATTTAGAGCCTTTAGGGAAAGTGGCATCTTTGCCACCTCTGCCTAGAATGCTCTTCCTAAAATAGCTCACTCCCTAACCCTCTTTGTATCTTTACTCAAAAGTCATCTTCTGTTTGCTGTCTTATCACTATGTAATAAACTGCCTCCAAAATTAATGGCTTAAATAACAACAGTTGACTATTGTCATATCTTTCATTAACCTGTTGCATGTCTCAATAAGGCCTTCCCAATCAATCTTATTTAAAATTCCAACCCGCCTAATGTCTTCTATCCTTAAACTTGGTTTATTTTTCTGTTATGTTCACTGCTGTATCTTCAGCAACTAGAAGAGCAGGTGACACATTGTAGGCACTCTATATAGTTATAGAAAGGAAGGAAGGATGAAGGGGGGGGTAAGCAGAAGGGGGAATGAACCATGAGAGACTATGGACTCTGGGAAACAAACTGAGGGTTCAGAGGGGAGGGGGGTGGGGGAATGGGATAGGCCAGTGATGGGTATTAAGGAGGGCACGTATTGCATGGTGCACTGGGTGTTATACGCGAATAATGAATCATGGAACACTACATCAAAAACTAAGGATATACTGTATGGTGACTAACATAACATAATAAAAAATTATTTAAATAAAAAAGAAAGGAAAGGAAGGAAGGAAGGAAGGAAGGAAGGAAGGAAGGAAGGAAGGAAGATAAGTGAACTACTCTGACCTTCAGTTTCCTCATCTGAAAAATAATAATACTAAGGTTCTTGTGAGAATTGAATGAGATCAGGTATGTAAAATATTTAATACAGAACAATACTGGAAAATACTTAGTAACTATTCATTTGAGTGGCCACTGGGTTCACTTAAATGGATTTCAGAAAGATCATAAAGTAGATTTAGAGACTGTCTTCCTGGGCACCCCTTAACATTCTGACATGTGGATGAACTGGGCAACTTCAAACCAACTAAGGCTTCACTCTCCAGGATAATTGAGTTTAACCACAAAAGGAGAGTGAAGATTTGATGGAAGGGGCAGGAGTCATTTATTTTAAAAATGAGTTTCCTTTTGAAGTGAACATCAAAGTTGCTAGAAAGATCCTTAATAAAAATGAGCGTCATGAGGGGTCACTATTTATATTTCACCAAGCAGGGAAACCTCATTTGAGTTCTATCATTTGCTCCTTAATTGATTGACTATAAATAGTAATCCAGTCATTTATTTCCACTCAAAAGGCCTCCTAATTTGTTCATTTGAGCATTAAAGCAATGCTAATGCAGATTTTCATCTCTTCTCAGCTGGAGAATCATGATTTTTTTTTTCTTAAAGAAACGTCCAGACATCCTACCTGCTTCCATTTCTACTTCTGTCTTTGCTTCTTCCTCTTCATGGAGTTATTGAGAGTTAACCCAAGACATCATTGTGTGTTGGTAAAAGTCCTGGGGTCCTAAGAGAGGCAAATGGAAGGAGAAACAGCAGGAGCACAGAACTGCAAAGTTCCCAAGTTGCAGGTGTCACCTGCCTCAGGTATCTGATTGAGCTTGACCCAACCGTGCCATGGCCTGTGGTTCTCGAGCCACACCCTGCCCACCGCCAACTGATAAAAGTGCCCAGAAGCTTCCTTTCTTGTGGAGCTCTGCCTCTGTGACCCCCAATCTTTTTCATGTAATACCATTCCATTATTCCAGACAATATGCTCAGGCTGTTCGTGAGCTTTTATTTAGAAATTCCATTTTTCTCAAGTGTTTTATGACATTGTAAACCTGATTAGAAATGAGGTTGGTCATTGAAGTGGAATCACTCCATATGTCAAGAGACCTTTCTGCATTTCATCTGCTATACACTCTTTTCTCTGTCTTCCTCTCCCTGTTTCCTCCCTCTTTGGAGAAAAAACCAAATCTTACCCCAAGTCTCAGGCTTGGGAGTTCTGATCTCATTCAGGCCCTGAAGGCTCAGATTCTACCCCAAATGGACTTACCTAGGCGTATTCTCATTGAGGAAGTTGTGTCTTTTCCTTCAGGGAGTTCTTGAACAGGAAGAAAAGTCAGTCATCTCCCTGAATCTCCTCTTGCCTTGACCAAGCTCAGATCCCCCATCTGATTCACCATCCCTTTGGTCCAATCACCACCTGAAGTCACCACCTCATGAGAGCAGACAGAACTGGTAATCTCATTTTAGGAAAAAAAGGGCTATTATTTTCACTTCCAAATTGCCCTTTTGAAAATAAAAAATTGTCATATATTTAAACTTTCCTCAGAATGAAATGTCTGGTTGCTCATAGAGTACAAATGAGAACTTCCAAAGCTTGGCTTGGCAAATCATCCTCAAGAGCAAAATGATTTATCCCATCCCACGAAATATACAAGTGGGCATGCACCCTTCACCTTGAAGGTGACTGAGGTGATCTGGGGGGTGAAAATGGGGAAATGGCCAGGCTTTCTGCTACATGTGGGGCTAAGATTTAGGTCACCTAAAGTGAAGTTTTAGACACATGTCACATGGAACCTAGGTTTGATTAGTGAATGAGGAGCTGTCAAAAGTTTTGTCTTTACAAACAGTTTGCTTTAAGAAAAGCATCAGATTCAAAAACCAAATCTGCAACTTAATAGTTAAACATCCTCAGACCAGTTATAAACCTCCCCTGAGCCTCTTTTCCCTCATCAGCAAAATAAGGGAAAGGATGCCTACTTCACAGGGATGTTGTGAGAATTAAGTTATATATGGACATATAAGGTCTCAAAAAATGTCATTTTTATAATTTCCTCCTATAAATCAGATAAAATCCTATCGTCATAACTTAGTCTTCACTGTCATGCATTTCATTTCAGTAAGATTGTTCTGGAATTAACAGCTATGGCAGCAGTTCTAGAATTGATGGCATTATTTCAATCCACACTATTTTCGTTCTGACCAAGATGAATCAAGGTTGCTAGTGAGATGCTTATATAAATGGGTTTCATAGCAGGTCACAATGACCAGGACATTCTCTTTGTGATGGAGGAAGTACTATTTCAGAAGTGGCAAAGCTTTCTAAGGTTGCTTCTGTAAGATGGACACCCGATAAAGCCATGATATTGACAGGCTTCTTCCCTCCACAGCACCTAAGGTACGTTAGAGTACAGTCTTTGGAATAGCTAGTGAGGTGCCTTATAGATTTATTCACATCGCTAGGAGGAATGGTGCTGAAGTTTCCTCATTTCTCATTAATGTTAATCACTTCCTTAAAGGCTTTCCCTGCAGATATGCTTCAAAGAATCTATAAATTTTCCTTAAGCTCTTGTGCAATTTTCTATTTATCATCCTAGCAATGATGAAGCAGTTAACATAGTATGATAAATAAAACAGTGTTGGTACTTGATTATAGTTGCATATTTTTCTCCCATTCCTCACTTTTATTTGGGATCTGATCCAACATCTTTCTTGCTTGGGCCAATAGCTCCATGCCCATTTGCTCATTTGAATGGCAGGGAGAAGGACAGTTGGTACTACCATTAAATATTAGGACTCCCATTTTATAAATTCGAAGTTGAGCTTTAGGGAAGAAGACATAGTAACTATGGCTTGTCCACAGTAAATAAGAGAATGGAAGAAGGTTTCAAGAACTCAAATTTCTTGACTTCTAGTGACAGCTCTCTTAAGTCAGCTGGCCTATTGGTGAAGATTCTGATGAGAGCCTACCATGGCAGAGGAACATAGGATATTAAACCTACCCTATGTATAAATGGAAGCTGTAACCTGTGGCTCCAAAACCAGTTTGTTGCTTCCCAGGCTCAAGCATTTTAGCATCCATCTGACTGACCTGTTCCTTGCTGCACAGTGGCCTGTGGTGACTATGATTCCTGACTTGTTCCTTCCTTCTTGCCTGGCTCCTTCCATTTTCTGCCATTCCCATTGTCTAAGTAGGACTGGCTAGATTCCACTGGTATCCCAATCTGCTTCATTCTTTCTTTGAGTTAGGCATACTTCAGCTCCCAATCCTAGGCCTCCAATTTAGCCTCTTGCTCTCGAATTGCTAAATCCCTAAGAATTGTCACTGATGGCCTTGTCCCAAATGGGACTTCATAAGGGTCTGCCATCTCCACTGTGGTGACCCTTTCCTGCCATCCCCTGGCCCAAACTAAAGTTGACCAGCTGCCTTCCTCCATTTATCCTTCCCATTCCAAGGCAGAGCATGGATGGATAAAAAATGGAATTTACCTTTCTAGGTGAAGGCACTTTGGAACAACAGGGGTAGCAGCAAAGTAGGAGAAGCTCTGCCCTATGATGGTATGCCTAGGTCCTGGCTGTGGATAATGAGAACTACAACCAGGTAGGCTCCTGTGTGAATATGGTGGATGTTGAGGCTTAAGAATTGATGAGGTGAAAATGGAAGCCTGAGGTAAGAACAAATGTTAAGAAAAACCTACCCTTTTCTCAGAATCTGTTAAGAGAGGACGAAGCAAGTGGAATATATATCTGTTAGGTTTACGAGGTCATTTTTGCTTTAGCATTAATGAATACTTGGAGGCCTAATTACCAAGACAATATTAACACTTCTTGTATTTGACAAAAGAGATGCCAAAGTGTTTTAAACACCAAAGCCTTTGGCATTTTTTTTTTTTTTTTTTACTCACTGTCTGTAATAGGCACCCATAAAATCCCAGTGTAACACTCGCATTGGTCTTGGTGGTATGATAATTATTGCATCAAGCGGACTTAGATGAGTTTATTGTCATTTTTTCAAGAGGGAATGGAGATTTTATGCAAGCATACCATAAAGAATTTCTCTTGGACATGCCAGGGAAGTTTTGCATTTTGAAATTGGGTTGGAGAGTCTCTCTGGAAAATGTTTTGCCATGCTAGCAACCCTGACAGTCTCCAGGATAAGAATGCCTAATGTGATGGGACAAATGATCCTAATATGATTTATTTAATAATGATATAATAAAGTAGACATGTGGCCTTGGTATTTAACAAATCCCATTATAAAACACACAAAGGAAGTAATCAACACTAAAATGTGCAAATTCTGAATAGATCTGATGCCTGGCTTCTGAATATTAAGAAACTTGTCAAACTTATTGTGTCTCCTAGCAAGGCAGCTCTCAGATTTATGGCTCCTGAAAACCCAGTATAACAGTAATCGATTTGTAATTGTTTTGTATTCTTTCATCCCTTCAGGTTGTAATGGAGACAGTGGATGGAATATCAATTAACTCCTTGGGGTCAATAGGAGTAAAGTCAGTAGTAGCACTTTTGAAATTATTATTATTATTGTTATTATTACTATTTTTTTTTTACAAATTTACAAAAGGAGAAAAGAGTTGATTGCGATGGTCATCTGTCACAGGCCCATGTAGCTATTCACACAGTAGTTGCAACCATTGCGTCCTCCCCGTGGAGGTTTGACCTTAGTTTAGTGTGTGTGGTCCTATAGCAAATGACGCGCCCACAGTGACTTTAGTGGCTCAGTAGTTTACAGTGGACCAGGCTAAAAGAAATAACTTTCCATTCTGTTGATTAAGTAGTTAGGTCCAAACAACTGAATGAGTCCTTTGAAAAAGTAATAAAACAAATTGAAAAAACAAATCTTTTAAATTTTACTCTTTAATCATTAACAATTACTTGATAATGGAATGTGTACGCCTGTTGGGCACTGCACAACTTCTCAAACCTTGAAATCATATTTGTATCACACCACTCTCATTTCCTGTTCCACATTTTAGCAACTGCCAAAAATCTAGTTTCTTCAGGATATCATGACATTGAAAGAAATGAGGTAGTGTGATCTAATGTTGAAATGCAAACTACTTCGAGTTAGTAGGTTGCAAGACAGCTAATAGATATCAAATATCTCTGTATTTCTCTTGAAAATATCCATGTTACCTGTGAGTTCACTGTGGTGCCCGGGAGGGCCTTGGTGTTCAGTTTAGAGCAATGATCTATAGTTTCAGGTCAGAGAGGCACCAAACTTATACAAATTCAACTCTACCATTTTGCCGGTAGAAACTATTCTTGTGTTCAGAATTACGTATTTTTAACACAACATGGTCTTTACATGTAAATCAGTTAATTCAACTCACTCTCATACAAAGAATCAGAATCTACTCCAACATAGGAAGAAAAGTTAGTTGTTTTGGACTTACTGAAAGATATTATATCTATATTTTGCAGGTGATATTCTCAAGTAGAATAGGTATTATTACTCTTGAATTTGAGCCAGCCGATGGGAATTAAATGTTATCTTATTGTTATTCCAATTTATATCTTCTTGAATAGTAGTGAATTTGAGCATTCTAAAATACATTGGCCATTTGGATTATCATTCTATAAATTGTCTATTACAATTTTGGTGGGAAACTAAAATTTAAAATACAGTACCACTTATAATTGTTCAAAAAAAAAAGGCCCTCAAATAGGTATGTGTAAATCTGACAAATTACTACAGGACTTGTATGCTAAAAACTACACAATGTGAATAAGGAAACTCAAAGATCTAAATAAATGAAAATACATGCCATGTCCATGGATTAGAAGATTCAACATAATAAAGATATTAATTCCCTCCAAACTGACAAATACCCTTAACACAATTTCTGTCAAAATACCAGTAAGATTTTTTTGTAGATATAAACAAGATTATTCTAATGGCAAAAGAACTAGAATAACAAAAACAATTTTGAAAAGAAGACTAAAATGGGAGGAATAAGTCTACTCGATTTCGAATTTATCATATAGCTACAGAAATTAAGACTGTGTGGCATTGGCAGTAGGGTAGACACATAGACCCATGGAACAGAACAGAGAATCTAGAAATGTACCTACTGAAATATACCCACTTGATTTTTGACAAGAGTACGAAAGTAACTCCACAAATGGTACTGGGACAATTAGATATACATACACACAAAAAAATGAACTTTGACCTAAATCGCACACTGTATTAAAAAATTAACTCAAAATGAATCACAGACTTAAATATAAAAAATAAAAATATAAAACTTTTAGAAAAAAAATAGGAGGAAATTTTGGGGATTTAGGGCTAAGTGAAGAATTCCTGGACTTGACACCAAAAGTGTGATCCGTGAAAGGAAAAACTCATACATTGACTTTATCAAAATTAAAAACCTTGGTGTACAAAAGACTCTTAAGAGAATGAGAGGACAAATTGCAGACTGTCAGAAAATATTTACAAACCACATTTTTTTTTAAGATTTTATTTATTTATTTGACAGAGATAGAGACAGCCAGCGAGAGAGGGAACACAAGCAGGGGGAGTGGGAGAGGAAGAAGCAGGCTTATAGCGGAGGAGCCTGATGTGGGGCTTCATCCCATAATGCCGGGATCACGCCCTGAGCCGAAGGCAGACGCTTAACCCCTGTGCCACCCAGGCGCCCCTACAAACCACATTTTTAACAAAGTACTAATATCTTGAATATATTTAAAATCTCAAAACCCTACAGTAAAAAAACAAACAGTCCAATTAGAAAATGGTAAAAGACTTAGAGAGACATCTCACTGAAGATGATATATAGATGGCAAATAAACATGAAAAGATGTTTGGCATCATTAGCTATTAGGAAAATGCAAATTAAGGCCACAGTGAGATATCACTACATATCTATCAGAGTGGCTAAGATAAAAGATAAAGACAGCAAATGCTGTGGGGGATTTGGAAAAACTGGATCACTCATACACTGCTAAGGGGAATGGGAGATGCCACACTCTGGAAAACAATTTCTAATTTCTTTAGAAATCAACATGCAACTAGCAATCTGACCTAGCATTTGCACTCCTAGGCATTTGCTCAGAGAACTTAAGATTTACGTTCACAAAAAAGCCTGTTCACAGATGTTTATAACAGCTTTATCTGTAATCACTGAAAACTGGAAACAACCTAGGTATTCGCTCATGAGTGGAGTAGTTAAACAAACTGCGTGCATCCGTATCTTGGAATTCTACTTAACGATATAGGGGAACAAACTGCTGGTACATGCAACAACCGGGATGAATCTCCAGAGAATTGTGCTAAGGGAAAAACGTCAATCCCAAAAGTTACATAGTATAAGAGTTCATTTAAATAACATTCTTGAATTGACAAAATAATAGAAATGGAAAACAGATTAGCAGTGGCCAACAATTAAGAAAGATGTGAGGGGAGCACTGAGGGAAGCAGGTGTGGCTATAAAGGGCAGTATGAGGGATCCCCGTGGTGATGGAAATGTTCTGTCAGGGCACCTGCGTGGCTCAGTCAATTCGGGGTCCAACTCTTGATTTCAGCTCAGGTCATGATCTCAGGGTCATGGGATCTAGCCAAGTGTTGGGCTCCATAATCATCGGGGATTCTGCTTCTGTCTCTCTCGGTCTCTAAAATGAATAAATCTTTTAAAAAATTAAATAAATAAAAATAAATTTAGTTGCAAAGTTTTTAAAAAAATCTTTTATCACTGTTGGGGCACCTGGGTGGCTTAATTGGTTAAGTGTCAAGACTCTTGATTTCGGCTCAGTCATGATTTCAGGGTTGTGGGATTGAGCTCTGGGTTGGACTCCTGCTCAGCTGGGAGTCTGCTTGAGATTCTCTCTCTCTCTCTCTCCCTCTCCCTCTGCACCTCACCACCACTTTCTTTTTAAAAAAATCTTTTATCAGGGGCGCCTGGGTGGCACAGCGGTTAAGCGTCTGCCTTCAGCTCAGGGCGTGATCCTGGCGTTATGGGATCGAGCCCCACATCAGGCTCCTCCACTATAAGCCTGCTTCTTCCTCTCCCACTCCCCCTGCTTGTGTTCCCTCTCTCGCTGGCTGTCTCTATCTCTGTCGAATAAATAAACAAAAAATCTTTTAAAAAAAAAATCTTTTATCAGTGTTACAAGTAGACTATTTCCCCTATTTCCATTTCTGGGTACTTACTGTTAAGTAGAGAAAAGTCAATAGCTTTTCAAATTTCTGTATTAAATTCTTATATCTTATCTTTAGGCACATTACCAAATTCTCATATTAATACTGGTAGATTTTATTAGAGTGTCCTGATTCTTTGTAGATATACAATCATGTAATTACCAAAAAAGAGGTCAGTCATTTTAACTATAATTTTCAATGTATCTACCAGTTAATTTTCTTATTGTTTTCAAACAATCTTTCAAACAATATTAAATAATAATAATAATAATGGGAATTCTGGTCTGATTACTGATTTTAATTGAAATGATTTTATTATCTTATTTATTCTATTTAGATTTGGTTTGCTTCTAGTCATTTAAACAGTTTCCAGGCATTCCTATTTTACTTAGCATTGTTTTCCTGCATCTAGAGATATGATCACATGGTTTCTTTCCTTAATGTATTGACATAATTAATTATATTGCTAAGTGTCCTGGTACTTAGTTCCATTTGTATCACTAGGATAAACTCTATTTGGTCTTACTGTACTTTTGTATACACTACTGGATTCTTTTGCCAGTGTTTTATTTAGAATTTTCATATCTATATTCCTAAATGAGGTTGGGTATGCTTTTCTATTTTTCTACTATTCTTTATCAGATTTTGGTATGAAATTTATACTTGTTCCATAAAATTAATTGGGGAGCTGTCTAGCTTTTTCTCTGGGCTGGAACAGTTGCAGTAACATGATAATTATCTATTCTATAAAGGTTAGATAAATCTTAGCTGTGAACCCATCTGGTCCTCGTGCCCTTTTCAGTGATGGTTCTAGAATCACCTTCACCAGCTTCCAGCTTGTCTATAGTTGTTGGTCTGTTCAACTTTTCCACTTCTTAAATAGGTTTCAGTAATTTATATTTTGCCAAAGCAATCATTTCCCTTTGGGAAATAAGTTGCGTGCAATATTCTTTTAATCTTTCCCACATCTGTGATTGTTCTTTTTCTTTTATCTATATTGCAACTGCTAGGTGTTAGTCTGTTTTATTTTACACTATTTTTCAAAAAACCACCTCTCAAATTTACTTATCCTTTCTAATATTTGTATTCCTTGCCTTCTGTCTTGTTGAGACAGAGAGAGAGCGCTTGAGCAGGGGGAGGGGCAGAGGGAGAAGGAAAGGGAAAGAATCTCAAGCAGACTCGAAACTGAGTGCGGAGTGCGTTGCAGGGCTCCATCTCATGACTCTGAGATCGTGACCTGAGCCAAAACCAAGAGTCCCACGTGCTTAACTGACTGAGCCACCCAGGCACCCCAAGATAATCTTTTATCTTGGTTTATCCCTCCTCCTAGTTTCTTGTGATTTATTGATTGTTCTTCCGGTTTCTTAAGATGAATACCGAGTTTCTATATTTTTATTTTTATTCTTTACTAATAAAAACATTTAAGGCTACACTTTTTCCAAAGAGTCCCATAGGTTTTGATACGTGTTTGGTTAGTTGCTTTCTAGATTGTTTGAAATTTCTTTTTACTCCCCCTTTAACACAAAGATTAGCTATGAATTTTGTTTTTAAACTTCAAAGTAAGTAAGATTTTTGTTAGTTTTCAATTCTTTATTTCTGTTTTTTTGGATTCGTCATATAAAATCTCTACTGTTTAAACTTTATTAAGTTTCACTTGGTAGTTAATTATAAAGCCAATTTACATAAATGTTCCATTGACATAAAGAAAAACAGTCTCCTATTTAATGAGGATAAGATATGTATGTATGTGTACGTATGAGAATATACATGTGTATGTATATATACATGTGTGTATATGTGTTTTAATTCACATATGTGTTATATGTGTGTATATTATGTGTGTGTAGACACACTTATTTTTTGTACTAGCGGATTCCTCTGTGGCCTTTTTTGTTGTTTATTGCTTATTTATATATTGTATTGTTTATTTATTAAATCTGTTCATTCTGAGATAGGTGTATTGATATCCCCCATAGTAATTGTATGTTTATAGCATTCTCTTGCCAAAGTTTTGTTTCACATATGTACAGATGATCTTTATGTGTGCGTGAATTCAGGTTTACGTATCTTTTTCACAAATTGTGGTACTCTGGTAAGTTCCTTAACCTTAAATTCTATCTTGTTTGTTATCACTGCTACCAATCCTTCTAAATTTGTATTTTACTGAATTCATCCCTTAAGGCTTAATCTTCTGTATTTTCTCTAACTGTGCTTCTTATACGTTGCATTAACCAGTTTGTTTAAGCCAGTAAGACAGTCTTTGTATTTAACGGGAGAATTCAGTCTATTTACATTTATGCAATGACCGTTCTGTTTATTTTGTTTCTTCATCATATTTTATGTTTACTATTTATTTTACGTTGTTCTCTTTTGTTCATTTTCCTTACTTTTGCTCATCTGATAAAGTTGCTATTCATGTGCCCTCATTAATTTGGAATTTTTTCTCTCTAATTTTCCTTCAAAAAATCAGGCGTGGTTATCAGGAGCTCTGTTTTGACATGTCAAGTTGGAGATACCTGTGAAATGTTGACCGGAGAGACAGAGTGGGCAGCTGAGTCTGTGCTTAAACCCCCTTGTCCAGTTAGATTTTCACAATTTACTATTGCACATGGGGCATGGGACCAGGGGGAGCAGGTGGGGGTCTTGGAGACTGTTTTCATAGCTCAAGGAGTTTCAGTTTTCCCTCCTATTTAGCAGTAGTTTTGAGGTTCTTTCTCCAGTCTGCTCTGAAAGAGTGAACCTTGAGTATGTACACGGTCTCCCAGACCATCAGGGATGAGTATGATTTTACTTTTAAAGCCTGGCTTCCTAGGAGTCATCTCCAAGTCAGAGCAGCTTAATATTTATCTGCTGTTGATCTGAATTGTGCTTAATGCCCTTGAGCTCATAAGGCCTCCATGTTTTGCTGATGGATCTCTGCGTGGCTTAGGAGATGCTTTGGTGTCTGTCCCATGTTCTGCTCCGCTTGTTCCTGAATGGGTGCAGCTTAGAGCATGCCCCAGCCTTCCTAACCCACCCACCCTCTCCCCACCAAGGACCCTTCCTAGCTTTCCTTTTCCCTAGTTTGCTCTGTTAAGTTTTTGGCTGGTCTGCCAGGTGGCTTATTGCTACTAGGATCGTGGGACTTCCAGCCCTCTCTTCACTGCTCATCGCCAAGATCTCTGTGGTTTTCAACATCAAGGTGTTTAGGAGAACTTCTCCAGGCTTTGTTCAAAGTAAAATCAGCCCCCTTTGGCAGAACACTCCTCTTTAAGTTTTGCTTCTCTGGTTGGGCGGAACATCTGTGTCACTGCACCAAGGTGGGGGTGGGGACAGTGCAGATATATTTGTGTGTCTGATGTTCAGGGTGGACATCTGGGCTTGGGATAGTACTTTGGAAGTCATTGGTTTATCAGTTTTATTTAAAACCATAGGATTGGGGCCAGCGTAGAGATAAAATAAAAGCAGTCCAAGAACTAAGCCTTGGATCATCCCAACCTGGAGAGCTGAGCTAAGGCATTTAGCTGTGAATAGAAGAGTTCTGCCTGAGGCTAAGGCCAGGAAACACTTGGCTCCATCAGCCACAGGCCAGTGCCTCTGGAAGCCAGACTAGACAGATTGCGTTTCAGCACCTCATATGCCTCATCCTGTACCCATATTACTTGCTTATAAACATGCTTTTTTCATCCATCAAGTTTAGCATATGCTGTTGTCTCAAGGATGCAACTGGCTCTATGGGTAGGAAACGAGCAGAATCCGTTCCCGTTCTGACTGTTTACTACCTTGAAGCTGAATCAAGGCAGGCTGCTCTGACATTCACATTTGGTGTAGAAAGTGGTAACTGGGGTATGGTTTAAAAAACAAATCAATAAAACCTGGAACAGAAAGGCTGCCTTCAAGTTCAGCGCTGCCAGGGCCTGAACGTGTGACCTTGGGCGTTATTTAACTTCCACAGGCTTAGTGTCCGGGCCTTTAAAGTGAAGACATTTGATTGTATCTACCTTGCAATACTAGTGTGTTCTGAGACTTAAGTAATATAATGTGGGTACAGTTGCATGAAGTAGTGCTCAATAAATGCCAGCTTCTTTCCTTTCTTTCCATAGAAGCCAGAGAAAAGCTATTAAATCCACAGAGGGGCGCCTGAGTGGCTCAGTCGGTTAAGCATCTGCCTTTGGCTTAGGTCATGATCCCAGAGTCCTGGGATTGAGTCCTGTATCCGGCTCCCTGCTCAGCGGGGAGTCTGCTTCTCCCTCTGCCCCTCCCCTTGCTCGTGCTTTCTCGCTCACTCTCCCTCTCAAATACATGAAATCTTTTTAAATAAATAAATCCACAGACTAATCCCTAAATTTCCATTTCAGTATTTCTTTTCTATCAAACTGTCTGCCTATAGTTATATTGTTTCAAGGATACCTGAATTTATCTTAATCAGGTATGGTGAAACACGGAGACATGGGAGTAACTGTCATAAAGGAGGAGATTTGCACTCATATTCCCCAGAAACAGAAGACATGCTTCATGCCATACCAGGCCACATGGGGAAGTACTGGGGTCAGTCAGGAGGTAGAGGGGTAAGGAGAAGCATGGGCCAGAGTCTTTACTGTGCTTTTTGTGGAGAAGAATGGGCAAGGCTGGGTAAGCAGGTTTAGGACTGGCTAGTTTGAATAATTTCAGTTATCTCCAGAGAATAGGGGCTGACCCTACTTGTCTGATACCTGTCCCTCGGCTGATCGGGATAGGGGAATCATGGCCCAGAGCTTAAGAGCTGGATAAAGGCGGTTGCTGGGGTTATGAACACTGGATTGGTTGGTTTGCTTATGAAGGGCATGATCCAGGTTTCTTTACTATCTCTAAGAATTAGCCAGCCCTGACATGGACAGTCCCTGCACAGTCAGCAAGTCCCCAAGATGTCAACACATAAAAAATATGGAAAATAAGAAGTCATGATTAATACATTTGTTCTGTTTTG
Organism: Ursus arctos; assembly: GCF_023065955.2. Classification (NCBI taxonomy): domain Eukaryota; kingdom Metazoa; phylum Chordata; class Mammalia; order Carnivora; family Ursidae; genus Ursus; species Ursus arctos. The sequence continues at coordinate 30,088,329 of NW_026622875.1, forward strand.
TTTACGTTTGTGCATATGTACTAGACCAAGAAAAATAGACCTCACATTGGATCAAGCAAAACCAGGGAGCTGGAAATGAACCACGGACAATCCATAACCACTAAACTTATTCTCTAGGTAATTAAAAACTATCCATTCTCTGGCCATCAAAGCCAGTTAAAAAAATTCATATTTGGGGGTGCCTGGGTGGCATAGCGGTTAAGCGTTTGCCTTCAGCTCAGGGCGTGATCCCAGTGTTATGGGATCGAGCCCCACATCAGGCTCCTCTGCTATAAGCCTGCTTCTTCCTCTCCCACTCCCCCTGCTTGTGTTCCCTCTCTCGCTGGCTGTCTCTATCTCTGTCAAATAAATAAATAAAAAATCTTTAAAAAAAATTCATATTTGGATTCAGACATAGAATTAGAATCCCAGAGTTAGAAGAAAGCTTAAGAATTGGTCCATTCCTCACCCCTTCCTGCATCTCTTATTTAAATCTCTCCTTCTTCATTCCTGCTAAGCAGTATCTTATTCCTTCTTCAGGTTGTAAGAAAGGTCTTCTCTGTATGAAACCAAAATCTGCTTCATTTTGTCCTCAGCCTGTTAATTCCTGAAAGTCTGATGTCTTGCCGTACAAATACAAAAAAACATTTAGCCCAGCTCCCAAAACAGCTGCTGGATCAGATAAAATGTGCATAATGGGCTTTCAGAACTGATGAAGAGTCACTTGTATTTGTCATACATATGGTACATCTAAAGATCTCACTTAGGAGGATTTGTTTTCCGTCTTGCTTTCTCTGAGCAGGAATGGCTCCACTGTAGGCACCCCAGTGCCTACACAGAATGTCCTTCCTGTGCACTCAAGGCTTTCCACAGAATAAATGGGACCCTGAGTAGGACATCTGTAGTATAAATTGGACTCCATACTTTGCGTTGGTTGACAATGTATCTAGTTTAAGGCTGAACCCCTAGGACCTAGTTCGGTGCTGGAAAAATCACATGCACTCATTAAATCTTCATTGAGTGAATGAAAGAATGCATAGAAATGAGTACAAATTGCTAATCAAAAGCATTTGTGGAGAACTCACTTTAGTTGAATAAATAAGACATTAGAAAAGAAGGTTTGGATTGCTATTTGAAGTGAAAACACAGTTCTCCAGGGGGCGAAGGTTAGGCGCTGAAATCACTGATGTTGCTCCAAGAAAGCAATGTTTTGGATTACATTTCCTGAGCCCTTTCACCTGTTGAGCAAGGAGCCAAGACAGGGCGCCTGTGTAGCGTCAGGGTGAGAATGGCATCAGGAACTTAGCACAGAGCCCATGGGCAGCTGTCAGCACACTCCAGATGTTACTGATTCGCTACTTCTTTATAGTCATGAGAGTGCCCAACCCCGTGCTTGTAAAACGTAGGCCTGCAATGAAGACTGATTGTGGGTGATCATTTTAATGATGATGATGGCGATGGTAGTGTGATGGGAAAGTGCGTCACTTAAAGATCTGGCTCCGCTCACTAACAGCGCTTGTGCCTAGGGAAGCACCCAAAGCGCAAACTCTTCAGTTTGACAGGACTACTGACAAACGCGTGACTGATGCTACAACAGCAGGAGAAGAGGCCTCTGAGAGAGCCGTCTGCCCTGTAGAAGAAGCATCGTGTGCTGTACGTACATGAGTGTGGAAAGACAGGGGAAGTGGACGTTAAGGAATGGAGGGAGAAAAAAGAAAGAGAAGGATTTTTACCTCTTCTAATAAAGATATTATCTTGTGATAGCCTTGGAATACTTGCCATAGGGGCGCCTGGGTGGCTCAGTCGTTAAGCGTCTGCCTTCGGCTCAGGGTGTGATCCCGGCGTTCTGGGATTGAGCCCCGCATCAGGCTCCTCCGCTGGGAGCCTGCTTCTTCCTCTCCCACTCCCCCTGCTTGTGTTCCCTCTCTTGCTGGCTGTCTCTCTCTGTCAAATAAATAAACAAAATCTTTAAAAAAAAAAAAAAAAAAAAGAATACTTGCCATAAAGAATCAGTCTACCTGAGTGGTTGGCAGTGAATTGAAAATCTGTTGAGATTAATTTTCTGGTTACTCATCCTTTTCATTTATCAAAACCTCTCTCTCTGATATTTACAAGGAAAGGAAGACGAATAGGAAGGGGAAAAATACACGTTTGGAGAGCTTTGTGGTATGTGGAGTAGCTTGAATCTTCTGGGGCAAAGGGGGAGCTGTCATTGTCTATAATAGTCTAGAACATTCTAGTATTCAGCGTACTGAAGGGTAGACTGAAGCCCAGACGATCAGAATTAAACAAAGAGAATATGCTTCTACAATTTGGGATGTCCGTCCTACCATGCTTTCTCTCAACCTTGTGTGAGCAGCTTCAACTTCTAAATTAACAAATACAGTAAAATGTTGGAAATTCCTGGGCCTTAAGAATAAGTCTTTTAGAAGGTAGTAGAGCAAAACATGATATTTATATATGTATATAGATATATAGAGATATCTCTAGACTGATTTATATCTATATCTATATCTATATCTATATCTATATCTATATCTGTATCTGTATCTATATCGATAGATAGAAATGGAGCAAAAGGAGTGGGTGCTAACTGTTGGGTTGCAGTGAAAAGAGGATCCAGGTATGTAACTAGTGACTTCAGATGGACATCGCCCCAGATTTGTCACCTACCAGGGCCTGTGATGTAGGGCTAAAGAAATCTGTTTGGTCTAAATTGACTGTGGAAAGAGGGTCAGGGGCCTGTGGCACATATTGAAATCCACCCCAGGTAGAGAAGAAACTCATTTCTCTCTACTACTGTACCTATTTTCATAACACTTTAACGCAAACTCCTTAAATATGTTTTGTTGGTTATTTCTGAGAAGAAAAGGAGGGTTTTAAAAGTTTGGAAAATACTAGAAAAGTTAACACATTTCTTTGCTGCAGAACTCAAGAGCCTTTAATATAAACTCTGCATGATGGCTTTGTAGGAAAAGGGTATAGTAGGTAGGACTTTCGAAACTCACTTGACAGCAGAATGCTTTATTTCCAGGAGCCGCTTGAAGAGCTAGTGTATTATAGCACATGCTTCAGGAATGCTGCTTTGAAGTATTCCCATTCAAGAGACACGCAGTGGTGTCTGACCATCTCTTAGCTGGCGATTCATGTCCGGCTTGGTACAAGGACCTCTTTGATGCTGTTGTGGGGAGGGGGCTAGCCCAGTTCTTGGTGTGGTCTAGTTCCATAGTGTTGCACTCTTCAGAGAACTTGTTTTTTAGAACTTTGTTTTAGATGTTGCGGGGAATTAGTTCCCATGGATAAAACCACACACACACACACACACACACACACACACACACAAGCCTGGGGGTGCTTGGGGGTTCAGTCAGTTAAGCGTCTGACTCTTGATTTCGGCTCAAGTCAGGATCTCAAGGTCGTGAGATCAAGCCCTGCATCAGGCTGTGCCTGAGCATGGAACCTGCTTTAAATTCTCTATCTGCCTCTGCCTCTGCCCCTCCTGTACTGCTTCCCCACCCATGCCCCCGTGCATGCTCTCGCACTCTCTCTCTAACAAAAAAAAAAAAAAACCAACTCCCCCCACCATTACACACAAAAATGTCTCCAAAAACAAACAAACGAACAAAGGCTGAGTGTATGCGAGTTTTTTTGTGTATTAAACTTTGATACTAAAACACCGGGCCCTGGATCCTGTAAGTTGTGTAGCTGCATAGGAAGTCATGGAATAAGTCTGGTGTGATGAGATGGAGCACTGCACTAGGAGTCAGAGAATCTAACTGGATCCACATCTCAACTGCTAGTTTGTAGCTTCCTGAATTTAAGAATGTCATTTTAATATCTTTGGGCCCCAGGCTCCTCTTCTAAACGTTGAATTGCCAGAGTAGAAGAGGAATGACATACATGTGACACATTAGCCACTCCTACCTCCTTGTACACCCAGGGCAGATACTGCTAAGCGATCAGTCTTCTCACCAAATACAGAGGTAGCCTCAGGTACCTTCATAATACCACATTCCCACCAATCACTCTGAACTGAGAGCAGGATGAAAGTGGCTGCCATTTTCATACTAGATGAACTAAGAATCGGAGATCTGAGATTATTGCTATCAGCAACATATACTTCATGAAAAAAGCAAAGTTTCAAGAGAGGTAAGCATTTCAAGAGATGAGTGAGGGAGTGCCACGGGCAGAAGGCTGATGTGCTCTTCCCAACCCAGTGACAAAACTGGAGAAGAGTCACCTGGATCATGTGACTGATTCACAACTTGGACATTTGGGAATTGACTTACAAGCAGAATGGGTATTGGTAATTCTAAAGGAGTTAGGGGGGGAGGGAATTGGAGCCCAGGGGGCTGACCCCAAGCTCTGGGTATACTCCTCTCCTTTCTTCCCCGCACGTGGACCCCTATTACGAGGAGGGTGGAGGCCGGCCTCGGTGAGTCCGCCTGCTCATTGTGCTGCCTGGTGAGCATGTTAGACTTGGGATGCATGTGCAGCACCCTGCAGATGAGTTTCTCTTCACTATTTCAAACATCAATTAATAAGAAAACTAAGGCTCTCCAGTCTCGGACGACCTTTCCAGAGGACTCCACAGCTGTGACAGAGAGACGAGATGGTGGGAACATCCTGTTAATAACCAACATCTGAGTGAAGTGCAAATTGCTTTACACTTGTGTGGGATTAGCCTCCAAGCTCCTGCATGAGGAGGATCTGACAGTAGCTGCAACTTGGAGTGACCTGCAATCCAACACCTTCCCACTCCCGATCCTGGCAGCCTCTGCCTGCTTTTAGCAGGCGGGCGTGAATTTTGTGAGGCAGTTTCTGATTGCTTGATATTTATGTGCCAGCGTACAGCTGGAGTGGGAGGTAGAAAGCAATTGATTTAGGACTGAAAAACGCCATTTGTGTTATAGAATCTTCTTATGTCCTCTTCCCTTAGAGCATCCGGGTTCCTCCTGAGCCATTCTGAAGGGGCTCTAAGTGGAGGAAATTTGAAGAGCAAAATACAAAAGGGGAGGGGGGAGAAAAAGTTTGAAGACTAGGAAAGGTGCACCGGACACTCAACAGTCCCACTGAAAAGACTTTAGGGTCTGTCACCCGGCTGACGGTGTTAAAGATTGTTTTCCTCTCAAAGAGCATTTGGAGTATTGAGTTTGGGACGGGCGCTTCTTAAAACCACTATGGTCAGAGGGTACCTAAATAGATTTGTTTTCTTCAAGAGAAATCCCAGGAAAGAGGGTTAGGGGAAATCCCAAGTGGCTCCGTCACTTAATAGCTGATGACTTTGGGCAATTTAACCCCTTCGACCCTAAGTTTCTTCATATGTAAAATAGTGGTAGTGGTAATCTGTGGTTGTTGGGTTGACTAAGTGGAATAACATATGAGAAGTGGTTAGGACAATGCCTGGTGCATACTAAGTACTCAGTAAATGTTCCTTATGATCGGTTATTTGAACACGGTTGGGGAATAGGATATTGTGGCTAAGAGGAAGTTACCACATGAATCCCATATGGATCGCCACTTTTCAAAGTCCTAAAATATCATAGAATTCACTCATCATGAGCCACCAGGCTGGACACAGTTTCATCTCCTCTTAGTCTACAGAAGGCTCTTCTATGTTTTTGTAGTATCTTGGACCATTTTTAAGAGCATATCTGAATCAGAGTTCCAGCCAAAAAAAAAGATATGTTAATAAAGGGACCATTTATAGCTGCATGGACAAAGTTAGAGGGATCAGCAACGGATGCTGAGATGCTCTGGGACTAGCAGTAGTAAAAGCTACCACTAGGCTTACTGGGCAGGCAGAAATAGCAGTGTTACCGGAATCCAGTGCAAGCTAGAGCCTTGTAGGGAGAGATTCTAGGAGATCTGTAGGGGGAGTGACATAGTCACTGCCAAAATTGCAACCTGGGGCAGGGAGAGGGTAAGAAAAACACACCAGCCCCTCATTCCTCCCACTTTGTGATCTCTTACTGGTGCCTCCCATTGGCTGAAGGAGGCAAGCTGCCAGAAAAATCCAAACGAAGCAAGCAGGCCAGTTTCTTGGGCCACAGAGCAGAGCAGAAAGATCTGGAGATGCAAAGGAGAATAACCACCACATTCACCAACTCTCATTTCGCAAATTGGGAGCACACCATTAATGAAGTGCTCAGCTGGATAAGACATCCAAATAAACCAACCCATAATGTGGTTATTTCACTAAATCTTGATGTCCTATAGCAAAATGAGCAGCAGTCAAAATGGCAGTTTCCAAAAATTGGAAATGGACCAGTACACCAAGTCTGATCCAGGGACTGGGGTGTGACACGTGGAGTAGATCCCACAATACTTTGTTTCCTGGTCTCTGTGTACCCTGGGGCTGAGCCATAAAGGCTGGTAATATAGTATTACTGGTTTTCAAACTCAACTGTGTACATTGGTTAAGATTTTTAAACTACTGGGTAGTTTAGCCATACCGTAGAATGGGTAGCTTGTGAACAATGTAAATTTATTTCTCACAGTTCTGGAGGCTAGGAAATCTAAGATCAAGGCACTGGCAAATTCACTACCTAGTGAGAGCCCTCTTTCTGATTCATAGACTGCCAGCTTCTCACTGTGTCCTCACATGGTGGAAGGGGCAAGGGAGCTTTCTGGGATCTCTTTTGTAAGGGGACTAATTCTATTCATCAGGGCTTCACTCTCATTGAACTAAAAATTCATTTCCTCAGGTCCACTAGGCACATTTCAAGTGCCTAATAGCCACATCTGGCTAGTAGCTACCATACTAGACCGCGCAGATATAAAACATTTCCGTCACAAGGGAAATTTCTATTATATAGCGTTGGTACCGTGACAAAACCCCCAAGCTGAGTGGGCTGGGGCTCAAGGCAATGAGATGTGGAGAAGAAATCAGAAAACTAAGCCACACAAACTGGGTTCTCACATCGGAGGAAAGGAACAGCTGTGAAGGACAAAGAGGCATTCAGCACAGGGAGGCATATTTGAGACCCCTGCCAGAATGCTGACTGAGTCAGGATTGGCTCAGGTCTGTCTGGATGGAGCCAGTAGCCTAGAGGGACTGGGGAAGACAACAAAGGAAGAGAAAGACCCAGAACCCGTCATTGTGACACTTGAGACCTTTCTGAAGGTGCTTATAGGGTCATGCTCATCTTATTTACTTCTGAGCACCATACTCCTGGGCAAGGTGATGTGATTTTACCGTCCACTATCAATGGCACAAGCCTGGAGCCACATCAGGTAGTAAAAGGAGGCAGGTTCCCCTCCAGGGCTCCATAAATAGAACCCAGCTGACGCAAGAGCCCCTGTTACTTGAAAGCCAGGTTAAGTGTATAGCAGGAAGGTGAAGGGAGCGTTCAATCAGCAGTGAGAGAGACATTTGTTTTTGTTTTTTTTAAATAATATTTTTTATTAATTATGTTAGTCACCGTACAGTACATCCCTAGTTTTTGATGTAAAGTTCCATGATTCATGACTTGCGTATAACACCCAGTGCACCATGCAATACGTGCCCTCCTTACTACCCATCACCGGCCTATCCCACTCCTCCACGCCCCTCCCCTCTGAAGCCCGCAGTTTGTTTCCCAGAGTCCACAGTCTGCGAGAGACACTTGTAATCCCGAACTACTTACTCAGTTTAATCTAGAGCATTTGGAGGTTTTACCGTGGTGGGTGAAGAGTGCCTTTTTGGAGGTAAATCTGTGAGAGAAGCCAGGCTGGATGTTTCTTGAGACAGGTAGAATGGTGTGTTAGTTTACAAGGGGTGTTGTAACGAAGTACCACAGACTGGATTAAACAATAGAAATATATTCTCTAACACTTTGGGAGGCTAGAAGTCCAAGATCAAAGTGTGGCCAGAGTTTGTGCCCCTGAGGGCACCGAGGAGAATCTGTTCCATGCCTCTCTCCTGGCTGCTGGTGATTTGCTGGCAACCAGTAGTGTTCCTTAAAGTGTAGGCGCATATCTCTAATCTCTCCCATCTTGTTCAGATGGCATCTCCATGCATGTGTGTCTGTGTCCAAATTTCTTCTTTTGTAAAAGACCAGTTGTATTAGGTCAGGGTTTACCCTCCTCTAGGATGACCTCATCCTTATTTAACAAATTCTTCTGTAATGACTCTATTCCAAAGAAAGTCGCATTCTGAGGTACCAGGGATTAGGACTTCCACATAGGAATTTTGAGGGATATTATTCAATCCATAACAAATTATACAGTAAAAAGAACATATATTTTGGAGTCAGACAGACTGGGTTTGAGCCTTGCTTCTGCCACTGCTTTTCCGATGCAGTTTGATTTTATTATCTGCAAAATGAGGATGATATATGTAATAGAATCATTTGTAAAGTGATAAGTCAGTGATAAAATGAAACACTTTCATGTATCACCAGTTAAGAAAAAATGCTTCCAATCAAACAATGCCATATCATCAATTATAACATGCATTCCAAGTTTAAATACGTTACATTGTGAAATAAAAGTATGTTTTAAAATCAGTGAAGGTAGGGACACCTGGGTGGCTTAGTCAGTTAAACGTCCTACTCATGATCTCGACTGAGGTCATGATCTCAGGGTCATGAGATCGAGTCCCACATCAGGCTCAGCACTGGGTAGTACTGGGTGTGGAGCCTGCTTAAGATTCTCTCTCTCTCCCTCTGCCCCTCTGTGTTCCCCCTCTCTTTCTCTCTCTCTCAAAAAACAAAAAACAATAGTAAAACAAAATTAATGCAGGTAAAGACCAAAGTGACCTATAAAGTGCCTCCTGTGGAGAGGTAAGAAGAGGTACAATTAGGTGCGTCATTTTTTATTCACACCCCTTCCTTTGCCTGAGCAGAAAAGTTGTCTTCGCCATTGGTCACCACCCAACTTGCCATCCATTTTAAGAAGGAATGAGATAATTTACTGGGCAGGGGTCAAAAGAATTCCCTAAGGAGGTGGCTTTTATGAAGTGTGCTACTTCCACAAAATTTTCATGATTGCTTCAAAGGAGGTATCTTCCAGAGTTTCTCTGTAGGACCCCACTCTGTATTCATATGTTGGCTACGAAGTACACTCACATGGATGGTTCTGAGAACCAGATAGAAAAGTTTCTCTATTTGTTTAGTTAGGGTGGGGGGAATCCTTGAGTCTCTCTGGGGCCCATGATGTATTTCTTCCCCAGTACCTGTTATCTTTGGGATAAGGGCTTGTACTTCTCCAGAAACCTTAGACCACTCAGTGACTGATATCAGTTTGGGCTCCTGCCTTTACCTTCCCCCACTAATAGCATCACATTATATAACCTTCACATCCTTCACCTCTTTGCCAGCCCTCGGAAGCCCAAGGGTGCAGACAGCCATTCTGTGCAGAGTCTTGAACTGTTGTTGTTGTTGTTTTTTAAGATTTATTTATTTATTGGAAAGAGAGAGAGAGAGAGAGAGTGTGTGTGTGTGTGTGTAGACGGAGGGGCAGAAGGAGAGAGAATCTTAAGCAGGCTCCACGCCCAAGCTCCCCTTGATCTGTTTCTTGATAACATACTGACTTTGTCCCCTGCATAGTCCAATCTCTATGGGTGGTGTTCAGGGCCCCCATTCTATCTCTAATATGCCCAGTGGACGAACCAGATCTGCAGAGGCACAACCATAATGTCACTCACTGACTGCCCTCCACTTCCACATTTTACATTTGTTGTCTGGGTTATGCATTACTCTGAGCAACAGGGTTTAGGTGGAAAAGCTTCAAATTTGCATGACTATATAGCATAAAGGCGAAACACGGACTTAGGAGTTTGACTATCTAGGTTCAAATCCTACCTCTTTCTTGAAAGCTGCATGAAATTGGGAAAGTTACAGGGTCTCTCTACCTCCCAGAAAGAGGGGATAATAATAGTACTCACTTCATAATGTTGTCATAAGGATGAAAATAGAGTGCTTGTCAAATGATTTGAACAGATACTTCATCAAAGAAGATATACAGACGGCAAATAAGCATATAAAAAGATGCTGAACATCATTAGTTACTAGGAAAATGCAAATCAGCATCACAATGAGATACCAGTACACGCCTATTAGAATTTTGAAAGTTAAACATAACATATATTTCAATCCTAGGTATTTACCCAAAAGAAGAAATATAGGTCCCTACAAATGCTTGTACATGAATAGTTATGGCAGTTTTATGTGTAATAGCCAAACTGGAAGCAATCCAAATGGCCATCCACAGAATATTACTCAGCAATAAAAAAGATGAACCTTATAGAGGATACAAACTGATCTAATGGGACAGAAAGTGGATCAGTGGTTTCTTGGGAATGGGGTGGGAAGGGGGGTGAGAGGAAGGAGTTACAGAGGAGCATGAAGAAACTTGGAGGGGCAGTGGCTATGTTCACTATCTTGATTGTGGTCATGGTTTCACAAGTATGTACGTATGTCAGAACTTACTGAATTGCATAATTTAAATAGATGTGATTTATTATATGTCGGTTACACCTAGATAGTTCATTTATTAAGTAAGTGCCTATGACAGGGCAGGCTTTTTATAAATATTAACTAGTATACACTTGAGTATTATACTCAGAAATGTTTTAGATGAAATTTTTAAAAGGGCATCTCATCAAAAGCATCACTCAGTAATTGATTCTATCACCATCATACTATACCTAGCTACATTTTCCATTTCTTTTAAGGAATTCTCACAAATAAACCTGAATTAAGGAAAATAGTCCAGGCTTTGAGGTCAGAAGCTGTGAGTTCAAGTACTCATTCTATCATTCCATACCTTATGCTGATATTTGCCCTTGATTTTTCCCAAATACAGAATACTACAAAGTTACATCACATAATTGCTATAAGAATCAAATAAAAAACTGGACGTTAAGCATGTTCTGCAAATTATAAAGCAACATGAATATATCAGTCATTACAACTAGGGAGGAAAGGAGATAAGCGGACTTTTTGAAGGCCAGGTAACAGAAGATCACCAAGATTAAAATAAACTTTGACCAAAAAAAACCTCACAGAAGAGCAAGAGATAGACCCTACGTATCCAAAATTCCCTTACTCTGATAGTCCCACATCAGAATTGACTGGGACACCCTTAAAAATGCAGATTTCTGGGTCCCGCCCTTATTTGATTAGGCAGAATTACAGGTGGTAGAGAAGAGAGGAATCTGAGTTTCAGAAAAAGCTGTGCAATGGATTCTGATGCAGCTGGTAACACCAGTCAGTGAATGGTCTTTTGGAAACAATCACCTTGATCTTCATGCCTCGCAGTGAGGGACATGAGCTATCCTAGGCTCTATTGCTCCGACTAAGCCTGACTTCAGTCTCCAGAAAAGATAATGCATCTCCCATAATGGCTGGGAGTGCAGAAAGTTTTGAAATATCTTCTAACTAGGCAGTTAGTATTGCAAGCACTTCCTCTACCATCATTCTTTTTCTGAGCTCCTCTGTGCTTTTAGGAATCTTACTGGCTCTGAGATTATCTTTGGAAATTATCTATCTTGGTAATGCAAATGTGTATTTCTTAATTTCTTTCCAACCAGTCATTTCCCTAAAAAAAACCAAGTCATTCCATGTTGCATGTTGGCAGCTTGCCTTGGATAGACTGTCTGAGGTGTGTGGCTTGATGCCAACATGAACTTATATCTATGTGGGATTGTCACCTGAAAATCAAGAAGTGAGAAGAAAAGCAGCAGGATTGGTGCACATCAGCCCCTTGTGCCATCTGGGGTGGTTGAAGCACAGGAACAAAGACTGGAATTAGATGGAATTTCCATCTCCTGTCTTATCTCAACCCACCTAGAACTCTATTGTTCCACCCATAAGGAGAGAAGATTACTTTTCTGTGTCTTGAGGATGTCAAATCCGTCTGAGTTAGTTCTCGGGGGTTATTTCAAAATCCTATATCAAAAGGCACCACATGAATATAATTAAATCTCTTATATGGCTCATTATTCTGTGAATTTGGACCAGATGTTGCAAAAATGCTTCTAGTTGTCAAACAGGGAAACTAACCGAGGCAGAAGAGCTTGGAGATTGAGTGCCCCATCTGAATGGGGCAGTCCCCAATTGTTGCCATGTATGAATGTGGCCCCACGTTGCCTGATATTCTGGTTTTTTTCCAAAGGTGGGAGGGGCAATAAAAATAGTCCTATTTATGGGACTATTTTATTTTATTTATTGTTGCCTTTTATGTTGGCAAATTAAGGGGGGAAATACATTTAAACAGGACCAATAAAACACGTCCAGCTTGAACTTGCAGACTGCCGATTTGTGACCTCTGATTTATACTACCATTCAAAACCATGATCTTTTAACAACTGAAAAAATTATATCAATATAGTAAATCCTTGTACCTATACAATCAGCCAATGACGCATTCAGTCCTATCCCACAGAATGAATATTATATAAAAATGTAAAACTCAGGCAAACCATAAGAGACTTTAAAAAAAAAGATTCATTTATTTATTTAGAGAGAGAGTGAGAGAATGAGCATGGGGAAGAGGAGGGAGAGGGAGAGAGAGACTCTCAAGCAGACTCCCTGCTGAGCACAGAGCCCATCACATGACTCAATCTCATGACACTGAGATTATGACCTGAGCTGAAACCAAGAGTCAGACGCTCAGCTGACTGAGCCACCCAGGCACCCCAAACCATAAGAGACTCTTAACTACAGAGAACAAACTGAGGATTGCTAGAGGGGAGCCATGGGAAGGGATGGGGTAAATGGGTGATGGTCATTAAGGAGAGCACATATTAGGATGAGCACTGGGTGTTTACGTAAGTGATAAATCGCTAAAGTCTACTCCTGAAACCAATACTACATTATATGTTAACTAACTTGAATTTAACTTTTAAAAAAATGTAAAATTCAGTTCAAATAGAAGCTGAGACTTCAGGAGAACCCAGAAGAGTCAAATAACTGTTGACCTGAAAAATAGCTTATTGAAAAATGCTAATCAATAGTAGTTTGGAATTTGGTTTTCTGTCTGTTGGACAGGGACATAACCAGAATCAGGTTCTCCTTCTCCTCACAACCTGTATTGTCCATCCCCTCAGGAATAGCAGGTGATGTTCCTTACAGGACAACTCTCTCTCACATAGGGCCCATTGGGATGATTGGGCCAGGGACAAAACACTGAGTGCAAGAATGTCAGGGGAGGCTGCAGCAAGAATTTTTTCTTTGCTGGATAACATGTATGTGCATGATATGGTTAAAAACAGTCTTCCCTTCAGTTTTTTGAGAGACTGTTTCTTTGTACTCTAATGAAAGTGCAGGAAATGGTTTTCCCAGTTTTTGCTAATGAATGACACTAGTAAGTATCCACTAGACCATGTTTCCATTTGAAAGCTAAAAGTATATGTAGGCTCCAGTTGATTTGTAAAATATGAGTAATGGATATCTCCAGTTGGGAGATACTGTAAGATCTTGGGTTAGCTATAATTTGGGTTAGCTGTCATTAAGATCTTCGGTTAGCATCCCAGGATATAAATGGTGTTATAAATGGTGTTTTGACATGTGACAGACATAGAAGAAAAGAACCTTAGTGGTAAGGGTACCAGCAAAAACACATGGCATACCCAGAGAGTTTCATCTAAAGGGTTAAACACTTTACAGAAGGATGCTTTCTGGGGGCATGGACAGGGATAGGGGAGCCAACAAAGAATGTGAGGCTTATTAGGGGATAGAAACAGCAGAAAGTCAATACCACCCTATGGTCTGAAGAGTCGAGAGAGAGAGGGGGCATTGTGTTACCAGAACCCACAAAAGCTCCCTCTGTGGAAAGGAATTTACTAGGAGATTCTATGTGTGCAGAGGCACCATGCTGCTGCCAGCACCTCTGTCCTTCTACTGTCTGATCTCCTGCTAAGTCCTCCCCTTGGCTGATTCAAACCAGAATCTAGAGGACAAGGAAGTTCAGGAAATACCATCCAAGGAGGTCAGCCTCCAAGGGCAGGAGTAGGGTGGACAGTGGCAGATATGGATCTGAGAGAGAGGGGCAAATGGAGAGCTATTATCACAGAAGGCAGTGGGAGTCATAACCCATGGAATGTTCGAGCAGGAGGGGGCTTTTCATCTTCCAGGGAATTGAAATGACTTAGCAACCATTATAAACCCAATAAAAGGCATAGTTGAGACCAAAGGCAGTCATCTTCATTCCCATTCTCATGGCCTTTCCACTTCGTTATGTTAGGAATCAGGAGTTGCAAAACTCATGTTAGAGTAGGATTGGCTAAAATGGGGTGCCTACCTGCTCATTTGCCACTACTGTGCCCATCAGACATCACTAATCTATTACAGATTTCTTTTCTCCTGAGCCCAGATGTGCTTTCAGACTCTTTTTCATCCTAGGGCTCCAGGCAGTCACTAATAATTGATCCATCTTGTTGCCTTATTACCTAACAATACAACATACTCTAAATGCAATGCTTCAAATTATTCTGTCTAATAAGATTTCCCTCCTTGAAACGTGGCCCATTCTCAGAAGTTGCTTCCTTGTAGGCTTTCAAACGGCTCGCTTTGGTGACTCAATGGAGGGCACTTATGGTTTGGAAGAAGGGAAAGCACCAGAGGATTATTTCACCTAAAGGGTAGTAATAAAAAGCCCTAATCCTTGGTGGGGTTTTCTCTTCTTCTCTCCTTGCAGGTTGACAGAACAGAGGTGATCCGCACCTGCATAAACCCAGTGTATTCAAAACTGTTCACTGTGGACTTTTACTTTGAAGAGGTGCAGCGTCTGCGGTTTGAAGTCCATGACATCAGCAGCAACCACAATGGGCTGAAGGAGGCCGACTTCCTGGGTGGCATGGAGTGCACACTCGGCCAGGTGGGTCCACAGAGGTCCCTTCCCACTCCTTGCCTCCTTGAGGACTCTCTTCCTCCCCTTTTTCCTCTCTCCTTGCATTCTTTCTCCTTTGGTTTTATTTTTCCTTTACGTGTCACATTTTATGAGTTCCCATACACTGTCCTATCCATTATAGTTAACAGTGTGTTTACACAGGGATGATGTGGCAAATATGGGAAGACCTACTTACTTTGCAAAATTAACCATTTTCTCTTCTGAATTCCTTCATTCTGTCAGTTCTTTCACAACTATTGAGCACTTACTACACTCTGATTGTGTGTTATAGTCTTATTCTGTTACATTGTAAATTTCCATCTCCCAACTCAACCATGAGAACCCCCGTAAAGGGAGTGTTGCTCAGTTACATGTATTCCAAGCTTCTGGTACCGGAAATAGCCCAAGAGTGGGGATAAATAGATGTTTGGTGAATGAACAAATGCTTTTACTTAATTCTCACAATGATGCAAAATAAACGTCATTCCTGTATCTATCTATCAGTGAGAAAACTAAGACTCAGAGTGGTTAAGCCTAAAGCCCCACACTAACAAGTGGCAGAACTAGAACTCAAATGAAGTTGGCTTCACTTCAAACTGCATAATTCTGCTTCACGACACCTTTCCTTTTTCCTTCCCATACTGCTGTAACCAGAACTCTAGTAGGTACTGAGGAGAGATCTAAATGAAGAAATAGTCCTTATGCCCAAGAAGTGGACACTCTTATTGGGGAAGGCACACTATGTAGCTAAAATAGAGCAATTAACGATGCAATTTAAGCCATAATGAGACAAAATATCCTGGGTTATAGTCATAGAGTGTGGACCTTCAAGAAGGGAGAGCTTTCAGCTAGTTAGAATCAAAGAAGGCACTGTGGATTCAAACTTCGAAAAAAAAATGTAGTCCACAGATTGAAAAAGGAGGAGGAAGCATTTTCAAGTAAGAAATCAATATAAACGAGGTAGAGAGGTCAGAACAACCGTGGCAGGGGTGAGGGGCAGAGGAGAGCAGGTTCACTGAATCAGGGTCAGAGGCTGATTTACTGCAAAACCAGTGAAGCTGGAACTTCAGAGCCCCTCACTTGGCTAGAGTGTTTCCAAGGCTCTGCGTGACATTTTTATTTGTGGTCTTGCACTTTTTTCTCAAAGGATTCCAAATTATATAAACCTCAAGCCCCATAAAACCTGCATCAATCCCATGCAGAGGCAAGGGTCTGGTTTAGGGATTAGTAAGAAAGAGCCTGCCTGGCAAAGAGATGACAAGCATGCATGTCTTTTTGTTTTTACCGTGCCTCACGCCACTTATCACGAACGTCTCCCATGTGAACACTGGGTGACAAAACGGACAATGTCCTCAGATACCTTTTTCAGCAGATATAGTGATTACTTTCATGAGCTCGTTCCTTGTTTTTTTAATGAAAGCCAAAAGCCCAATGTAAAGGGATGGTTGAGGGGAGTCAGAGAAGGAATCTGGAATATTCTCCATCAATACAATCTCTCTCATGACTTTTGAAAACAGTTGATAGCAGATAGTGCTGGCGTCTTGCCAGGTACATGCCTAATAAGTAGTAGGCATTGAATGAATGAATGAATGAATGAATGAATGAATGAATGAATAGGGGATTTGAGGTAGAATTCTGTAATGTATAAAGAAAATAAGGTGGTTAAAGTGTCATCTCTTACAGGTACAAATGAGCCACTGCAAGTTTCTCTTTGAGATTACAGACATCCCCTCATGTATCAAAGTTATATTCTGTCCTAAGAAACAAATGTAGATCCTTGTAGAAGTCATGTGAATCAAAGATCTTTTTCATCAAAAGATTTGATCATTTTCTCCATGTGAGTGACCCTCAAATTTGCATCTTTAGTCACTCACAACCCTCATCTTTCCAGCAGCCAGGAAGTCCTTGACCCTCTTTGTGCCAGGCATTGTGCTGGAGGTCGGTGGTGTAGTGTTGAGCCAAAAACATTGTCCCTACCCTCAAGCAGCTCAGAGGCTAGTTGTGGATAAAGATGGAAAGCAAATAATTAAATCACACAAACAATTAAATTACAACCATTGTACTTATTGTTAAGGAGAAGTATAGAATAGGAGAGGAAAGATTGAGAGAATGGTGTCAGGTGGAGAGACAATCAAAGGATTCTGAAGGGAAGTGACATTTACACCAAGATGTGAAGGGAGAGTGAGTGCATCAGGTGAGAAGAAAGAGGAAACACATTCCACGCAGATGAAAAATTATATACAAAGACTGTGGATTCAGGAAGAAGTTTGGCATATGGTACATAGTATCTTCATTTGAGTTTCCCAAGAAGCTAACTCTGAGACAGGAAGTCAAAGGAGGTGAAGGAGATGTCATAGCAGAATGAGAAAGTAAGACAGGAAAAGGAAGGCAGCCTGTGAGAGTGTTGTCAAGCCAGCTACCACTGTGGCCAACTGGAGCTTAATTCTGCTGGGGAAATTCTGGAAGCCAGTCTAGAGGAAACACCACAGAGTTATCTCACCCTAGAGGTGAGGGAACTTGGGTATTTATACTTGGAGTATACAGGTCATCAGTCATTGAGGGCTGTTTCCAGGGTGGGAACATCAATCCCCCAGTTTTTCTGGCTTATTGCTTGGGCAGCAATGCAGGCTGCGAGTAGCCCAAGAAGCTTACAAGCAAAGAAATACAGGTGCTAGTGGTCAGAAGTCAGTGATGTGCACTGAAGTCATAGGCCCCAGGAAATGAGCAGGGCATTGACAGCATCTGTGACACAGACGTTATTGGCTGCCTACTCAATAGCCAGTCACTCCACTCTTTCAGCCATTAGGCCCTGATCATTTTCAGATCATTTTCCATCATCTGGCTGCGTAGATAATAGCCCTATCTCCAGCTCAAGGGTAAATCCTGAGTAATCTCAGCCAATCATAATGAATCGCATTCCCTTTTGCCAGAGATTGGTTTAGGGGTGGGCTTGTGGCTAGTTCTAATCAGTAAGACATGACGGTTTTTCTTGGAAATCTGTTTTAGCCTAAGGGGCAGGGGGAGAGATATCCACATATGAAGAAGGAGTTGTCTAGCTATGATTCCTGGAACCACTGTAGCCACTTTGTAGCAGGGGTGAGGATGAGAGCAACCCTAAGGTGAGGTCAGAGCCAGAAGAGGTGGAGGCACTGGCTGACATACTGCACCTGGAGCCCACCCTGCCTGTGGACTCCTTATCATGAGATAATAAAGTGTCCTATTGTTAAAGTTGTTTGGAGTGGGGTTTTCCATTCCCTGAGCCAAAAGCACCATGATTGATATAGAGTATACCAATGAAAACATATCAATGACAAATGGACGGACTGTCTGGAGTGGGGTGAACAAAGGGAAACTGGCTTAATTTTTTTAAGCCCTCAAGATGAGGACTATATGGAAGTGAGCACTGAGTGTAAGATTATATATAGTACTTTCCAAATATATCTTGATACTTTTGAAAGAGCTTCCATACTGACCATTTCATGTGATCCCCTTGACAATGCTGGGAAGACAGGTGTCATCATCTGCATTTTATAGCTGAGAAAACAGAGGCTCAAAAAGATATAATGTCCTGACAGAGCCAAGACCAGAAGTCAAGAGCTTTTGGTCCCTAATCCAAAGCTCTTTCTTCTGCCATGATTCAAAGAAGGATAACGGGGAGAGGCCACATGTTCTGAGATCTCTTTTAACATCTGGCTTAGGTGAAGCAAGCGAGAAAGAAGTCAAACTTGTTCAGCGTAGCCCAAAGCCATGTTTCCCAAGCCACACTGCTTTCCCTCCCACCCCAGGTGACACACTAGCCTCTGTGGGTATCTTGTATATTCATGGGCAACCACCCTTTTATATTATCAGCCATGTAATAGGTATGCTTGACCTTTTCATACTTTGGGGGTGGGCACTAATAGGCTGAAATCAATCAAATTATCCTATTTTTGTGGCCACGGTGATTAGTTCATTGAAGGTATACAACTATCAGAGATAGTGAAATGTAAATACATATTTGCTAAAGCCTTCCGAGAAAGATAAGGTGAGGCTATGCGGTCCGGAAATGGTACCCTTCAAGGGGAGAACATGATGCTGCTGGGGGAGGAAAAGGAAGGGTGATAACATAACAAAATGTGGGTGAAAAGGAAAGAAGCTGGCACCTCAAAGGGAAGAACAGCGAAATAGAGAGAAATCGGGTCATATTACTTGCATGCTAGATGGTGTCCTGTCTGAAGCCAGTCGTTCCTGGGAATTTTGGTCAGTGGCTTCCCTTTATTATTTAAATCATTATGGGCTAATTCTTTTGGCCACTTACAACATGGAGTTCTAACTAATCAAGTCATACTCCGTAGAACCCCTTCTCTAGGCCATGGTGACCTTTTCAGTCTCTGAGATCCTATAACCCATCTCCACTTCACTCATTTAGTAACTGCCTTGAGAAGTTCCTTTTTTTCAGTTCATTAAAATCATTTGTCTCTTAATTAACATTTATTTTTATACATATCCTCTGGCCCCCCAGCTAGATTATAAGTTTCTTAAGGCAGAAGCCATAATCGGTCCTTCTTCATGTCTAATGCAACACCATTCTTTATATATCACACATGCTCAAGCCACATTTATTGATTAGTTCATTTTGAAAATTTTAGATCAGTATGAACTTTTATTTTAACATGATACGTTCCATTCAATCACATATTCATATTTCAACAAGCATTTAACAAGTGCCCCAGTTATACCAAGTACCCTGGTAGGTGCTAGAGACACAAAAATGAAAAAGACAGAGGCCTGTCCCTGGAAGAGCTTATAATTAGCTGGGAGACACAGACTGGTAAATAATTAAAATGCGTGTTACTTTGTGCTACAACAGAGATGCATTCTAGGGGCTACCTCTACCTAGAGGGAATCAGGGAGGTCTCCTAAGAAAGATGACTCTGGACCTGAATCTCAAAGGATGAGTAGGAATTCACCAGCAGAGAAAAGAAATAAGGACTCTCTGGGCAAAATGACCGGGACACAAAAACGTATGGCAGCGCAGGAATAGCACAGAACTCTAAGTGACTCAACACGGTTAGACGGTCAAGTGAGGGTGGAAGAGGGATAGGGGAGGCTGGACAGGAGAAGAGGAGCCAGACCAGGAGGACTTAGGTGCCTTTCTCTAAAGTTCGCAGAGCTTGGATGTGCTGCACTGGAGATCCTGGAGGGATTTGACTAGGGGGAGAACAAGATTGCATGTGTATATCAGAAAGATCACTTTTGCATTCCCATGAGGGGAGGTGGGAGAGAGTGGGTGTGGAGCCAGGGAAACCAGTTAGAAAGCTCATGCTATAACAGGAAAGAGATGAGAGGGCAGTGGTGATGGAAGTTGAGGAGGCCCAGGGAAGAGTGCGACCGAGAGCAGCATCAACAAGCCTTGGAGAACGGGTAAAGGAGGAGGAGCTTGCAGGTAGCTGGTTCTGGTTACTGGAGGAGTGATTTGCCTATCTTCAGGAGAATCAGATTGAGGAGTGCATTGGGGAATAGAATGTGCTGGCATGTTCAGCTCAGGATGTCTGTGGAGAATCCGGAGGAGGTTGACAGTTGGCATCTGACCACATGGATCTGGAATTGATAACGGATTTGAGAGTGGACTCCCTATAGCGCAGGTAGCCTGAAAGTGGGTGAGATCCCTCAGAGAGACTGTTTTGTTTTTATTTTTAGAAGGAAGTTCATTGCACGTTCCATATATGAACAAATAGTAAAGGATTTTTAAAAAACTGTTGAGTATGCAAAGACATCTCCACATTCTTTCAGATAAAAGCGTGAACTCGATGTTATATTTTGGTGTGAATGGGAGCTTTCTCTCTTTTCTAAACTGTTCTTCTCTCTAGTATGATCCAGCAAAAACAAAACAAACACAAAAACAAAACAACCCCCCCAAAAAACACAAAAAGACCAAGAAACATCAGTACTTTCCTTCTTCATCACTTCAGTGGATCAAGACTTTTTCCCCCTCGCACTGCTTAGTTAGGCAGGGAATGGCTGGATGCAGGAGCTATCCAGCAGGGGGAGGACCGGCACAGTCGGGGTCTGAGGCACTGTTTGATAACGCTTAAATGCACCTGCTGTGGAGCCTCGGGGTCTAGAGTCAAATCCTAGCTCAGTGGCTCTCAAGTTGTATGTCCACAGGCAAATTCTTGCAGCCACTTAAGCCTCAGCCTCTTCATATGCAAAGTAGAGATAATAATAGAGTTGGCCTCAAGAAATATTGTGAGAATCAAGTGAGAAAACACATATAAGGAGCTTAGCAGAGTCCCCAGCACAGAGCATTCAGGACCTGAGAATCGGGATCTGAGAATCTAGGAAATGATGGGAAGAATCAACATATCTAGGGGCCAACTTTGTTTCAGGAGTGAAGGTAGAAGCGAAAAGATTATGATAGAACACCCATGTTCTGTGGAACATTGCATCAAAAACTGGGGATGTACTGTATGGTGACTAATATAACAAAATAAAAATTATAAAACATAAAAGAACACCCATATTGTGGGCAATTAGTAAAACTGAACTTAGGACTTCGCCTCAAGTTTATTGAAAACTTTATTTAGTCAAAAGAGTCAGTGTGTGTGTGTGTGTGTGTGTGTGTGTGTGTGTGTTGGTGTAATATTTACTTTATTCAGACTATTTTTAAGTAAAATTGGTTTCAACTCAGATCTCTGAAATAATTGGGGGTAGGTATTCCATTTCCTGTCTTACCATAACTAAGGCCCAAAAGAAGGGATAAAGTGACATCCCAAAACCCATGCTGAAAGTCACACATTCACAGTTGTCTCCTCAAGGCCGTCTACGGGTACTTGCCCTGTCCATGTGAGTTGGCCACATCTTCACCCTGTCGTGTGAAACACAGGACTTGTGGCTTTTAGGAAAGGGAACTAGCAGCCCTCAGCATGCTGGAAACTGGGGTTGGCCATGAAGTTGAGGATAAGCACAGCCAGTGACTTAGCACTGAGCAATAATGCCAAATGAAGGATCATGTCCTCCAAGAGCACTCCAGGCAGAACTGTGTGTTCTCAGCAGATGGATGAGGGGGGCGAATCACAGAGATGCAGGGTGCCCAGAAGGTTGTGTACTCCTTCTGGGTGAGCTTGGAGACCGTCCTTGGATTTCTGTTGGCAGAAAGGAGACCAGGAGCTAAGCCCCTCTCTTGCTGCCCCCAAGAGAGGGCATGCCAAGGGAAGTTGGGATGATTCCTCACCATCTAGAACAGCAAGCAGACGTTCTTTAATGTGGTGCCTTCACTTTCTTTCATTGCTTACTAACTAGTCCAGTCATCCTTGAAATCTTCCACTTCTTCATGCACCAAATGCAGTGGGGACACTGAGTCAGAAATAATGAGAACAGTAAATGTAGCACAGTTAACTTTCTCAGGGTACTTGTATTTGCCAGTCACTGGGCGAGGCATTTGCTCTACCGCACTTAAGTTAATCAGCTGGGCATCCCTGGGAAGTAGGCACTACCATTATCCTCATTTATATTTGAGGAAACACACTGAATAAAGCCGGGTAACTTATCTTAGGCCACACAGCTAGTAAACGTGGAGTTGGAACTCAAATGCAGATCTGTTTGGCTCCAAAGCCCCTCATAGCTCATCACTAACTAGTATAAATTAGAATGTAGTATCTATTAATCCAGAGCCAAGTCACAGTTGACCTTGCTAAGATTTTGTTTTACTTGGGTTATTTTTAAGTTTGTTTGTCTTATACAAAGCTGATAGGAATCCTCTTGCAAAAAAGAAAAACCACCTTTGTCATTTTTCCTCCAGGTTTGCATACTGAATTTACTCTAAATACAGCATGGTTTGTTAAATAGTATCCATGTCTCAACCTCCCAAAACCAGAACCTTATAAAGTCAGCACCCAGAGGGTGCTGTTGAGCTCCCCAGTAACCAAATTCAGCAGTTGCCCCCAGGTCTTATCATTGCTTTTCTTCTGGGCATTTCCTCTTCTCCAAGGCTCAGAGTACAATTACAACTGTCCTCCTCTCTTCATTACCATGGAGCTGTACGTTAGTGTGTTTCTTCCCCCAAAGTTCAGAGAACATTGTTAAAACCAAGAATGTCCTGCTTTCTATCGTCATGAGTGGGACAGGGAAATTTGTGATCCCTTAAAATAGTCCTAGGCTGTCCGGGGTGCTCACCCTCATTTATGAGAGAGGAATCATGCACTGCCTTACACAGAGCAACAATTCTCAAACTTGAGCTCTAATCAGAATCTCTGGAGGCCCCACCCTCAGAGTTTGTGAGTTAGTGTATTTAGCAAAAGACCTATCATTTGCATTTCTAAGATCCCAGGTCATGAGGATGCTGCTGGTCAGGGGCCACAGTTTGAGAACCACTCCACCAGAATCTTGGGGGTGGAATGCTAATAAGTCTTGGGCACTGAATCACTAGTTTTAATTATGAAAGAACTAATGTTCAGGGAAATTGTCTGGAGAAATTAAGAAGGACGAATAAAACATCTAGAGAGCCGGAAAAAGAGTTGCTTCATAAAGTTTATAGTCCCACAAAGGATCATGTACAGGAATTTGGAATTTACATCTTGGTGAAGATCTTAACTCCTTTCCACTAAGTATAGTACAAGGGACCTATTAGCCAGGCCGTTGGTTCCTTTTCTGACACAGGTGAATGTTAGGATTACATCAACCACAATGGCCCCTGAAAGGATTGGCAGACCACAAGCTGGCAATGGTCAGTGGGAATCTGGTCTCCGGTGGGTTGGACCCAGTTGGTTGACACTGGGGGTATGGCTATGCAGAGGGTTTTATCCAAACTCAATGTAATGCTCACATTGAGATTCCACAGCTTGATATTTTGTTGCATAACAACTAATATCCCCGTGGCATAAAATTGATGGCCCAGGGAAGTCAAATTTACACATTACAGCAGGCAACTCATTTCCCTTCTGCTTCTCACATGAAAAGCTTTCTCTAACTTTGCAGAATTACTGCAAGCAGAAGCCACATGAGTGATAAATGAGGTCATAATTAAATACCATCATCTCAACTACCATGGACTGGCTGAGAAGTCCCAGGAAGTGGTCTCTCCATGCTAACTGTCTGTTCTACATGGGCAGGTGGGATTCACATAGGGTGATCATGGGAGAGCAAGCCCTCAGTTCTCCAAGGAAAATAATTAGTTCTTGCCTTTTTTTTTTTTTAATGATTTTTTTATTATATTATGTTAGTCACCATACAGTACATCCCCAGTTTCCGATGTAAGGCTCGATGATTCATTAGTTGTGTATAACACCCAGTGCACCATGCAATACGTGCCCTCCTTACTACCCATCACCGGTCTATCCCATTCCCCCACCCACTCCCCTCTGAAGTCCTCAGTTTGTTTCTCATAGTCCATAGTCTCTCATGTTTCATTCCCCCTTCTGATTACCCCCCCTTTCTTTATCCCTCTCTTCCCCTACCGATCATCCTAGTTCTTATGTTCCATAGATGAGAGAAATCATATGATAGTTGTCTTTCTCTGCTTGACTTATTTCACTTAGCATAATCTCCTCCAGTGCTGTCCATGTTGTAGCAAATGTTGAGAACTCGTTCTTTCTGATAGCTGAGTAATATTCCATCGTATATATGGACCACAACTTCTTAATCCAGTCATCTGTTGAAGGGCATCTCGGCTCCTTCCACAATTTAGCTATTGTGGACATTGCTGCTATGAACATTGGGGTGCATATGGCCCTTCTCTTCACTACGTCTGTATCTTTGGGGTAAACACCCAGTAGTGCAATGGCTGGGTCATAGGGTAGCTCAATTTTTAACTTTTTAAGGGACCTCCACACTGTTTTCCAGAGTGGCTGTACCAACTTGCATTCCCACCAACAATGTAGGAGGGATCCCCTTTCTCCACATCCTCTCCAACAATTGTTGTTTCTTGCCTTGTCTATTTTTGCCATTCTAACTGGCGTAAGGTGGTATCTCAGTGTGGTTTTGATTTGAATTTCCTTGATGGCTAATGATTTTGAACATTTTTTCATGTGTCTGTTAGCCATTTGTATGTCTTCATTGGAAAAGTGTCTGTTCATATCTTCTGCCCATTTTTTGATTTGTTTATTTGTTTCTCGTGTATTGAGTTTGAGAAGTTCTTTGTAGATCTTGGATACCAGTCCTTTATCTGTAGTGTCATTTGCAAATATATTCTCCCATTCCGTGGGCTGCCTCTTAGTTTTTCTGACTGTTTCCTTGGATGTGCAGAAACTATTAATCTTGATGAAGTCCCATAAATTCATTTTATCTTTTGTTTCACTTGCCTTTGGGGATGTGTCATGAAAAAGGTTGCTTTGGCCGATGTCGTAGAGGTTGTTGCCTATGTTCTCCTCTAGAATTTTGATGGATTCCTGTCTCACATTGAGGTCTTTCATCCATTTGGAGTTTATTTTTGTGTATGGTGTGAGATAGTGGTCAAGTTTCATTCTCTTGCATGTAGCTGTCCAATTTTCCCAGCACCATTTATTGAAGAGACTGTCTTTTTCCCACCGGATGTTTTTTCCTGCTTTATCAAATATTAGTTGCCCAAAGAGCCGAGGGTCCATTTCTGGGCTCTCTATTCTGTTCCATTGGTCTATGTGTCTGTTTTTGTGCCAGTACCATGCTGTCTTTGTGATCACAGCTTTGTAGTACAGCTCGAAATCCGGCATTGTGATGCCCCCAGCTTTGTTTTTCCTTTTCAACAGTTCCTTGGAGATTCGGGGCCTTTTCTGTTTCCATACAAATTTAAGGACTGTTTGTTCCAGTTCTTTGAAAAATGTCCTTGGTATTTTGATCGGGATAGCATTGAAAGTGTAGATTGCTCTGGGTAGCATGGACATTTTAACTATGTTAATTCTTCCGATCCATGAGCATGGAATATCTTTCCATCTTTTTATGTCTTCCTCAATGTCTTTCAAGAGTGATTTATAGTTTCTAGAATATAGGTCCTTTACGTCTCTGGTTAAGTTAATTCCAAGGTAACGTATGGTTTTCGGTGCTATTGTAAATGGGATGGATTCCCTAATTTCTCTTTCTTCGGTCTCGTTATTCGTGTATAGAAATGCAACTGATTTCTGAGCATTTATTTTGTATCCTGCCACGTTACTGAATTGCTCTATAACTTCTAATAGTTTGGGAGTGGCTTCTTTTGGGTTTTCCATATAGAGTATCATGTCATCTGCAAAGAGAGACATTTTGACTTCTCCTTTGCCAATTTGAATACCTTTGATCCCTTTTTGTCGTCTGATTGCTGTTGCAAGGACTTCTAGTACTATGTTGAATAATAGTGGCGAGAGTGGGCATCCTTGTCGAGTTCCTGATCTTAAGGGAAAGGCTTCCAGCTTTTCCCCATTGAGAATAATATTTGCAGTAGGCTTTTCATAGATGGCTTTTATGAGATTGAGAAATGTACCTTCTATTCCTACACTCTGAAGGGTTTTAATCAGGAAAGGATGCTGTATTTTGTCAAATGCTTTTTCGGCATCGATTGAGAGGATCATATGGTTCCTGAGTCTTTTCTTGTTGATATGATGTATCACGCTGATTGATTTGCGAATATTGAACCACGCTTGCATCCCAGGTATGAATCCCACTTGATCGTGATGGATAATCCTTTTAATGTACTGTTGGATTCTATTAGCAAGTATCTTGTTGAGGATTTTGGCGTCCATATTCATTAGGGAAATCGGTCTGTAATTCTCCTTTTTGATGGGGTCTTTGCCTGGTTTGGGGATCAAGGTAATATTGGCCTCATAGAATGAGTTTGGTAGCTTTCCTTCTGTTTCTATTTTTTGAAATAGCTTTAGGAGAATAGGTATTATTTCTTCTTTGAATGTTTGGTAGAATTCCCCAGGAAAACCGTCCGGGCCTGGAGTTTTGTTGTTTGGAAGGTTGTTTATCACTGACTCAATCTCTTCATAATTAATTGGCCTGTTTAAGGAATCAATTTCTTCCGGTTTCAATCTTGGTAGTTTATAGGTTTCCAGGAAGGATTCCATCTCTTCCAGATTGCTTAGTTTATTGGCATATAGCTGTTGATAAAAATTTCTAATAATCCTTCCAATTTCAATGGTGCTCGTCGTGACCTCTCCTTTTTCATTCATAATTTTAATAATCTGGGTCCTTTCTCTTTTCTTTTGGATAAGTCTTGCCAGTGGTCTGTCAATTTTATTGATTCTCTCCAAGAACCAGCTTCTAGTCCTGTTGATCTGCTCTACTGTACTTCTGGTTTCTGCTTGATTGATTTCAGCTCTAATTTTGGTCAACTGCTTCCTCGTGCGTGGATTAGGCCTGTCCCTCTGTTGCTGTTCCAGCTTCTTGAGGTGAGAATATAAAAACTGCATTTTAGATTTTTCTATTCTTTTGAGTGAGGCTTGGATGGCTATGTATTTCCCCCTTAGGACTGCCTTTGCAGTATCCCATAGGTTTTGGACTGTTGTATTTTCATTCTCATTGGTCTCCATAAATTGTTTAATTTGATTTTTGATTTCCTGGTTTATCGAGTCATTCCTGAGCAGGATGGTTCTTAGTCTCCAAGTGTTTGAGTTTCTTCCAAATTTTTCCTTGTGGTTGAGTTCCAATTTCAGAGCGTTGTGGTCTGAGAATATGCAGGGGATAATTTCAATCTTTTGGTATCGGTTGAGACCTGTTTTGTGTCCCAGAACATGGTCTATTCTTGAGAATGTTCCATGGGCATTAGAATAGAATGAGTATTCTTTGGTTCTGGGGTGTAGTGTTCTATATATATCTATGAGGTCCAACTCGTTGAGTATGGCATTCAAAGCCTTTGATTCTTTGCTTAGTTTTTGCCAGGGTGTTCTGTCTATTTCTGATAGTGGAGTGTTGAGGTCCCCTACTATTAATGTATTTTTATTTATATGTCTCTTTATTCTGGTTAAGAGTTGGCTTGTGTATCTTGCTGCTCCCCTGTTGGGGGCATATATATTTATAATTGTCATATCCACTTATTGAATACTTCCCTTAAGAATAATATAGTGCCCTTCTGCATCTCTAACTATAGTCTGTAGTTTAAAATCCAATTTATCTGATATGAGAATTGCTACCCCAGCTTTCTTTTGAGGTCCATTTGTGTGAAAGATGGTACTCCATCCCCTTACTCTCAGTCTGAATGCATCTTTGGGTTTGAAA
Source organism: Ursus arctos (assembly GCF_023065955.2). NCBI lineage: Eukaryota > Metazoa > Chordata > Mammalia > Carnivora > Ursidae > Ursus > Ursus arctos. The sequence goes on from NW_026622875.1 coordinate 30,116,265, forward strand.
TGAGTCTCTTGTAGACAGCAAATGGATGGGTCATTTCTTTTTATCCAATCTGCAACCCTGTGGCGTTTTATCGGATGGTTCAAACCATTTACATTAAGACTGATTACTGAGAGATATGATTTTAATGTTGCCATGTTGCCAGTAAAGTCTTTGTTTGTATTGGCTGTGACTTTCTGTTCTGTATCACTCTTGGGGCCTTTTTACTTTTATAGAACTCCCCGTAATATCTCCTGTACGGCTGGTTTCGTGGTTACAAAATTGGTTAGTGACTGGCGATTCTGAAATGTCTTTATTTCTCCATCAATTCTGAATGACAGCCTTGCTGGATAAAGGATCCTTGGCTGCATGTTTTTCTCTGAAAGAGCTTTAAATATGCTCCCCCAACCCTTTCTCTCATTCCAGGTCTGTGTAGACAGGTCTGATGTAATTCTGATGCTTTTGCCTTGGTACGTGAGAAATTTCTTTGCCCTGGCCGCTTTCAATACTGTATCCTTGCATCTAATATTTGCGAATTGCACTATGACGTGACGTGGCATAGGTTTGTCGTGGTTGAGCTTGGGAGGGGTCCTCTCTGCCTCTTGGACACGAATGTTTGTTTCCCTTGCTAGATTAGGGAAGTTTTCAGCTACAATTTGTTCAAATATCTCTTCTAGACCTCTGTTTTTCTTCACCCCCTCGGGGATGCCGATGATTCTAACATTGGATCGTTTCATTGAGTCAGTAATCTCCCGTAACCTACATTCGTGGGCGTGGATTTTTTTAAGACCATCTTCTATTTTCATTTTTTCCTCTATTAACCCATCCTTCAATTCACTAACCCGTTCCTCTGCTTCTGCGACCCTGGCCGTCAGAGCCTCTAGTTTTGCCTGCATTTGGCTCATAGAATTTTTAATTTCTGTCAGATTCGCTCTCATTTCTGTCCTTAGGGATTCTATATTCTCAGTAACCTTTTCGTTAATAGTTTTTTCAATTCTACTCATCATTTTGACCATCGTTACTCTGAATTCCATTTCTGATAATTTGGTTACATCCATATCCATTATTTCTGTGGCAGAGGCCACAGACTCACTGTCTTTTCTTTGCTGGGGGGGGGCTTCTCCTTCTTGTCATTCTGATGAGGAGAAGTTGCGGGGTTGTCCAGAGCCCAAATTATTGACTGGGTCCCAGGCCGTGCCCCTTGTTTTATAGGGATCTTAGGGATGTGGGCTTCTTCTTTAAAGATTTTATTTATTTATTTATGTGACAGAGAGCCAACCAGCGAGAGAGGGAACAGAAGCAGGGGAGTGGGAGAGGAAGAAGCAGGCTCCCAGCGGAGGAGCCCGATGAGGGACTCCTTTCCGGAACGCTGGGATCACGCCCTAAGCCGAAGACAGGCGCTCAATGACTGCGCCACCCCGGCGCCTCGGGTTGTGGGCTTCTTGATTTTTCAGCCTGCCTTCTGGGGGAGGGGCCTGCCGCGCCGATACTCAGGCAACCCTGTTTGGGTAGAGTCTCGGCGTCCCCTGCGAGGGGGGATGGGGATGGGCACTCCCTGAGCCAGTATTTCCAGGCTTTTGTTCTCTGGCGGCTTTCCCTGGCGGTTTGCTGTGCCTCTTCTGAGAGTCAGGGCAGCGGCGGCCAAATTTCAGCCTCTGTCACAGAACAGAAGGATTGCGGCCTGTTCTCTACTAATGTTCTGGCCACTTTAACTCTGTTACTGTTGGTGCTGCTCAACCCTGCAGCGTCCCGGGATGTGCGCCCCACACCCGGCGTCCCAGCCCTCACTTCCAGGGCCGGCACGTCTCTGTCCTTTGTGTTTCTAACGCCGCCAGCCGCCAGCCGCCCCGCGCGCTCCCGGATCTCCTGGTCTCAGTCTGGATCCAGTGAGCGCACCGGGATTCCGGGGTTCCGCGAGATGCCTGGTGGCGCGCGCACCCGGCTCACGGTCTCAGTCTGCTGTTTTGCGGGTGCCGTCCGCGAGCCCCGCCCGCTCTCCCGTGCAAGTGGCTACTGCTTCCCGGCGCCCGAACACGGCAGCTCCCTCCCCCTTCCGTTTATCTTCCGATATCTGTGCACAGTTTCATGGCTCCCCGCTTCGTACCTCAATACTCAGCGCTGGAGATGTTCATTTGTAGAGATCCAGATGCGTCTTCCTGCGTCTCAGGCTGGTTCCGTGGTTGTTTAGGCTGGTCTGGTACCTATCCAGCTCGACTCGGGGGACCGGCTGAAAACGGTGTCTCCTACTCTTCCGCCATCTTAACTCCCCAGTTCTTGCCTTTTTTTTTTTTTGCTGTCTTTGTCAGGCAAGTAATCTTAAATTCAGATCCTAGGAAAATCCTTCTGCTTTCTCTGGAGTCTTCCTTTTGTACCTTTAAATCTCCTTTATGGTGCCCTGCCCTGGAGTCTGAGCCCTATGTCCTGGACCTGCCACCAATTCCTTGTGTCGTATTGGGCAGTTTGCTTAGCCTCTTGGTGATGTGGTGACCTCATCTATAAAAGGAAGGTTTTGTATTGATTAATCTCTAAATTTCTTCTAGTTCTAATAGTCAGTGATTCTTATTCATCTCTTTCTTCTCCTTGTCTCTGAAAGTAAGCCTCCCTTCCTGCATTCTCATCTCTCTTCAGGACAATCTCTGTCCCCTTCCACTCTGCCCCCAGCCTCTTCTCACATCATCTGTTAGCATGAAGTGTTTCCCTCATGCTAAGTCACCGATATCATTCAGCCACAGACTGTGTTCCTACCCAAGTGCCCCACAGGAAAGCATCTCCTCATGTCTACTTAATTTCAGAGATAGTTTTTAAAAGATATATCTAGTGGCAATTAAAATGGGCCTGTGTTTATAAGCCCTGTTTCATATATTGACAGTAATACAATACCTCTCTGGGCTCCACATGAGGAAAGGGAGAATAACAAGAGATCTGGAACTGAATGAGAATTTGTAAGAACTGATGCGTCACTGCTGAAAGCAACGCTAGGCGTTTGTCCTGGTCCCAACTCCTTAAGCCAGGCCGGTGTGGGGTGCTCAGCCCCCAGACTACCCCACCAGTTTCGCCTGGGCCTGTTTCCCCCTACAGGGAGCCACATAAGCCAACAGAGTTGAAGGCAGACCCCTGGGACCTCTACTGTAGCACCCATTCTTGCTTGTTTCCAGCCAGCTTTCATTCCAATCCTTTTCACTCCCAACTCAGAACCACTGATCTACAAAAATCCAAGCTGAGCCCTATCTCCATGGTGTTTAAGGGCTCTCCCTACCATCTGGCCCTTGCCTTTCCCCTATAAATTTGTCTTACTGTACCTTCTTACTTATCAGTCCCCTAAGTGCGTTAAATAAAAATGTCCTATACTTGTCTCAGCCCTGAAGCATGAGACACTATACATATAAACTGTATTATCAATATGCCAAACAGCCAATTTGCTGAAGTCAAATTACCAAAAAAAATTTGATTCACCAAATAACACATAGCCCAAATATTAATTCTTTGGTAAATATTTTTATTTACCGAAAATGAGGTTTTCAAACTATTTATAAAGGGTGCTGCAATTATTTTAAAACCTGTGAAGATTTCTGCTTTTTTTTTTCCCATTAGGCTGCTTATGAAATTTAGTTACTGATTATCATAAACTTTTCTGAATATCAAAAGTAACCATAAGAAGACTAAATTCTCTTTTGTCTTCTCTGCTGAAGGTGAGAAAAAATACAATACTAGCTCTTAAAGTACCCATTTTTTTCCCAGGCCAAAACACTAGGTAAATATATTTTTAAATGACAACAGTGATGACAGGGAGATGGGATTATGGGTGATTTTTAGTGTCACCTCCATGTTTTTCTATATTTTCTGGAAGGAGTATATATTGCCTCTATAATCAGAAAAAAATTACAATCAATGTTAGTAAAAAACATCATAATAAGGCCGGTTACTGACTCCAAAGAACTCATATTCATGTAGGGGAATATGACCATTAATTATTATATAGATCAGCTTCTGGAGAACTTTAGAATGTATAAGGAATTCTACTTTGGGAAGTGTGAGGGCAAGGTTTTGGGGCAAGGTGTTTGCTGAGGCTGTGCTCTCTGTCAGGTTTTTGAGAGAGCATTTTGTAGATGCTGCAGGTTCCCAGCCCCCACCCCATTGCCCACAGAGAGGAAGGTTGGCTTGGGTAATCTGATTCTGATCTTTTTAATACCATTTTTGATTACAGAAGAGACTGTGGAGGGCTTGAGGCACTAATAAGGAATAAGTTCAGGATGCCTCACTGGAACTACCAAGAGGTTCTGACATTCCCCCAATGCCTAGAATCTCCAGTTCAAGTCTCATGTGGGAAAGAGAATATTTTTATTTTGAATTAACCTGATAAAGTTTAGGGGGAGAAGAAACAGTAACTGCTTGGGTTACAAAATCATTCCTAGGAGTCTTGGTTTCAGATTCAAGGACAGAATGAGGCTGGTATGAATTCATTAACTTTGTTTTGGATGGAATGTGAGCCTTTGGGGCTTCTCTGTACAGGAGGGCAGGTCAGGGGAGGCCGTGAGCACGCTGAGTCATGTGCCTTCCCCACCCTTCCTTGGCTTCTGCCCACGGGAGGCTGAGGTCAGCACATAGTCCCAAATCAGTTATTAGAAACAAGGGAGCAAAATTCCTCCAAACCTCTTTCTCCCCAGTGAGAATCAACCAAAAAAACCAGTATTAGTAAATTTGCAGACGGAACTCCATTAAAATCAGAGAAGCTTGAAATGGGGAAGAAAACAAAAGCAATGTTGAGTCTGGCCAGATCAGTGTGGGAGACTGCTCTCTGGTGCTCCCAACCTCTGCTTAACTACTTCTGAGGAAGGGGAATTCATCCTTACTTATCAGGTATCCTGATAACGTTAGGGTAACCTATGACTGCATTTGCTCCAGGCCATCCTAGTTTTTACCCATTGTCGTGATTTAATTATTAACACTGTCCCCTTTCATTTTCAAAAGTGTGCCAGTTTAGACAGTAGAGCTCATGGTCCCTTTGTGATAATAAATCACTTTCATAGCTAACATTTGCTAAGTACTGATCACGTGCCAGGCATTCCCGAGCTTGGTGCTGTTGACATTAACAGCATCATCATTATTACTGTCATCCTGAGGCCAAGATTGCACACGCCTCCTAAGGGGCAAAGTCAAGATGCAACAACAGGCATTTGGATTCACATTCAGAGTACTCAGCAGTTCCTCCTGTACCCCTAAGCTACACTGCCTCTGGGCTTCCGTTTGAGAAAATCAGAAAGGAAAAGATCCATATCCCTTTTCAGATCTCCCAAATCCTCCTACTGACTTTCTCCATAAGTGGTCAGTTGCAAGGAGGAGACGATATCCTGGGGGCCTTGTTATATTCCAGGTATCATATTACGTGAGGCCAGAATCTCCCCTACTTGATAGATCAAGAACTAGGCTGTAAGAGCTCAACTGATTCATCCCGGATCATGCTGACAGCAAGTTGGGGAGCTAAGATTCACACCTGATGATCTGATTTCAGTACTTGCCTTCCCGTTATACCACATTGCCTACCACACTGCGTTCAATTTCTACAACCCTTTGCAGATTGGAAAAAGTGGAGTAGCAATTCTCCGTAAATGCTATCACCATAAGACCGCTAACCAAGGTCAGGAAGAAAGCAACCTTTTTCACAGGTTGATGAATTGACTCCTATATCTAAACGGTCTCTTTCTCCCAGCTCAGGAAGACCTGTGACATCCTTGTGCAAATAGACACCCCACTGGTGAGTATTTATCTGAAATACTCCTGGACCAAAGGGTATGAGCAACTTGTAGTGTTTAGGCCTTATCCTTCCCTTGGCAAGGACCTATTGTTCATATACCAATTAAGGATAACAATCAGATTTAAATAACCGATATGTATTCATTCATGTATTCATTCATGTATTCATTCATTCAATGAATAATGCATTTAATTCTAGAAGTAATCATTTAAAAGCTTATATACATTTATTCCCTCATCCAAATAATTATGTATGAATTTATTCATTCATTTACTGGGCACTCATTTCATCCCAGACACTCTTCTAGACGCTAGGGCACCAGCTGTGAACAGAGGGGACAAAGCCTTGTTCTCATGGAGCTTATCTATTCCTACATAATATAATAACAGACAATAATAGTGCTATGAAGGAAAACCCAACAGGATAAGGAATAGAGAGTGGTAGCAAAGGGGTGGGTGCTAATTTAGATAGGAGAGTCAGGGAGGGCCCCTTCTGAGCAGAGACCAGAATGATGTATGGGTACAGGCCGTGTAAAGAAATCCAGAGAAGTGTTTCAGGCAGAGAGCAGAGGTACTGTTCTTACATCGTACTGCCAGACCCTATGCTGACAATTTTGCATGCATTATCTCATTTAATCCTCCCAAAAGCCCTGAGGGGAAAGTGCCATTATTCCCTCAGCTTCTGTTAACCACCTGAACCTTGGAGTAACTTTTTTATTTTTTAAATTTTTTTAATAATAATTTTTTATTATATTATGTTAGTCACCATACAGTACATCCCTAGTTTTTGATGTAAAGTTCCATGATTCATTACTTGCGTATAACACCCAGTGCACCATGCAATATGTGCCCTCCTTACTACCCATCACCAGTCTATCCCATTCCCCCACCCCCCTCCCCTCTGAAGCCCTCAATTTGTTTCCCAGAGTCCACAGTCTCTCATGTGAACCTTGGAGTAACTTGCTTAAGTGCACACCATTTTTAAGTGCAGGAGCCTCTGACTCCCAGACAACATCCCTGCAACTGCAACTACTGAGCAGTTGTGAGCTTTGGCCAGTCTGCAACACTTGCCTGCACCTTTTTTTTTTTTAAGTAGGCGCCATGCCCAGTGTGGAGCCAGGGCAGGGCTTGAACTCACAACCCTGAGATCAAGACCTAAGCTGAGGTCGAGTCGGACTCAACCAACTGAGCCACCCAGGTGCCCCCGCCTGCACTTCTAATGCAAGACTGAAAGAATGACTGATCCCTAAGAAACATCTACAAAGCATGCATCATCCCTCTGATTCTGCATCTGATTCTGGTCCTTTGTAATGCTTTTGATTACAGAGGAGACCCCAGAGGGTTTGAAGGACCAGTAACCAGCAAGTTAAGGTTGCCCATGGGTCCACAAGGATGGGGCGTTTAAATCTTTGTGTCCCCAGGTGCACCAGATATTGAACTGTGACAACTTCTAGAGGCTTCCCGCAGCTCTGGTGCAGGGCCCACATCTCCAGCTTCTCCTCCAGACATGCAAGAACTTCTTCTACATGACATCCTTATAAACCAAGCAACATTTTCCATCCCTCCACCCCATTATTTGTAGGGAATGGCTTCATTGTTTTTCTGTACATAAAGGCAATACAAGCCATTTTTAAAACTATTCAGAAATACACAAAAATAATAAAATGATCCTTCATCGCAACATTGAAAAATAGCTAGTAAACACTCTGGTGCATATTCTTCCAGATTTTTTCTATGTATGCGCAAACATATAGTTCTTTTTTAAAAGAACCACTTGGTCATTTACATATGCCTTTTGTTGCTTGCTTTTTTCTCAGAAAAATATATCATGAACATCTTTGAATGTTAATGCATGTATTTCTACATCAGCTGCTTTAAGGGCTACACAGTATTCCATGAGAGCAAAAATCATGTAAGGTGTCCTGTATGGTGGGTATTAAGACTGTTTCTGGTTTTCCACAATTATAAACAACACTTGAATATCTTCGTGCCCTCTGATACTGATTTTTTAGAATAAATTAATAACTGTGGAATATTCCGACACATTTTAAGGTCCTTGATACAAATTGCCGCATATGTGTGTAGAAATGTGGTGGCAACTGCCACTGCTCTGTACAGCCCACAAAAGTAGTCTTTTTCCTGCGTCTTCTGTAACACCTCCCGCTTTCAATCTCGTTCCTTTTGAAGCCTCTAACAGCACAGGGGGAAAAAGGCCATTGCCCTGAACTGGATGTCACCCTCCACACACACACCATAGAGGCTCCCTAGCCCCAGCCTGAGCAGGGAGGACACAGAGGAGTGTGACCCCTCAGCTCCCTCATGGTCCTGGAGGCAGGGCCCCCACAGAATTTGTCCAGAGGCTACAGGTAGAATGAGGAAAGGGGACATTGCCCTGAGTCTCAGTGGGAGTCGCTCTCAGACTGTGTCCTTTCTCTCCTTCATGGATCCCCCGCAGCTCCTGCCCTCCCATTTCTCATCCACACATTGAAGACTCCCAGCTCAGGCCTCTCCTCTGAGCCCCAGACTCATGTATTCAACCCTATCTGGATAGTAATTCCATTCAGATGACTCACAGACATCTCAGACTCCACAGTTCCAGCCAAGCTCTCCATCTCCTCTTGCTCTCCCTGCTCATCCCCTCCACCTGCCCCTCCTCTGCTGTGTCCCACTCAGGGAATGGCACCTCCATCCTCCCAGATGGGGAGGCCCCAAACCTGGGAGCCTTCCCCTGTGCCACTCACCCTCTGTGCCCCACAGCCTTCCCATCAATCGATCACAAAGCCCCCTCAATTCGGTGTGTTAAATATCTTTATTATCCACCCCCTTCTCTCTCTACATATTGACTTACCGTCAAGTCAGACTTAGACGTACTGTCTAAGTCAATCAATGACTATAATTATCTCTATGTGGGGATTGATAGGATAGGAGAGAAGAGAGGAGGAAGGAACATTTCCTAAGCATCAGTACTTGCCTGATGCTGAGAGGTGGTTGATACTCATTATGTACATAATAAACCAATGGAGTAGATAATATCACCATTTTACAGAAAAGGAAACTGAGGCTCGGACGTGAACCTGCCTTGTCCCACACCAGAGTCAGCACTCGGAGCCTCATGTGTGACTATATAGCAAAAATGAAGCTAGGGGACCAGTGGAGTGGCTCTTGCAGTGGTGGCGAGGGAACTCCTTCCAATGGTAAACTCCTTGAGTGCAGAGTGAGTACGAATCACTTTGCATATCTGGTAGGGTTTAGCACAGGGCCTGCTTCTGTCATTTATGGGAGGCAAAAGAGTGTAGCAGGTAAGGGAATGAACTGGACTGACTGGATTCACATCCCAGCTCTGCTGCTTCCTGGCTCTGGGACCTTGAGCAAGTTACCTAGCCTCTCTGTACTGGGCTAAATGCCTACCCTGGGCACTGGGCTGCTTGGAGAAGGCAGCTCTTTCTCTTTCTCCTGACTTCCATGTAATATGGTTGGGGGCTGAGGAGGGTGGCTTCTGAGCCAGCTCATTTGAGATGAGGAGGAGGCCTTACCACCATCATCAGAGGCAAAGGTGGATAATTAATACACTAGCAGTTGTTAAATCCCTCCCTGAAACTCTCTCCACTCAATCCCTTGCTAATGAAGTCAGAGAAAGGGTAAAGCCTGTAATTACACTTGAAGTAATTAGGACCCTGCTTAATAGAAACCTTAAGACAGGAAGCCCAAACCAGTAGATCACCCATTGCTCCTGTCATTCTGAATCATTCTCCCCAGAGTGTTCCTTTTGTAAGCCTCCACTGGGGCAGGAAGGACTGTACTGAATTTACATAAAACGTATGCACACACGCCGGTCACATGTTCTCTCCCCTGAATGGCTGACAAGGTCTCAGCATATACCTTTCTTAGTTCCTACAACTTTACCCATTAATGAAAGTCTAAATCAGTAGAATGGATTAATTTAAAAGCCCTTTTCTATAAATCTTTAGAATCTGATCATATCATACTAAAATGGTCTGCATTCAAATTCTCACACTCTAGCTCAGTGCTTCTCAACTTTAATATGCATGCAGATCACCTGAAGATCTCATTGAAATTCAGATTCTGATTCAGTAGGTCTGGGGTGGGCCCTGAGATTCTGCATTTCTGACAAATTCCCAGGCCATGCTGCTGCTGGTGCTGCTGGAGGGAACCAGAAAGGATAAGTTAGGGAGGACACCCATAAGGAGCAAAGGAAAAGTTCTTCTACATCCCACAGGAGACCACTTTCCTCCCACACAGCAACTATTGAAAACTTCTAATATGAATCTTGAAAAATGAGTAAAATTCGCCAACTGAGGAGAGAGGGTGTGAGTCATCCTAGGCAGAAGGAATAGCGTCAGGAAAAGCATACTTCTTGAAGGGTTCTTTGAAGTACTCTGTAAAATATTTTTAAAGCTTCCCTTTATTGTTTAGCACACAGGTGAAGCCAAAGATCTCAGGAGTTACTCTGTGTTCGGACGAGACTCTGGGTCCTTTACGTCAGCAGTGGGAGCAAGGCAACCAGGAAATGGAGGGAGAGCAACAAGAGAAAGCTCTTCTAGCATAATCTGTATCTTGAGCACGTCTAATTTCTACCAGGTGTAGCGATATTGCCCAGAAGTCTTAGGGAGGGAAATGGAAAGGTAGGGATTTCCCTAAAATTAGTCACCACTGAGGCATCATTGCATCCTTTCCTGGACTTTGAATCTGATCATGGCTAACTCAGTCTATTAGTTCCCTGTGTTTACAGTTACAAATTATCACAAACACGGTGGCTTAAAATAACACATATTTATTCTGTCACAGTTCTAGGGGACAAAATTCTGAAATCAAGATGTCAGCAGGGCCATCTCTGAAGGCTATGGGGGAAATCCATTCCTTGCCTCTCCCAACCTCCGGTGGCTGCCAGCATCCCTTAGCTTATGGCCACATCACTCCAAATGTCAGTGCCTTCAACTGTCTCTCTGCTCCATCTTCATGTTTCCTTCTCCTCTGAGTATGTGTTATCATTTCCCCACCCCCTGATTCTCTCTTATTAGGACACTGGGATTGCATTTAGAGTCCACCCAAGTAATCCAGGATAATCTCCCCATTTTAAGATCCTTAACTTACTTACAACTGCAAATACTTTTTTGCCATATAAGGTAATATACAGAGGTTTTAGGAATTAAGGTATGAATATCTTTTGGGGGGGGATCATTTTTTAGCCTACCATAAGCCAACATTGCTAAAGCTCCTAGTGTCAGAGTTCAAAGCCTCCAAGCGCCTAGTCTCTCCAAATTAAAGGTTTTCTTTCTGTCTTCATACTCACCCTGCTCCTCATACGCATTTATGCCTTTCTGACCTACAGTGCTCTCCACCTGGAGTATCATCCCTCCCCTCTTATTCAGTTCTCTTCCAGAAGCTTTCGGGTCAGAAGTAGTTTCTTCAGAAATGCCTTACCTGACCTCCTGGACCAGGCCAGTCTTCCTTCATGGCATGACTTTGCTTCTCCTTGCAGAGTTGGAATTTGACATGTGAATTATGTGGCTATTTCTGGGAGGGCAGCGCCCCTGCCTGCCTTGTGTCTTCACTATATTTTCAATGCCCAGCACATAATATCCAATACATATTTATGCAATGAAGGAATGAATCCTGGCTTCAGTTCTTATAATGTATGTGTATTAGCTTGTTAGGGCTGCCATGACAGAATACCACAGACTGGTGGCTTAAACAACAGATATTTATTTATTTTATCATAATTCTGGAGACTGAAATTCCAAGATCAAGGTGACAGTAGGGTTTTTTGTGGTGAGGCCTCTTTTGCTGACTTGCAGACAGCTGTGCTATGTCCTTGCATAGCCTTTCTTCTGTGTACATATGCAGAAAGAGAAAGCTTTCTGATGTAACCACATCTTCTTATAAGGACACTAGTGCTATAGAATTGGGGGGCTACCCCTAAATGAGGGGGGCTCCACCCTCATTTAACCTTAATTACCTCCTTGAAGTCCCTACCTCCAAATACAAGCACTTTGTGGTTTAAGGCTTGAACATATGAATTTGGGGAGGACAGAGTTTAGTCCATAATGTTATGTACCTTAGATAAACTCCTTGTTTACTCTAAGCCTTGCCTCTCTCGTTCCAATTGCTTGGAGGAAAGAAAGAGTGTTGACCATTAAATGACAGCAAAGAGATAACGTACTGAACCACTCAACACATTATCTGGCACAGACGAAAAGTTTGGTTGTTTTTCCCAGAAGCAGACAAGGACTGGAGAGCAAGTAAAGAATTGGAAGGTGAAGGAAAAACCAAAAAGGGAGTGGAGAAGTGAGACGGGAAAGGTAAAGTGGCCAATAAAGTAAAGGGTGCATTGTCTAACAAATCACCACTGGAACAACTAGAGCTTCATTCCACTGAGGAAACTCGGGTGCCCCATCCCCGAGACAGAGTCACCCCATCCCCAGGACAGAAGCCTGGGGCATTTCTGTACCAAAGTCCATCAGTCATTGGTTGATGTTCACTGCCAAGGATGTTAATCCTCCTTACTTTCAGCCTGCTGCACCTGTAGACAACAGGCAAGGATACCAGAGAAAATCTTTAGGTAATGAGATGCCAGTGCCAGTGGTTGGAAGCCCGGCCAGCTCTGCAATAGTAAAGCCTGAGGAGATCTGGGCATGTCTTCCTCTCTCTGCTACAGTGATCCATCAGGAAACCTTGGTTGTTCCCTGTAGTGGTGGTTTTGGTAATTGCTAGTTTGCAAAACTAGAGATGCTCCTTGATGAAAGGTTCTGGGGCCAAACAAGTGTAAAGAATGCTTCTCACATGCTTGTACTCAGGGGAACTCACAAATAAAGCTCTGTTGATGTCCTGCAGTTGAGCTTTGAAACTTTTTCTGATCCTGTGATTTCCCAGACTTAATTCCAAAGTTTTTTCATGCAATATGTACTTACCTTTTAAGGAATAAAAATTCTCTGATACATGCTTTGGGGATAATCGATTCTGATTCAGACCAGAGATGTGACTGTCAAATATTGTAAAGAAGTTTCTCATCTGCTCACCATGATAGCCTCAGAATAGTGCCTGGCACAGAGAAGTTGTTCAATAAATGTTTTTTGCAACAACAGAGTCTTTAAATAAATTTCAAAAAAGAATCTGAAGACATTTTCAGTAAAAGCAGTCTCATGAAAAAAATGACTGTTTGGTCCCCAGAATGACTGTTTTGAAAGACTTCGAAAGAAAGTTCAGCTGAATGTACACTTGTTGAAATATGGGCCAAAGCATTTTTTATTCTCCTGGCTCTCTTACCATTCATCCAAATGAAACAGTGGACTTCCTGAAAAATGAGGACCCATGCTGTTAGAATATTTTCCACTTCAAAGGAAAGAAGTGCTTCCTCCCCTGATCCTTCTATAAATGCAGATCATGCATGGCACTCATGTCCTTCTGGTCCAACTTTGCTAAAAAAGTGTTTCAACTTCTGTTTCCTCCTCCTATCCTTCACCATTTTGTCGAATGGTAAGGATTGCAGTTATGACCCCACCGTAGGGTAGAAAAGAATCAAATTAGAGGACTTCTGTCTTTAGGTCTAAAATGAGTAGACAGCATATAGATGAGTCCTGTTTTTTATACATTCTGTCACCCTATGTCTTTTGATTCGTGTGTTTAGTCCATTTACATTCAAAATAATTATTGATAGATATGTACTTATTGCCATTTTATTACTTGTTTTATGGTTGTTTCTGAAGATTTACTCTGATCCTTATCTTTCTCTTTCATGTTTTGCTAATTTTCTTTAGTGATATACTTGGATTTCTTTCTCTTTATTCTTCGAATATTTATTAGTGGTTTTTGCTATATGAGTACCATTATGTTTGTATGTAACCTCTTCTGCAAATAGCAGTCTGTATTAGATTGATGGTCGTTTAAGTTTGAACCCATTCTTTCTCCTCTCCTCCCCACATTTTAGATATATGTTATTATATTTTATATCCTTTTTTAATGAATTCCTTGACTGATTTGTTTTAAAGAAATACTCATTTTTATTGCTTTTGTGTTTCCTACCTTTATACTGTCTTTTTTTTTTCCTTCTTTCCACTCAAAGAGTCCCCTTTAATGTTTCTTGTAGGGCTGTTTTAGTGGTCATGAATTCCTTTAGTTTTTGTTTTTCTGGGAAACTCTTTATCTCTCCTTCTATTCTGAATGATAGTCTTAATGGATAGAGTATTCTTGGCTGCAGATTTTTCCCATTCAGCACTTCGAATATATCATGCCACTCTCTGCTGGCTTGCAAAGTTTCTGTTGAAAAATATCCCACTAGCCTTACAAGTTCTTTGGTCTTGCTGCTTTAACATTTTTTTTTTCTTTATCACTACATTTTGTAAATTTAATTACAATTAAATTTGGTGTGGGTCTGCTTTTCTTAATTTCATAGGAGTTCTCTGTGCCTCTTGAATCTGGATATCTGTTTCCTCCCCGAGATTAAGGAAGTTTTCAGCTATTGTTTCTCCAAATAAATTTTCTGGCCCCTTTTCTCTATCTTTTCCTTCTGGGACTCCTATTGTATGAATGTTATTACATCTGATGGAATCACTGAGTTCTCTGAGTCTGTTCTCATTTTGTATAATTCTTATCTCTCTCTTTTCTTTAGTCTGATTACTTTCCATTACTCTGTCTTCTAGGTCACTAATTCATGCCTCTGCTTCTTCCATCCTGTTGTTCATTCCATCAAGCATGTTTCTTATTTCATTTATTGAGACCTTTATCTTCGCTATGTTATTCCTTATCTCTGTGTTAAAAGTCTCACTCATGTCTTCCACTCTTTTCTCAAGTCCAGTGAGTAATCCTTATGATCATTGCTTTAAATTCTCTATCAGGCATGTTACTTAAATTAAAGGACTTCTAGCAAATGTATCCTCTTACCAGGCAGAGCGGCTGTTTTGGTTTTGTTTATTTGTTTGTTTTGCCTCAAATGTCCTCTGACAAGACCTAAGGCTTTCCTAAGCCTGATGCAGTTGTTTCAGCAGCAAGAAAGCCTACATGAGAAGTGAGATTTGCAACAAATAGCCTTTTCTCTATAGATCACTGACCCAGCTGGCCATCCCCACCACTTTTGCCCAACAGGCCTAAGAATGGCAACATCATTATTTGTTGATCTTTATTACAATGAAAAGCTTAACCCTAATTATTACTCATTCTTTGGAGCTGAGATGGAGGCCTGGGGGCTATAAAATAAGTTTGTTTGATTGCCTGCTTGATTAGCCAATTGTATACCCAAAGGCCCACTTATTAAGCAGGAATATTTCTGGGGAGATTGCATATCTTCCTAGCATTAGCAAAAGACAGGAGCTGGAACATAATAGCATTCTCTTCACACCCAACAAATGGGAATGTTGGCATTTCTAGATAAGAGTGAGGAAAGAGAATGTGACCATCCGACTTCTTGTAAGTTAAGTCTCCCTTGGTCTTGCTTGAAGAATGAAAATGTGGATCTTGGAAGACACAGTCTATAAAGACAGTGTACCCATACCTGCACCTGGTTATCCAATGAACGGATTTTTACAATGCTGAAAGGATGATTGGGGTCACTTGGAGCCATAGGGGTAGGACACCAATGTGGATGAAACAATGACAATAAACAATAGTATTTCTGAGGCCAAATTTACTTGGGAAACAGGATATGTTGCCTTTCTTTAGTCAGATGTTGGCCTGGATGCTGCTTACCAGTGACCCTTGTTTTGCCATTGATTCATGTGTTTTCCCTATTCCTCCTTGCTGAAAACCCCCTGGAGAGAAACCATAAACTCTTCCTCATGTCCCTTCACTCTTTGTTTCCTGTGTTTCCTCTGTGTTTTGGTTCATCTCAAGTTCAAGAATGGTGTCTACATTTTTCTAGGAAATGATAGCTTTTCTAAAACCTGTGATAATCTGTGAATGGGGAGGGAGAGGAGATAATGACTCACTCACTATAGGAGAAGAACCAATCGAACCTTCTTAATGAGTAGGGTGGGAAATATGAGTAACTTAGATTCAGACGTAACTATGGGAAGGAATGCCAATTCCTTTGTCATCTGAAATTTTTTCATGTCATTTTATTGATAACCAGCTCTGAATTAAAAAAAACAACAACAACTATGTTCTTAATCATTATGCTACACTGCCCTTAACCAAAGCCAGTGTCTTCAGTTTACTCCATTCTTGAGGTTTAACTTGATCATTTCTTTTCAGTCTTCTTCATGTTTACATATTGAGAGTTAAGCACACAAACATAAGATCCAGGATTTAAAAGCAAACACATAGAATGAAAATCCAACAGTGAAAATTTTCTGAATTTGTTTCATGAGTTCACATACCAGTCAAATGTAACTAGAGATCAGTTTCTGGAGTCAGACCCATGTTCAAATCTCTGCTCCTTCTTCTTAGCCCTGTGGCTTTGGAAAAGTTACTTAAACTCTCTGCATCCTATTATTGTCATCTATTAAAGGAAATTAACAATACCAAATTTGTGGGGAAATAAAATTAGCGATAAAATGACCACTAAAACAACTTTACTCAATTTCTCATTTCCTTCAGATTCTATTCTATCTCTCTACCTCATTTTATAGCCAAACTTATTGAAATAATGTGTTTGCTCTGTTTCCTTCCCTCTTTCTCTCTTCTTCAACCTACTCCAATCTGCTTTCTGTCCCAAACCTGAATACATGTTCTTTGCTCCTCAAATTTAATGTCTTCTTCCAGTGTCCCTTATTTCAATGAATGGTAAAACCATCTGATCCAGTGATGCATTTATCATTTATCCTACCTTCCTCTCTCTTCATTTTTAATCCATTTCCAGATTCCTCCCTTGTCTCTCAATTTCCAAGACCTCCACCATCTCTTGCCTGGACAACAGCAAAAGATTCTGAAGTTGTTTACTCACATTCACCCCACCACCTATATATTTATTGTTTCCACCACAGCCAATGCATCTCTCTTTTGTGATGAGTTATATTGGTTTATTTGACCATTTTGTTAATGCCTATCTCTGCCACAGAATGTAAGTTCCATGAGGTTGGATATTGCCTCTGACTTTGCTTACCACTCTATTTTTAGTGCCTAGCACCGAGGCTGAAACAATGAAGGCTAAGTAAATATTTTGGGAATGTGTACTCCTTAAATGGGAGTTCCCATTGCTGTCATTATCATTATCATCGTCGTTGTCATCATTATCATCATCAATCACCCCCTGATTTCTTACAGAAATACTCTTTCCTCTTAACATCACAGCCAATTGGGCATCAGGATCTTTAAATCCGCTTGGCCTAGAAAAGTTCTATGAACTTTTTGCATTTGGCACTAGCATAGTCGTACTATTTTCATTGCTCTAACACAGAGACAAAAAGATATAAGGATGTCAGAGAATGGGTTTGTCTCCCTGCTTTTTACAGTGACCTTCTTTTGTATTCTGTAAATCATATGTATATTGTCCTGTTGCTACATAAAAAATTACTCTAAAACTTGACAGCTTAAAAAAAACAGCATTTATGATCTCACAAAATTGGGGGAGAGTAGTGTGGCTATGTCCTCTGGATGAGGGTCTCTCACAAGGCTGCTGTTAAGGTAGAGTTATTTCAAGGCTCACCTTGGGGGAGGACCTGATTCCAAGCACATTGTGGGCCTGTTGACAGTCTTCTGGTTCTCACTGGCTGTTGGCTGGAGACCTCAATTCCTTGCCACCTGAGCTGTTCTATAGGGCTACTCACAACATTGCAAATTGCTCCCTTCAGCACAAGAGCTCTGAGAGAGAAGAATAAGAGATGATGATCAAGAAGGAAGTCACATTCATTTTGTAACCTAATCTCAGAAGGGATACTCCACTACTTTTGTGGTATTCTATTCATTAGAAGCAAGTTATTAGATACATCCCACACTCAAGGAGAGAGAATTGTACAATGGCATGAATATGACCATTGTGAGACATCTTAGCTAGAAGCTGTCTACTGCAAGGTATGACTTTGTTCTCCCTCAGCAAGAGCACAGCTGTCATTTGATTCTTTTAAGCCTTTTCTCCTTTGAGAATCATGGATTGCATATCCACCAGGGCCTCAATACCTTGCCATATATTTCTTTCAAAGAAAAGGAAGGAAGAAGAGGGTGGGGCAAGTTCTGCTAAGAATAGCTCCCAATATAATAGCAACTTTAGTTGTCATTGCATGTTGTGCATTGACACTGAATCATGAAGAGGACCCCAAATATTCTTTTTGCTTGTCTGGGCATCAGTTTTCTAATGACTGACTTTATAGCTTCCTAATGGATATATTAAAAACAGAACTCTAGAGATTATAGATACAGAAGGTTTATATTTAGATCTTGGGTTTCTTTTCCTTTCTGTAGCCCACCCCCACTTTGCACAGATGTTTTAGTGCTAATTTGAGATCATTCTGAAACCTTATCTGTTTTATCATAATGTACATATCCAACATTTTCCATCTAGTTTTGTTGTAAATGCTTCAGATTAAGTCCTCTCCTAATTGACTTACTCTTCTATGATTTCTCATGCCCTCACTGTCTTACATCACATGCCATAAGAAGAAAGAAGGGAATAACATGTATTTAGGAGAGTTTCATGGAAAAAAACCTTAGAAAATAAATAGGCATATTTCAAGTAGAGTTGTGAATACAGAATTTTGTAAAGAAAAAATTAAAAAGTAGACCTACAATCATTCAACTAGTATCTCCACCTTTTGTTTCCTTTTCTGCAGATTGTTTCCCAGAGAAAACTGTCTAAATCCTTGTTGAAGCACGGGAACACAGCAGGGAAATCCTCCATCACGGTAAGCCCTTCCTTAGCAGCCCTCTGTCCAGGTGCCCAGATAGAGCAGCTGGTCCAAACCTGGCAGTGGGAAGCAGACCCTCTGACTATTGGAAGTTGATGCCACAGCTGTTTAGTTATCCAAATTACTCCTTTCCTTCTTGTTCCTTTTCCCCTTTCTTTCCTTTTTGCCAATACAATTTTGACCCTTCTATCTCTAGGAAAAACTGATAGAAAAAGGATTTGAAAGTGAGGCCATTCACTTCTACTAAGCACTTCTGCAGTTAATATGTAGGTTTTAGCAGGGGACAAAGATGGAGTTGTCGAGAATAGTAAGAATATGGAATTGTCTAGGGTTTTCAAATCATCAAGCTACCTGTCCCTGCTTCTCATTTTTTTTTTTTTTTTGAGAATTAAAAATCTGCTCTAATAGCAATTAGTCCAAGGTTAGGTTTGTTTCCTAAGGACCAGAGAGCTCAGCATTTAGCTCTCCTCTTTAATATACTAGTTTGGAGTTATGTTATTGTATTTAGTAGCCACTACTCACATGTGATTATTTAAACTTAAATAAAATTATTCAAAATTAAATAAAAGAAAATATCCATACCTTACACTAGCCATATATCAAGCGTTCAATAGTTAAATGTGGCTATGAATGTGGGGAGGGAAACAGATCCAGATTCAGGTGGCTCAAAAATCCCCCAACAAATTCAACCCAATGAGGTCCATACCAAGACACATAGTAATTAAAATGACAAAACATAATGATAAAGAAAGAATTTTAAAGGTTGCAAGAGAAAAACCAGGCAGTTACATACAAAGGAAACTCCATAAGGCTATCAGCTGATTTTTCAGCAGAAACTTTGCAGGCAGTAGGGAGCGGCACAATATATTCAAAGTGCTGAAAGGGAAAAATTGAGAATACAAGAATACAAGAGTAGCCAACAAGGCTATCATTCAGAATAGGAGAAATAACGAATTTGGCAGACAAACAAAAATTAAAAGAATTCATGACCACTAAACAGCCTTACAAGAAATGTTAAGGGGGACTCTGTGAGTAGAAAACAAATACCACAATAAGAGTAAGAAAAATAGGAAGCACAAAATCAAAAAAAATAAGTTTATCTGTAAAAATAGGTCAAGAGAATCACAAAATAGAAGGACATAAAATATGATACCACATATCTAAAATATAAAGGGGAGAGGAGTAAAGAATGAGTTCAAAATTAAGCAACCATCAGCTTAACAGAGACTGCTATGTGAAGATGATGTTATATATAAACTGAATGGTAACCACAAATCAAAACACAGTAATAGTGGGGCACCTGGGTGGCTCCGTCGTTGGGTGTCTGCCTTCGGCTCAGGGTGTGATCCCAGCATTCTGGGATCGAGCCCCACATCGGGCTCCTCTGCTGGGAGCCTGCTTCTTCCTCTCCCACTCCCCCTGCTTGTGTTCCCTCTCTCGCTGGCTGTGTCTCTCTCTGTCAAGTGATAAATAAAAAGTCTTTAAAAAAAAACAGTAATAGATATGCAAAAAATTAAGAGTAAGGAATCCAATTATTTTACTAAAGAAAGCCAACTAATCATGAGAGAATAGAAAAAGAGAAGAAAGGAACAGAGAGGAACTACAAAAACGACCATAAAACAAGTAAGAAAATGGCAATAAATACACACATATAAATAATTACTTTGAATGTAAATGGACTAAATGCTCCAATCAAAAGAAATAGGGTGATGGAGTAGATTTTACAAAAAAAGACTCATCTATAGACTGCCTGTTAAGAAATTTATTTCAGGGGCGCCTGGGTGGCACAGCGGTTAAGCGTCTGCCTTTGGCTCAGGGCATGATCCCAGCGTTATGGGATCGAGCCCCACATCAGGCTCCTCTACTATGAGCCTGCTTCTTCCTCTCCCACTCCCCCTGCTTGTGTTCCCTCTCTCGCTGGCTGTCTCTATCTCTGTCAAATAAATAAATAAAATCTTTAAAAAAAAAAAACGAAATTTATTTCAGATCTAAAGACACATACAGACTGAAAGTGAAGGGATAGAGAAACATTTATCATAAAAATGGAAGTAAAATGAAAGCCAAAGTGACAATACTTATATTGGACAAAACAGACATTAAAACAAAGGCTGTAACGAGACAAAGAAGGACACTATATAATCATATACAGTAAAATCCAACAAGAATACATAAAAATTGTAAATATATATGCACCCAACATGGGAGCACCTGAATACATAAAGCAGTTAATAACAAACATAAAGGAAATAATCAGTAGTAATACAATAATAGTAGGGGATTTTAACACCCTACTGACATCAATGGATAGATCATCCAAACAGAAAATTAACAAGGAAACAGTGGCTTTGAATGACACACTGGACCAGATGGATCTAACAGACATATTCAGAACATTCCATACTAAAACAGCAGAATGTATGGTCTTTTCAGGTGCATATGGACCATACTCCAGAACAGATAACATATTAGGCCACAAAACAAGTCTCAACATATTCAGAAAGATGGACATCGTACCATGCATCTTTTCTGATACCAGAAATCAATCACAAGAAAAAACATGGAAAGCACACAAATACGCAGAGGTTAAATAACATGCTACTAAACAATGAATGGGTCAACCAAGAAATCAAAGACAAAATAAAAAAAAAAATACATGGAGACAAATGAAAATGAAAGTACAATTGTCCAAAATCTGTGGGATACAGCAAAGGCTGTTCTACGAGGGAAGTTTATAGCAATATAGGCCCATCTCAAGAAACAAGAAAAGTCCCAAATAAACAACCTAACCTTATAACTAAAGGAACTAGAAAAAGAATAACAAACAAAACCCAAAACCAGTAAAAGGAAGGAAATTATAAAGATTAGAGCAGAAATAAGATAGAAACTAAAAAAAAAAAAAAAAAAAATAGAACAGATCAATGAAACCAGGAGCTGGTTCTTTCTAAAGATCAATAAAATTAATAAACTTTAAGCCAGACTTTAGACTTATAAATAAAACGAGAAAGGGGAGAAATAGGAACTGACACCACAGAAATACACAAGGCTGTAATGGAATATTTTGAAAAATTCTATACCAACAAATTGGACAAACTAGTAGAAATGGATAAATTCCTAAAAACATTATAACCTCCCAAAATTGAATCAGGAAGAAATAGAAAATTTGAACAGACCAATTACCAGCAATGAAACTGAATCAGTAATGAAAACATTCCCAGCACAAAAAAAAAAAAAAAAAAAAAAAAAAGTCCAGGGCTAGACAACTTCACAGGTGAATTCTACCAAACATTTAAAGAAGAGTTAATGCCTATTCTTCTCAAACTATTCCAAAAAATAGAAGAGGAAGGAAAACTTCCTAATTCATTCTCTGAAGCCATTGTTACACTGATACCAAAACCAGATAAAGACATTGCAAAAAAAGAGAATTATAGGCCAGTATCTCTGATGAATGTAGGTGCCGAAAATCCTCAACAAAATACTAGCAAACAGAATCTAACAATACATTTTAAAAAATCATTCACCATGATCAGGTGGGATTCATTCCTGAGATGCAGGTGTGGTTCAATATTTGCAAATCAATGTGATACATCACATCAATAAAAGAAGGGATAAAAATCATATGATCATATTAATAGATGCTGAAAAAGCATTTGACAAAGTGTAACATCCATTCATGATAAAATCCCTCAAAAAATAAGATTAGAGGAAACATACTTCACATAATATACAAAAAACCCACAGCTAACATTATACTCAATGGTGAAAAATTGAGAGCATTTTCTCTAAGGTCAGGAACAAGACAAGGATGTCCACTCTCACCACTACTATTTGACATAGTACTGGACTTCCTAGCCACATCATCAGAGAAGAGGAATGAATAAAAGGCATCCAAATTGGTAAGGAAGAAGTAAAGCTTCCCCTATTTGCAGATGACGTAATACTATATAAAGAAAACCCTAGGGGCGCCTGGGTGGCATAGCGGTTAAGCGTCTGCCTCCGGCTCAGGGCGTGATCCTGGCGTTATGGGATCGAGCCCCACATCGGGCTCCTCCGCTACGAGCCTGCTTCTTCCTCTCCCACTCCCCCTGCTTGTGTTCCCTCTCTCGCTGGCTGTCTCTATCCTGTCGAATAAATAAATAAAATCTTTAAAAAAAAAAAAACAACCCTAAACACTCCACCAAAAAACTACTAGAACTGGGGCACCTGGGTGGCTCAGTTGATTAAATGTCTGCCTTGGGCTCAGGTCATGATCCCAGGGTGCTGGGATCAAGCCCCACATTGGGCTCTCTGCTCGGGGGGAGGGCTGCTTCTCCCTCCTCCTCTGCCTGCCACTCCCCCTGCTTATGCGTTGCGCGATCTCTCTATCTCTGTCAAATAAATAAATAAAAATCTTAAAAAAAAAACCTACTAGAACTGATAAATGAATTTAGTAAGGTAGCAGGATACAAAATCAACATACAGAAATCCTTGGCATTTTTATATACTAATAATGAAGCAACAGAAAGAGAAAATAAGAAAGAAATCTCATTGACTATTGCACCAAAGAAAATTAAATACCTAGGAATAAATTTAACCAAGGAAGTGAAAGACCTGTACTCTGAAAATCATGAAAGATATTGAAGATGACACAAACAAATGGAAAGATACTTCATGCTCATTGTTAGGAAGAACAAATATTGTTAAAATGTCCATCAAAGTAATCTACACATTCAATGCACTTCCTATCAAAATACCAACAATATCTTTCACAGAACTAGAATAGGCAATCCTAAAATTTGTATAGTACAACAGAAGACTCCAAATAGCCAAAACAATCTTGAAAAAGAAGAACAAAGATGGAAGTATCACAATGCCATATTTCAATTTATACGATGAAGTTGTAGTAATCAAAACAGTATGGGATTGGCACAAAAATAGGCACATCGATAAATGGAATAGAATAGAAAGCCCAGAAATAAACCCACGTTTATATGGTCAATTCATCTTGACAAAGGAGGAAAGAATATGCCATGGGAAAAAGACAGCCTCTTCAACAAATGGTGTTGGGAAAACTGGATGGCTAAATGTGAAAGAATGAAACTGGACGACTGGCTTACACTATGCACAAAGATAAATTCAAAATGGATTAAGGACCTAAATGTGAGACCTAAAACTGTAAAAATGCTAGAGGAGAGCATAGGCAGTAATTTCTCTGACTTTGGACAATAGCAACTTTTTTCTAGATATGTCTTCTGAGGCAAGGGAAACAAAAGCAAAAATAAACTATTGGGGCTTCATCAAAATAAGATTTTCTGCACAGCAAAGGAAGTGATCAACAAAACTAAAAGACAACCTACTGAATGGAAGAAGATATTTGCAAATGACATTTCTGATAAAGAGAACTTACATAATTCTACATCCCAAAACAAATAATCCAATTAAAAATTGGCAGAAGACAAGAACATTCATTTCTCCAAAGAAGACGTCCAGATGGGCAACAGACACATGAAAAGATGTTCAATGTCTCTCATCAGCAGGGAAATGCAAATCAAAACTACAATGAGAAATCACCTCACCTGTCAGAATGGCTAACATCAAAAACACATGAAACAACAAGTGTTGGCAAGGATGTGGAGAAAAAGGAATCCTCATGCATTGTTGGTGGGAATGCAAATTGGAGCAGCCACTGTGGAAAACAGTATGGAGGCTCCTCAAAAAGTTAAAGATAAAACTACTCTATGATCTAGTAATTGCACTATTGAGTATTTACCCAAAGAATACAAAACCCCTAATTTGAAGGGATACATGCACCCCTATGTTTATTGCGGCATTATTTACAATAGCGAAATTATAGAAGCAGCCCAAGTGTTCATGGAAAAATGAATGAATAAAAAAGAGGTGATATATATATACATATATATACATATGTATATGTATATATATATATGGAATATTATTCAGCCATAAAAAAGAATGAAATCTTGCCATTGGCAATGACATGGATGGAGCTACAGAGTATTATGCTAAGTGAAATAAGCCAGTCAGAGAAAGACAAATACCATATGATCTCACTCATATGTGGAATTTAAGAAACAAAACAAACAAAGGAAAAGATTTTGAAAAAGGAGACACAAACCAAGCATAGACTTAACTATAGAGAACAAACTGTGGGTTTCCAGACGGGAGGTGGGGAGATGAAATAGGGGATGGAGATTAAAGAGTACTGTTAGCATGAAGAGCACTGTGTAATGTATAGATTTGTCGTATCACCATATTGTACACCTGAAACGAATACAATACTGTATGTTAACTAACTAGAGTTTTTTAAAAATTAATAAAAAATAATTACATGTGGCTAGCAGCTACTGTATTCAACAGTGCAGATTACAGAACATTTCTGCAATCATATAATGTTCAATTTGGCAATACTGGAAGTATTTCTAAATAATACCTTAAAATTTCAAGTAAAACTCCATTATTTGAAACTTTGGCATCTTGTTTTAGAGCCCTTGAGAAAGGTAGAGAAAGTGGTCTCATCATTGTGTGGACAAAAGAGAAAAAAAAAGGTAGAAAACTGTACCAGGAAAACCTGAATTGCTAGGGGGTAAATTGCCAGGCGGCAAACCTCCTGAGGTCCTTTGAACATTCCTTTTTAACTTGAAAGTGACTGATTCATTTTTTTAAAAAATGTTAAAGTCATTTTTAAGGGAAAAATTCAAAACAATTCCCTGTGGTGTAAGTTATGACCACTCTCACAAGCACTTACCTGAGTTTGTTGCTTGAATATTTTAAATGATGCATTCATATCAAGCTTTTTTTTTTTTTAACTTCCACGTTCAAGCCATACAAATGGTTCAAAGAATCTTTGAAGACCCCCTTGGTGCTCTAAAAAGCCATGGGTCCATAGGTTCTCTCCCAATGTGCACAAACCCAGAGAAGCTTTGGGATGGTGAGCCCAGGTATGAGAATTGCGTTTGGCCTTTGTTCTTACCCAGGAGAACAATACCTCATTCCTCATCTTGCCGCCTTTACTCTAAAACATCTTGCAGATTTTGCTCCTCCACACATCCCAGAAAAATTTAATCTCCTTCTTCATTTTAAATATTTAAATACTTCTCTTAATCTTGGGCCCTTGGATCAGAACAATGGCTTCAAAAGCTTCTGGAAAACACTTGAAAATATGTGAAAATTTTTTCCCTTAGGTGATTGCGGAAGAATTATCTGGCAACGATGACTACGTCGAACTTGCATTCAATGCACGAAAATTGGATGACAAGGTAAAGAGTTTGGCATTAACCTTACTGAAGGAAGTAATAAAGCTAGCACACAAAGTTTAATCAGATTTCCCCCTGCAGCTGTTTTTTTCCCTTTCAACCCACATTATTAAACAGATCAAAGATTTCAGAGAGGTCTGCAAAGTAAGACTTTCCCCAAATTGAGACACAGTTGATGAGAAGGGGGAGGGACTATAATTAAAAGAGGACAATTTTGTTACGCCAAGACTTCATTGGTTCCCAAATGCCCAGGTCAATGTGCACAGGTAAATATGGTTTAACCCTATTACTAGGGACATTTCATAAGAAAACAGATGACATGAAAGGGAGGAGAAGTGACATTTATGAAGCACCTATATTTTCCAAGCACAGGGTTAAGAGCTTTTTGTGCATATCACATTTAATGATTCTTACAACTCCCATTAGCAGGCATTACTAACTTTGTTTCGCAGATGAGGAAACATATTCAGAGATGAAGTAATTTGTCTAAGGTCACTCCATGTGTTAGTCCAGATAATCCCAGAAACAGACACCAAGACGGGATTAAATATGCAAGGGTTTCATTAGGAACATAGGGAGGAAATCCACCAGACCACAATGCAAGTCTGACCATGAGTAATGGAGAGAGGGAGAAAGGGGAGGGTGGCAGTGTCCTGGAATGCCATTCAGTCTAAGGAAGCTTAAGCAAGGCCATCAGGGAGTCCTAGGGCCAATATTGGCCAGCAGGAGAGTTTCATGTCCCCCATACCTACCTTAATATCCCCTACACATCCCCCTATACAAGCTGGGAGTGGCCCACTGGAAGCCTGGCCTCAGTGTAACTGCAGGGATGCATTTCAGGGCACAGCACCTGGGGACCAAGGGGGAGGTCTGTAAAGCAGTTTTCTTAGCTACCATATCCTGCTAGTAAGTGGTTAAAACCGAAGATTCATTTCCATGTCAGTTCCAGGGGAGTCTGACTCCCATCTGTATTATCACTGACAACTTCCACCCAATCACAGGCCATGTTAGTTCTACATACACAGAAAAAGTTCCTCAGTCTCCACCCCTTAAAAAGGGGGGGGGAGTGTCCTTTCCAACCTCACCATATATTTACGATTTCCCTCCAACCATATCCTTAAGTCAAAAACACAGCACTTAATAAATGTATTTACAAAGGACTCTATTTTCCTAGAGCACACCTAGAGAACAGGGGATTTGGGGAGGTGGTACCATGTTTTCAAACAATTGCTGACAGGCATTAGGCTGAAAAAGGTAAAGTGATGTATCAGGCAGTTCCCTAAAGTCTCAGGCAGCCGTTGATAGCTGGCATAGCTCATTCACTTTCACCTATGAACAGTACGCAGACCACTTATGCGTTCATTAATTCATTCTTTTATTTGTTCATTCATTCTTCATTCATCATTCATTCACCAAACCTTTGTGGCATGCTTGTTATGTATCAGGTGGTGGGATAAAGACATGCTTTAAACCATTCTCACAGCTACAACCTGTAATTCACACCTAAGTGAAACATAAATTTAAACTACAAATGATATGAATAATGTTATAGCCATGATGCATTGTGATAAGTGAGGTATAACCGCTGTCTGGAGAAGGTTAATTCATTCTGCCTGGGGACATCAGGAAAGACTTTATCCTTATGAATAAATTATATTTGGATTTTTTTTTTTTTTTTTTTTTAGTGTCCTGAGTAGATTGTGTGAAACTTTCACGAACCGCTACCTTTTGTCATTAGCGTGAGCTAGGTGCTGGGAACTGTGGTGTGCACTGATGTCAGTTGGATATAAGCTTTAAATCCTCACTTCCTGATGGCTGTTATGTTCTTTCTCCCTCATCATCTCCCCAAGTTTGGGAATAATTCACCAAACTGCTTTGTAGTATCTTTCCTGGTGCCATTATAAGCCATTGGGTCAGTGTGTAGCAGTTTTAAGCCACTCAGCTAATGGCTTATAATGGCTTCTTTCTACTTAATAGTCTCTTAAGCACCTCTAATCTGCCCTCTAACTGACTTCTGTTACAGTGCAAGAGGACTTGGGGGTTTGTTAGAGGGCCCATTAGCTCTAATGTGTTTGAACAGTTTCCCTTCATTCCAATGTGCACTTGCTCTCAAAGCTGAAAAAGCCTCATGCAGCACTTAATATGGTTCTAGGTGGCCATTCCCACCTTTGTCTGGGTTGATTATCCAACGCCCTGGTCACTGCTGAGCCTCACTGCCCCAAAGCTGTAGACTCCAGGTCATTCATAATGTGGGTATCTTGCCCAATCTCCTTAGTAATCCAGAGAGAAGTAGGTCCTGTTCAGCATAAAGCAGAGGCCATTGTTCCTCTTTGGACTGAAAGGTGAATGGTCTCAGGTGGAAAAAGGGAAAAGTAGCATTAAGGAGCAAGATCTCCTCAAAAACCTCTTCGGGAAACCAAGGCTCAGTAAGTTCTGATGACTTACTCAGATACTACTACTGCTGATACTACTGGTTAATAGATAATACTGGTTATCTATTGCTGCATAGGAAACCATCTCAACACCTAGTGACTTAACTGTTCTATTACATGCCATGGTTTTGAGGGCCAGAAATTGAGGCAAGTTTCAATGGGACAATTCTTCTGCTTCTCATGGTGTTGACAGAAGTCACTCAGTGATACTCAGCTGGGGGAGGAGCTTGCCTAGAGAGTTCAGTCTAGCTTTGCTCACGTGCCTCGCACGTGGGATGGCTGACAGGCTGATCTCAGCTTGGTTGGTCAACCAGAGTGCCTTCATAGTGGTCTTGGGTTAGTCACACTTCCCACACAGTGGCTGGCTTTTCCCAGAGAAAGCATCCCAAAAGAACAGAGAAGCTCTGTGGCCTCTTCTGAGCTAGCCTTGGAAGTCATGGAGCATCAATTCTGCTGCATTGTGTTAGTTACATGTAAGTCATAAGGCCAGCCCAGAGTCAAGGGGAGGGGAGTTAGACTCCACACCTCGAAGGGGGAGTGGCAAAGTCATATTATAGAAAAGCACGTGCACAGTGGACATGGTGGTGGCCATCTTTGGAAAATGCAGTTTGCCACAGATTTTGTGTGTGTGTGTGTGTGTGATAGAATCAGAATAAGATAGTACAATTATTTCTTGTCACTGCTGGAAAAATAATTCCAAGTTTATTAAGGAGAACCTCTTTTTAGCTTTTAGCATTCGATGATATTGTAGCTACCTGCATGTTAGCGGTTGAATGTATATCTCTTAATTGAGAAAATATATCATGACTAAAAGCAACAGATAAAGACCTTAATTTTCTAAATTTTGTTAATTCGTTTCATGAGACTAACTTCTATATACATTTGAAAACTTACAGTATGAATATGTGGGGAAAATATGTTATATCCAATTCAGACAATGGTTATAGGACATCAGGATCCCCAGTCCCCCTGTTATCATCCTGGTAACCTTTAGATATCCAAATACGTCAGGTAGAAAGCCTCTGGTCTAATGCAACTGCCTTCTTTTACAGATGAGAACACTGAGGTTCAGATATATTAAATGACTTACCAAGCCCCCACCCCTCCGACACACACACGCAAATAATCAGTGACAGAATGGGACTTAATTGGGTTGCTTAACTAAAATCTAAATTTTTCTTCAGGGCAAAGGGTTAATGAACACATGTGGAGTTTGTCTCCAGATGTGGAGGACTTATTTCAGGGAAATAGGAAGCCAGGGAGGAAGGAGGTGAAGGTATGCCATAGGCCGCAGTCCTCCAAGTGTTGTCCAAGGTCCCCAAACCCTTGGGGACTACATGAAGTCAAAACTGTTTTCATAATAATACTAAGATATTATTTTCTTTCTTCACTCTTATTCTCTCACATGTGTACAATGGTTTTCTGGAAGTGGCATGATGCCTAATATCACAACAGAGTAAATGCAGAAATAGATATGAGAATCCTGCTGCCTTCTATTAAGTTATTAA
Organism: Ursus arctos; assembly: GCF_023065955.2. NCBI lineage: Eukaryota > Metazoa > Chordata > Mammalia > Carnivora > Ursidae > Ursus > Ursus arctos. Next base: position 30,145,973 of record NW_026622875.1, read on the forward strand.
GTTATTAAACTGATTTGCAAAAATGTAAAGGAATGCCATTTTTCTGGCTATTTTTTAAATTTGGAAAATACAGTTGTCTTCCATTAAAATGCTGTTTTTGTTATGATGTACTGGGTCTGTTTTTATATTTTTAAAATGATATAACAAATGAATATTTTTTAATTTCATTTTTAGTTTATAATAGAGTAAATATTGATAAATAAAATCTACATAAACAAAAGATCCTTGGGTTCCTCAGTAATTTTTAAGACTGTAAAGGAGTTTTAAGATCAAAGAGTTTGAGAACTGCTGTTGTAGGGTGTACCGAGGAGCACTAAGTACTTTGCAAACCACAATGAGAGAGAAATACCCCTTTTCTTTTGATAGAAATAATCATTTTTATCACTGGGTGTTATACGCAACTAATGAATCATCGAACTTTACATCAAAAACCAGGGATGTACTGTATGGTGACTAACATAATATAATAAAAAAACATTAAAAAAAAAGAAATAATCATTTTAACTTGTCTTTCCAATGTTATCAGCAGACCAGCAGCCATCTACCTAAGATGGAAATCCAGAGTTCTTAAAATCTGAGAGGTAGTCTTCAATGGCAGGCACAAATAAAATAAATTAGGTTTGTAAGAAATAACTTATTTATCTAATGTTAATGCAATTCACTTAATGGAGAGGTGGACTTTCTAATTTCTAAAGCACATTTATTACATTAGCAGCTAGTTGGCAATTAATCTAATAAGTAAGTAGAGATATGAATGTAATCACTTTAGAACATTCAAGCTAACAAAGAGTATTCTTTCTCCTCTCTTTCCTGAGAAAGTATTCATGTTGGTATGCTGGAACTGATTCTCACACTGGTGGTCACCACATCTGTAGTAGTATCATTATAAAGTCCATTTTTTTTAAAAGATTTTATTTATTTAACAGAGAGAGACAGCCAGTGAGAGAGGGAACACAAGCAGGGGGAGTGGGAGAGAAGAAGCAGGCGCCCAGCGGAGAAGCCTGATGTGGGGCTCGACCCCAGAACACCAGGATCACGCCCTGAGCCGAAGGCAGACGCTAAGGACTGCGCCATCCAGGCACCCCTATAAAGTACATTTGTAGTGTTCCCACGATGTTAGATTGATGGGGTGCTGTGTATACAAACAAATGTGTCTCTACAGCAGAGTCAGCAATTTTCTTAAAGACTTTATTTATTTATTTATTTATTTATTTATTTGAGAGAGAGAGAGCGAGAGAGAGATTGAGAGAATGGGTGGGGGCAGCGGCAGAGGGAGAAGCAGACTCCCTGTGGAGCAGGGAGCCCAACTTGGGATTCGATCCTAGGATTGGGATCATGAACTGAACCAAAAGCAGACGCTTAACCAACTGAGCCACCCAGGTGCCCCAAATTTTTTCTATGAAGGACCAGCTGATAAATATTTTAGACTTTGCAGGCCATATAGTCTCCATCCTGGCTACTCAGTTCTGCCTTTGGAGTGTGAAAACAACCATAGGCAATACGTAAATGAATGAGTGTGGCCGTGTTCCAATAAAACTTTATTCACAAAAACAAGCAATGGGCAGGATTTAGGCCCACTGTTTGCCAACCCCTGTTCCAAAGCAACATTAAATCTCTACCTGCTGGGCTGTGATTTTACTATGTTCAAGTATGCCTGCCTAAAAACTAATCTAGCCTGAGTTGATGATAGCAAGTTATAATTAATGAGCATCTACAGTGCAAGGTGTCAGGTGTCTAACCTGCAGTATCCCCCAAACTCAAAACCACATTCCCAAAGGTGGAAATTATCAATTGCATTTTACAGATGAAGCATAGTAAGGTTAAATAAACAGTTTGCCCGAAGTCACAGGGTAGGAAGCTATAGAGTTTGGGTATGACCCCAAATCTTTCAGATAATCTTTTCTTACTCTAATATTCCATTTTCAAGATCACTGTCATAGAAATGCACTGCTTCCTTTTCTATTCCAAACCTCAGCTGATTGCTTGTTGCCCTCTTGCATGACTAGATTTCTCTCATATTGGACTAAAAGGGCAGAGTGATAGGGCCTCCAAGTTATTAAAAATTTCACCACAGCAAAACTTCAGTAAAATGCCTATATAATTAACCTTGCTTGCACTGAGCTGTCCCAAGGAACATCGTAATGCTGACAAGCGAAAACAGCCAAAAATTCCAGATTGTGTCACAAAACCATACAATTAGACCAGAGTTGTGTTTAAGCTACAAATTTTTGAGTGCACATTTAAGATATTTTTCAGCAGCTTATGAATTGTTTTATTTCGAAGAATCAGACACCTTCTAAGTAGTAATCATCCCAGATAGTTGGGTAGTGCTTTACAAAGTGTCCTCATACATTGTCTCTTATATTGATAATAATCGTGGCAGCAACACTTTTTGAGTGCTTATCACTGCCAGGTGCTAGACTCCACATACTGCATGGATCACCACCTTTAATTCTTTCACAGTGCCAGGAGGCAAAAGGTGACATTCTCTCTAATTACTGACCGGGAAACTGAGGCTTGAGGAAATTAAATATCTTGCCCCAGATCATGCAGATTGCAGACAGTGGAATCAGGATTTGAAAGCAGTTCTAAAGGCAGTGTGCCCATATTAGATTTTCAGTTACTTGAGGGCAGAGATCGTATCTGATCTTTCCTTCCTTGATTTGTAGTGTATCCTCCTAACAACATCTCTGTGCTAATTCTAAAGAGTATTTCAAAAGAATATAAAATAAAATAGAAAAAGCATTGCAATATACTACCAGGAGAAAAAAAAAGTATTAAAGTGTATGTAAAGTACGATTACAAATATTATTTTTAAAAGAAAGAAAAGAAAATTATGTCTAGATTCTAGAAAAATATTTACCAGAATGTTACTGATAGTTGTGAAATTACGGGTAAGAGTATGGGCTGGTTTTTTTCCTTCCTTTTTTCCTATATTTTCTATTTTTAAGTAAAAATAACAAAAGTTTAAAATTATCAATGAAAGGAAAAAGAAAAATAATTGATAGAGTTCCTCCAGTGTGGTCAGCAATTTTAAGTGCAATTCACCAACACGTTCCCTGAGGGAATAACACTCTATTTAAGGAAACAAAGCCTGAAGCTCCTAGAGAGGAGTCCACGGGCATCTAGGAACAAGTTAGCATGGTTCACAGCCATTAACAAAGGGAGGTAAGAGGGAGGTTCCAATTTTTTAAGATGAGTGTTGAAGCAAAAATAAGGGGCCTGGGGTGTGAATGTCTTGAGTATATGTGTAGAGGTAGGATTAAGCTAGCAGTGTGTCTTGGAGAGAAAAGGGCCATTTTGGTGGACAGACAGGGTTTGCAGGACAGACTTATTGATAAAAGCAGCCGCTGTGGGTTCTTGACAAGATGAAAGCTGTGGTAATTTGGTACCTTCAAAAATAGAGCGGAAGGGTATTCTGGACTCCGGGTGTTGTGGCATATGGTGTTTAGTTCTGGGCTAGGGTGGGAGGACCACGAAAGGGAGGATAGATAAATCCACCTCCCATCCTTTTCCTTTCTAAGGTGCCCTATGAAGTTTCTAGGCTGATATTCTTTTTTTTTTTAATAATATTTTTAAGTAATCTTTACACCAAAGGTGGGGCTCAAACTTACAACTCTAAGATCAAGAGTCACATGCTCTGCTGACTGAGCCAGTCAGGCACCCCAGGCTGATATTCTTCACTATATAGAGCCAGTCATATTATTTTCCTGCTCAAAATCCATCATTCGTTGCCAACTGCTTCCCAAGGCAGGTGCAAAGCCTTTGAACAAGTATTTAAGGCCCTTCACATCATGGAGCTGACTTTGCCAGGGTTGTCTTACCTACCCTACACATCCTTAGGCTGCAGTGGAATTAACCTGCCTAGCGTGCCCCTCTTTCACACACCCTGCTTAGTGTGTTTACTCTTTCACACCTTCATGCAGTCTGTTTCCTCCCCAGAAATATCCTCCTCACAACCATATCTTCCAGTGCAAATCCATCAACTCCCTCTCTTGTCTGTTGTACATTCATTCATTCATTCATTCTTAGCCTTGGGTTATATTTATTTGTGTACTTGTCTTACCACCAAACCAGATCGTACTTTGGTGGGTTGAGACCAAGTTTTATCCTTTCTTGTATATTAACATCAAGTACAAGACTCTATGATCAGTAGCTTTCCTGAGAATATTTTGTTGAGCTGAAGACTAGGATGGAAATGGGCTTCATTTTGCTTTGCTGCAGGCTAGAATTCTGGGGGGAAAAAATCAATTGATGAAATACATAATAAGAATATGGTAACTAAGGCTGCTGCTCAGTTAGCCTCCTATTCTATACCAGGTATTCATGTCATTCATTCATTTGTATATGTATTCATTCATACATTCAGGAAACACTATGTATGCTAAAGCCTAAACATCATGGAAGGTAAGGAAATGGTAGAGATATAAAAGAAAATCAGACATAATTCCTCCATTTTGAAAGCTTATAATCCCTTGGAGTAAAAAATAAGTAAAGGAAGGATATGGATATATGTCTGCTTCTAGTAATGAAGTACCTGCTTGTTTTACATTATTCTCCCACTGAAAGTGGCTAGAAACCCTGGATAAGGTACAAGAGACATCTGTTAGGGAATCCTAAGGCAGTCAAGTTTTTAGGGGACAAAAATGGAGAGGAGAGAAATCCACTGAAGTGATTCAGACATTCTAACCAGATTTTCCACTCAAGGCAATCCGTGAAGGCTGATTCATAAAACACCATGGGTAGAGAGGCTAAGAAACCTAGCAGAAAATAGTTCTAAGAAATAAAGAAACTGAGCAGAGGTGTTTGTCGTCTCATGGGCCTAAAGAAGCAAAACCAAAGTTCAGGGATACTGAGAGAGCTAGGGTTCAAGATTCACAGATGCTTCAGAAAAACAGTCTCAGTGTCTTTTCCTCCCAAGACAATCACTAATTAGCAAATAGCAAATAAAGAGGAACTGAACAAATGCCGGAACCAAGAGATTACGAAGATAAACAGAGCCTTCAAGAGAGTCTCACAAAAATTAGCATTGAGGGTGTGTCAAGGAACAATAGCCCTTATAAACACAAAACCTTTCAGTTAGAGTCCTTTAAAGACAATATTCAAAGAATAAATGAATCAAAAATATATTGTGCCTATAAAGATTTTTGAAGAAACCAATCTCTAAATAGCTCAATCCTAATTGGATTCAGGTAACTGTCCCCATTCTAACTGCTTACCAGTAGCTAAAGACTCATCTGAAGCCTTTATAATCTTACACAGTGTCTGGTATACCAAGAGGCAGAACCAAGAAACAGATCCATAGGTGATCAGATATTGCAGTCATCTGCAAAGACAGAGGCTTTAACGATAACTATAATTAATATGTTTAAGATAACAGATACATTGCTTTTCAAGCAAGATCATTGGAATTGATCTTGGAAGAATCCTTTGGATCGTACCTAAGAATGTACTTCTCAAAGGACTTGGAGTTCAGATGCAGCTCGTTCTAGCCAATGGTGGATCACAGAGATGAAGAACAAAGTAGGAAGGGGTCAAACCCAGTGGCATTTGATTCAAGGCAAGATCAAATATGTGTAGGTGGGAAATAACTGATTTTTGTTTATCTATTTTAGGATTTCTTCAGTAAATCTGACCCATTTCTGGAAATTTTTCGTATGAACGATGATGCAACCCAGCAGCTCGTACACCGAACTGAGGTGAGAAGAGTCATCTTCAGCTGTGCCATCTCATCTCCTGAGATAATAAATTGACCTATTTCGAGAAGGCCCTTACAGTTCTTGATGTCTGTAGCTATACACTCAGACCTGGAGTCTTCACTATCTTTAAGAGGACTCTTTGCCTTTCGTAGCTTTTTTAATTCTCAGTTTAGATATTAGAAGACTCTCTCACCCAGATTTTCCATTGTGACCTTCAATACAGTCAGCCATTTATTAATAATAAAAATATGAATATTAGCTAACATTTAATGAGAGTGATTAGGTACCAAGCATTGTGGTAAGTGATTTATATGCATTATTTTATTTACTTCTCACAACAATCCCATGACATGATTATTATTACCCCCATTTTATACTTGATTAACTGAACCTTTGGGGAGTCAAATGACTTTCCAAGTTCTCATAGTTAGCAAGGGGTAGAGCAGAGGTTTGAACCGAGTTTGTTTGGCCTGAGCTTTACTGTAATTTGGGAAGCCAATCTGCCTCGCCAGTATAAGTTCATACATTGGGCTGACGTCAGGCCTGTCATGTGAACAGCTGCCCTGTCTCAGCTGCCGCTGGGTCCTAGCAGCATCTTCTTCTCGAGCCCCCTCCTCTTTCTCCCTGGGGCTCCAAACTTATTCCTTATTACCCCCACCACGACCCAGTACCACACAGCCATTCAACAACCAATCCCAATCTCCACTTTATATTTTATTTTCAAGCTAGTCCAAGAGAGAGTCTGTGGGGATGAGAAGTGCATTGATAAGGAGGACATGGGGTGATTGTAATGAATGACAGAGCTGAGAGAAGACTGGTGTGTGTGTGTGTGTGTGTGTGTGTGTGTGTGTGTGTGTGTGTGGTGGAGACCAGTGGTGGAGTAAAGGAAGAAGAAACCCTCATAACTTTCACAGGATGATAGTGGGGGTGCCACATTCCCACTACCTCACATTAGAAATCCATTTCCATTTTCCTGAAGTAATAGAGTTGCAAGTAGCATTAGGGGAACTTTTTGTGTCATACTTAAGGTAGACAAGAATTAAATAGTCTTGAATGGGCAAAGTCTATGGATATCATCTGGTACATAGTTGGCATTTAATAAAATGTGCTTAATAAAAGAATGTATAAATGAATGGAGTTGAGTATAGATAGTATGTCTACTCCATGTTATAGTACAGTGTGAGTCTCTGGAATGTAATCCCTGGGGATTAATTTGAGGTGCAGTAGTTTCCCTGAGTGGCACCTGATTGCCACCACCAAATAGAGTCTTTTTCACACATACAGATTCCTCTGGTGGGACAGACTTCTTCCAGGAGAAGTGAATAAACTTCGGTGAGAATTAGAAATGGTGCCATTCATGCTTTTGCTCTAGTCAGTGAGTGAGGGCTTTAATGTGCAGACAGAAAGGAGATGGGGGCTGTTTTATGAGACTTCTCTCACAAGATCCCCCTCTCTTTTGCTCCTGACAGCAGTCCTTTTCTCATTATTGGTATTGGTGAATTCTCCTCTTCCCAAGAATCTCTAGAACTCCTTCCATACCTCATTGCTGAAGAGCTTCTGGAGACTCACAAGAAATGTGATTGTAAAGTTTTCCAATGAGTCAGCAATGTAACACTGTTGTTGTTGTTTTTTCCTCTTTCTTATTCAATAGATACAAAATAAATACTAGGCAATACTGTTCTCTTGGGGGAAGTACACACACACACAGATTCTAATTTCGTAGGAAATTTCTAGTTGAAACTTTGATCTGCTATTGAGTTTTTCAAAACTGTTGCAATGAAATATCATCACTTCCTAGTGTTTTTATATAAAGGTGACAACTTTAAATTAACCAAACACTTTTATCTAACTTTTCTTTTCACTATCACTTTGATCAACCCCAGGGTATCAGGGCACAAGACAAAGCCCCACAGGAACATTATTTTTTACTTTAATGCATTAAAAGAAATTTAATAATGAGTCCATGATACAATCAATAATTCATAGTTATATTAAGGAATCCAGTAGAAGAGAGAATCACTTATAAAATAATTATGTTATTTAGATAGAGAATTAATTTTTTTATAATGCTGAGGCTTCTGCTAACCAAAAATTTCATGGGAAGAAAAATTGATATGACAGAATTCTATTTGACTTCATTTGTATGTACCCTAGAGCAGTAGTTCTCGAATTTCATGCATCAGAATCATATAGGGGGCCCACCTCCAGAGTTTCTGTCAGTAAGTCTGAGTGCAACCTAAAAATCTGCACTTTTAACAAGTTCCTAGGCAATCCTGGTTCTGCTATTCTAAGGACCACACTTTGGAAACCCCTATCCTAAAGTACACACTACAATCCTAGGCACAGAGCAGATACTCATACATTCTAAGCCCAATTGACTTACTTGAATCATAGTGATGGCAGACTAAGACTTGACTTGTATGGACTCTTGGGAAGGATTAATTAGTAAGCTGCTTCCAAAAGGATTTCACTGTTATCGACTTAGTTTGTGACACTGAAGAGCCGAAGATCTGCCCTATTATGTCTTCTTAGGATAGCTGGTATTAAGTATGCTCCTGGGATTTTTCTTTTAGAATCTTCTCCTCTGACTTGCAGTCTGCTCTGACTCGAGGTCATGAGTTACCAAAAACCATCCAATTTTTTAGCAGTAGAAATGACCTGCTAACACTCTCTACACCAACCAGTAGTCTTTACTTACACTCCCATAGGAATGACAGTCCTACAGAACTGGAGATCCTTTATCAGAGGACACAGGCAGGCCTGCCTCCTCAATCCTAGCTCCATTTGATATAAAAGGGGTCATCCCCAGTATCCACATGCTGGACTGTATTACTGTCATTATTTATGAGACAACAGCCAGGCCAGTGACTGCAGGAGTTCTGCCCATAATGACCCACTTAATGGGCACCCTTAAAAGATTTTCTACTCCAAGTTTTCATTAAGACACCTATTCCAGGAATTGTCCTTTTCGTAAGCACCACAACGCTTCTCAAACAGTTTTTATGTTGAAATGTAGAAATGTCAAGCATTTCCTCCCCAACCCACGACTCCTCTTCCTCTCTTTCTTTCCTCAGGTTGTGATGAATAACTTAAGCCCAGCCTGGAAATCATTCAAAGTATCAGTCAATTCTCTATGCAGTGGAGATCCAGACCGCCGGCTGAAGGTCAGAAATCTATGTCCGAGAAATGCAATTGTTTATGTATTTAACTCTCCTCTTTCTCCTCACATGAATGTTGGCAAACCCAACATTCTCTGTACCACTTACCCAAATCTCTTAGCATCTTGATGGAAGATGCAGGGGCTATTTCTTCTGCAGGAGCCAATGAAGCTCATGAGATAGTCCAAGATAAATCCCAATTGTGTTATGTCAAGAGGCAAAACCCGTGGCTTCTCAGAGACAAACTATGGCAATAAGTTCATGGTACAATTGGGGGGTATTAAAAATACAAACACTGTTGTATCAATTATCTGCTGTTGCATAACAGACAATCCAAAATTTAGTAGTTTTAAAAAATAACCATTTATTTAGTAAGTTGGGTTGATCTAAGAGGTTCTTCTCTTGATCTTGCTTGGACTCTCATGCATTTGCAGGGTGACTCTGATTCTCAGGGCTTGACTGGCTATCATCTGGAATGACTGGGTATTTGAGCCATTTATCTCTCATCATCCAGAAGGCTAGCTTGGAGACTTACACACACAGTGACCTTAGAGTTCCCAAAGAGCAAGAACAGAAGCTGCAAACAAAGTCTCTTAAGGTCTAGTCACAGAACGCATATGAGGTCACTTCCTCCACATTCTATCAGCCAGAGCAAGTCACATGGCCATCCCATATTCAAGGGGTGAGGAAATAGACTGCCTCTTGGTGAGAGGAGCTGCAAAGTATGGCGGCCATTTTTTTCAATCTACCACAAATGCTTTTTGGGTATCATGTGAATATATATGTCGGAAGAAAAGACACATTGTGAGGGTGACCAAAGGAATGTTAGGAGCAGACTCCAGGAAGCATTTTTTATGGTCCAAGTTCTGACCTTCCTTCTGCTTTGGAAGTCCAAGAGCTCCATGTTATTCATGCTGTAGAGTTGATTCTACCAATTCAGGATGACTAAGTAAATTCAGTAGAGACTGGAGCCTATAAACTGAAAGGCTGATTAATTCACGTTCAGTGAGAAACATGCCCATCAGGCAACCTCAGCATTCACATCAGCTTAATGCGGGCACTTTCTCTATGTGGGCCAGCCATAGGAAAGACAGCTGTCAGAAGGCTGTGTAACAGTCTGAGAGCAGAGCCAGGGGTGCTGGATAACAAGGATGATGAATGGCTTCAGACTCCGAAAGCCTGGGGGCTCTACCTCCACTATGGGAAGATAGGTCCATGAGGCAGACTAACCATTCATGTTGATCTTTCACGTCACCTAATCCCCTGGAAACTGTTAGATGGACGTTGCCAATGTTTGTCTTTGTAACTTTACATTGTCTTCACCCTTTTTGCTCCACAAAGCTTCTTCTGATAGAATTCTTTTTATTTGTCAGTGTTCTTTGATTAGAATCCTGTCTGATTGGTTAGTCCCAGCTTTTTTAACGTGACCTTGTGTATCTTTGCTTCATACTGTTCTATGTGGACTCTGTGCTTGAACTCTCAGCAGACACGCTTACCTCCATGCTCTCGAGGAGCAACTCAGAGTTGTCCCAATTATCTTGTCTCCTGTAAGAGCTAAGATATTTCAAGCCTCACTTGCCATCAGACTGTCTTTCATGTCAAAATCAGGACTCCTGGCTGTTTGGGACTTCATGTGTCAGCTCATACACCAAATGCCAAGAGCTGCAGCTTCAGGCCTAGGGTGGTGATTGCTGCCTGTATTCTGAACAGCCCCCGTCCCATTCCCAGCAAGGTAATTGGCCCTATGTGGGGCAGAAATCAAATGATATGTCCATTAACCATAGATCAACTTAGTCATAGGGAGCTATTAATTGAATAAAAGGAGAGGGTTGTCTGTAATGGTGTAAATAAAAATGCAGAAAACGAGCCCTTTATGGCCTTGTGAGGGTTCTGCCATCTGTAGAGGAACAAGTGGAAATAAAGGAGACAGATGATGGGTGGTAGATAGAAGAGAAAGAAAGAGAAGGAAAAATACATGGGGTTGGAGAGGGAGAAGGAAGAAGGGAAGAAGGAAGGATCAGAGCTTCTCAACAGCTGCACCATTGACATTTGGATTTTGTCGTGGGGGCTTGTCCTATGCATTCTACAATGTTAAGCAGCATCTGTGGCTACTAGATGCTAGCAATACTCCACCCCCATCAGTCTTCCAGCCAAAAGTCTATTCAGACGTTGCTAAATGTTTCCTGGAGGGTAAAATTACTCCTGATTGAGAACCAATGGTTTCAAACTTAGCATGCTTCAGGATCACGTGGAAAACTTGCTGAAACACAGACTGCTGAACCTCATCCTCAGAGTTTCTGATACAGGAGGTCTACGGTGGGCCTGAGAATTTTGCATTCTAACAAGTTCCTGGGTGATGCTGCTGCTGCTGGTTTCAGCCCACACTTTAAGGACCCTGGTGTAGACATTTGCTTCTTTTTTTTTTTTTTAAGATTTATTTATTTATTTGAGAGAGCAAGAGAGAGAGAGAACAAGTGAGAGGGACAGAGGGAGAGGAAGAGAGAATCTCAGGCAGACTCTGTGCTGAGCATGGAGCCCATCGCAGGACTTGATCTCATGACCCTGAGATCACTACCTGAGCTGAAACCAAGAGTTGGACGCTCAACCAACTGTGCCACCCAGGTGCCCGACATTTGCTTCTTCGTGACCACTTTCCCATGGCCTAGTGTCTCCACAGCATTTTATAGCACCCAGTCTCCCCTTTACCATGACTTTTCTTTTTTTTTTTCTTTTCTTTTTTTTTTTTTTTAATGATTTTTTATTATATTATGTTAGTCACCATACAGTACATCCCCGGTTTCCGATGTAAGGCTCGATGATTCATTAGTTGCGTACAACACCCAGTGCACCATGCAATACGTGCCCTCCTTACTACCCATCACCGGTCTATCCCATTCCCCCACCCCCTCCCCTCTGAGGCCCTCAGTTTGTTTCTCATAGTCCATAGTCTCTCATGTTTCATTCCCCCTTCTGATTACCCCCCCTTTCTTTATCCCTTTCTTCCCCTACTGATCATCCTAGTTCTTATGTTCCATAGATGAGAGAAATCATATGATAGTTGTCTTTCTCTGCTTGACTTATTTCACTTAGCATTATCTCCTCCAGTGCCATCCATGTTGCATCAAATGTTGAGAACTCGTTCTTTCTGATAGCTGAGTAATATTCCATTGTATATATGGACCACAACTTCTTAATCCAGTCATCTGTTGAAGGGCATCTCGACTCCTTCCACGATTTGGCTATTGTGGACATTGCTGCTATGAACATTGGGGTGCATATAGCCCTTCTCTTCACTACGTGTGTATCTTTGGGGTAAACACCCAGTAGTGCAATGGCTGGATCATAGGGTAGCTCAATTTTTAACTTTTGAAGGGACCTCCACACTGTTTTCCAGAGTGGCTGTACCAACTTGCATTCCCACCAACAATGTAGGAGGGATCCCCTTTCTCCACATCCTCTCCAACAATTGTTGTCTCTTGCCTTGTCTATTTTTGCCATTCTAACTGGCGTAAGGTGGTATCTCAGTGTGGTTTTGATTTGAATTTCCCTGATGGCTAATGATTTTGAACATTTTTTCATGTGTCTGTTAGCCATTTGTATGTCTTCATTGGAAAAGTGTCTGTTCATATATTCTGCCCATTTTTGATTTGTTTATTTGTTTCTCGTGTATTGAGTTTGAGAAGTTCTTTGTAGATCTTGGATACCAGTCCTTTATCTGTAGTGTCATTTGCAAATATATTCTCCCATTCCGTGGGCTGCCTCTTAGTTTTTTTTGACTGTTTCCTTGGCTGTGCAGAAGCTTTTTATCTTGATGAAGTCCCATAAGTTCATTTTATCTTTTGTTTCTCTTGCCTTTGGGGATGTACCACGACTTTTCTGCCCAGCATTCATACCTATCTGCACTGTCCCAGCCTTCTCGGCTTTGCACACAACTTTCTCTTTGACTGGGATGCCTTCCTCAGTCTGCTTTTCTTGAAACATGCTACTTCCCTTCGGGTCTCTTAAATCTCCCTCTACTTCCAGAAAACATTCCTCTTTAACTACTGTGGGATGCCTTCTAGCCCTCTCCACCTACCCCATTAAAATACCTCTCAACTTGTGGGATGCCTGCGTGACGCAGTCGGTTAAGCATCTGACTTTAGCTCAGGTCATGATCTCAGGGTCCTGGGATCGAGTCCCACATTGGGCTCGTTGCTCAGTGTGGAGCCAGCTTCTCCCTCTGCCTGTTGCTCCCCCTGCTTATGCGTACTCTCTCTCTCTCTCTCTGACAAATAAAGAAGATCTTAAAATAAAATACCTCTCAACTTGTTTTGAAAATTTCTGCTTACGTCGTTGTCTCCCCGGTAGCTTACTTGCCCTTTCCAGTTTGCTCCTTCAGGATGAGAACCATGTTTTGTTCTCTGTGTTATACAGATGTTGGGTACAGTGCTTGGCACAGAGGAGAAACCCAGTACCTTTTTGCAGTGAATGGATACAGGAGAGAGGGATGTACTGAGAGGTCAGCAGGGGGTGTCTAACCTTACTGGGGCGGGGGTTGGGGTGCAGTGGAGAATTGCCCACGCCAGTATTTGGTATACTGGAGTTTACTAGGTCACAAAGCCTATATTGCACTCACCTGCTCACAATATCCAAATGCAATTTTTCTGAAAGGTGGGATAGACTTCCTGTATTGCCCTTTCTTGTATTCATTATTTTGTCACAAAGGCCATTGTGAAATTCTCATAATGCTGTCCCTAGCCAGCTTGCTCCAAAATAAAATGGTACCATATTGGCAGGCAGCATTTCCGTCCATATGGGTGTCATCTTTCCTACCACCAAAAAAATTAGAAAATGAATTTAAAAATTTTTAATTTTGAAAACCCTCTGTCAGGTTAGATTTTAAGTCTTAGCAAAATTTTAACAATTAGGTCTTTGTCTCAAATGAGGCTTGATATCTTCGATTCTCATTTACCCAGGACCCACATGAACACCAAGTTCAAATAACCAGCTTTTTATTTTGTTTTTATTTATTCTGTACTGCTCTTTTGTGTAAAAAAATAAAAGCATTCAAAGAAGCTTTTTTTTCAGAAACTAATGTTTTAACTTATTATGGAAATGTTCAAACATGCATAAAAGTAGAAAGATGATATGGTAACTCCCCATGCCCAGCACATGACTTCAGCAATTACTGTCTCATGGCCAATTTTCCTTCATAAACACCCCTAATACCCATTTCTCCCTTCCTCTCCCCACTGGATTGTTTTGAAGCAAATCACAGACCAGGGCAAAAGCATCCATTAAGCACAGTGCCAGGGCCCAGCAGACTTTCAGGAGTCCACGAAAATGTTTTCATGTCTTTTAAGATTAGAAAGGAAAAAATGAACTTGTGAGATTGAATAAAATATTTTAATTTTTTCTCACCTCAGAAAGCAATGACATTTTTAGGATCCCAAAAATCTACTACGGTGGGGAGGGGCGCATGAAGGCAAAAATGCCGAGGGCCAATGAAGGTCATGATGTGGCCCTGTCCCAGATATCATTTCACCCCAAAATGCTTCAGTATGTATCTCTAAAGAGTAAGGAATCATTCTATAAACATAACCATAAAACCATTATATAATATCTAATTATACTATATATCTAAGAATATTAACTAAGCCTCATTAAAATCATCAAATATTCTGCCACTATTCATATTTGACTGATGGCCCTTTATTTAAAAAATATATACTTTTTGCTTTTTTTTTTTTTCTTCAAATTGGGGTCTAAATAAGGTCCAAGCATTGCATGAGACCAAAATAACTCTGAAGTCTCTTTTAATCTGTTAGTTCCTTCTTCTTTTTTTTTTCCTTGCAATTTACTTCTTGAAGAAACCATATTGGTTTATCCTGTGGCATTTCTCACATTCTGTGTTCCCTATAAGTAAGTAGTTGGGCTTGATCAGATTTGGGATCTGTTTTCTAGCAAGAATGCTTTATTAGTGATGTGTCTTACTTAGGGCATGAACGGTCATTGAAAAACATTGCCTGTATTCATTAGTTTGTTAGGGTTTCCAAAATGGGAACTTTCCAATTCTATCATTACTTCTCTATCTATTGTTTAATGTCTTCTGTAAAGAAAAACTTTCCCTTTAATAACTATTTGATTCCCTGAGGTGTGATTCATATGGGAAAGACAGGAGAAATGCTTTATCTCTCCTTTTTTTTAAATAATTTTTATTATGTTATATTAGTCACCATACAGTATATCCCCAGTTTTTGATGCAATGTTCCATGATTCATTATTTGCATATAACACCCAGTGCACCATGCAATATGTGCCCCGCGTCTCTCCTTTTTAAACCAATTTTCAGAATAACAAATTACTTTTCTTGTACCCTCCATAGGTGACTAGTGAAGTCCCCAGTATTATTAAGAATTTATGGGGGCGCCTGGGTGGCACAGCGGTTAAAGCGTCTGCATTTAGCTCAGGGCGTGATCCCGGCGTTCCGGGTTCGAGCCCCACGTCAGGCTCCTCCTCTATGAGCCTGCTTCTTCCT
Source organism: Ursus arctos (assembly GCF_023065955.2). Taxonomy (NCBI): domain Eukaryota; kingdom Metazoa; phylum Chordata; class Mammalia; order Carnivora; family Ursidae; genus Ursus; species Ursus arctos. The sequence goes on from NW_026622875.1 coordinate 30,161,347, forward strand.
CTCCCACTCCCCCTGCTTGTGTTCCCTCTCTCACTGGCTGTCTCTATCTCTGTCAAATAAATAAATAAAAAATCTTTAAAAAAAAAAAAAGAATTTATGGATTTTGGGAAACCTGGGTGGCACAGTCATTTAAGCGTCTGCCTTTGGCTCAGGTCATGATCCCAGACTGGGATCGAGCCCCACGTTGGGCTCCCTGCTCAGCAGGGCGTCTGCTTCTCCCTCTCCCCCCTGCTCATGCTCTCTCTCTCACTCACTCTCTCTCAAATAAATAAAATCTTTTTAAAAAAGAATTTATAGGTTTTTAAAATATATTTGAGAGTTTCTTTCTACCTCAGTTATTATTCCTTTGAAATCTTGAATCGTTGCCTGTTTAGTCAATGAAAACTGCAAGTTAACTCTTGAGTTCTTTTGACATGAACTTAATAGTATGTAATAGTTTCCTTTCTTTCTGGTACACATTTTAAAATTCATGAATTTTGAACTTTTGGAATTCTTTTTCTCCATGGGATCTATCTCTCTGTGGATGCGGAGTTGTACGTTAAAGTCTCTTGAAACAGTTCCTCTCCATAGCTAAATCTCTACCCCACAGAACTCTCAGTTCATTGGTTTCATTTTGCTTTCAGTTTCTAGGATTTTTTTTTACAAATTTAATTTTGCTCTATAACTCTGTAAAATGTTTACATGATTCTAAAGTCAAAACTACAGAACAAGTGTATTCAGAAAAATGTAGCTTCCTTCCTGTCTCTACACCACTTGTTACCGTCTTCTCTTACAGGTAATCATTTTGCAGTACCTTCAATACTTGGCAGACCTAGCTCCTTCCACTTCTGTATTCCTTGTCTTTTTTAAGGGTTTCCCTGGACATTTTGCTTGGTTTTTTTTTCTGTCCATTTGGCTTTACAAACAACTAGTACCGGGGGGAAAAAAAAGAACAACTTGATGGTATTTTTATTGATATTGCAAAGAAAACCTTTTTAATATTGAATCTTCCTATCCTAGAATATGGCATGTTTTCCCATTCATTCAAGTCTCCTTTTATGTCTGCAGCAGTGATTAAGGTTTTTCTCTTACAGGTTTCCAACATTTATATTTCAATTTATGCCTAGTTTTTATTTGTTTCTTTAACTCTTGTAAAATGGAATCTTCCATTATGCCTTCTAACTATCATTTGTCAATATAAAGTTTATTGAATTTTGTTTTCTTTTTTTGAAAAGATTTTATTTATTTATTCAAGAAAGAGTGAGTAAGCAAGTGAGAGAGAGAGAGAGAAAGAGAGAGAGAGCACAAGCAGGAGGAAGGGCAGAGGGAGAGGGGGAAGGACCCTGGGATCATGACCTGAGCCAAAGACAGACACTTAGCTGACTGAGCCACCCGGATGCTCTGAATTTTGTTTCTTTTCTTAAACTGCAATTTTATTAAGATCTATTATTGTTCATAGTAATTTTCTGTTAATTTTTCAGCATTTTCCAACTGTATAATTATATCATCTGAAAATAGAGATTGTTTTTACCCATACTTACCATCCTGATGGCTCTAGTTACTGCTCTTCTTTATTTGCATGGACTAATACTCTCAATAGAGTGTTGAATAGTAGAAGAGAGAGAGGACATCTTTGTCTTATTCTTCACCATAGTGGAAAATTCTGTAGTGCTTTCCCATTCATTCTGACTGAAATTAATTTTTGAAGTGATTATGAAGGTGTCAGAGGCTTAGCGCTTTCTTAGCCATGTCTACTGAGCCTTAAAGACCTGTGCTGGCATTCAGAGAGGATTCTTGTTTGTTTCGGTAACCCTAGAGACAAAAGACATTGCTCTACTTCCTGAATAGATGTAGGCTTGTATTTAATATTAGCTGTTTAATGAATTTATCCATGATTTCTAAGACATACTACAGTCCTTGTCAAATCCTAGTTTCATCTACTTCCAAACATACAGTGAGGTAGTTTCATCTTCATTTTACAGATGAAGAAACTGAGTCTCAACACCCCCATGCAATCAAATGCCAATGGTAATGCTCTTTTTATTGAGTTGTACTGTCTCTATTTTGTTGTATTTCTTAGAAAATAAATCATCTTGATAAAGTGTATCACTCAACTCTGAGCCAAGCAGAATGTTTTATTTACCATCATTCTAACATTTAACAGAAACAAGACTTGTCTGTATGTAACATATTTCATGAAGTCTGAGAAACTACCAGTTATATAAATCACCACTAAGGGGGAAAAAAGTTCTTAATGAAGTCACAGTGCAATGTTTTCTTACCAATGTGTGGTTATAAGAAGAGCTGTGCCTCTTAAATTCCGTGAAATGTGATATTAATCATTTCTTTTAATTTCATCAATACATTATTAATATCCAGTATATATTCTTTAGAAGACAGTGCCAGTATTCAGAATAGATTCTACCGGACAGAGGTCTCAGAGAAGAGGGTGAAAAGGCACTATCAGCAGGCATTATTAACACATTGTTAACCCTCTAACTGTACCTCATACTATGGGAAGATGCCATGACAGAAAAGTCTAGAAAAGCACCATATAGGGGCACCTGGGTGGCTCAGTGTCTTCACCCAGTGAAGGTGTCTGCCTTCAGCTCAGGTCATGATCCCAAGGTCCAGAGATCGAGCCCTGCATCAGGCTCCCTGCTCAGCGAGGAGTCAGCTTCTCCCTCTCCCTCTTCTCCTTCCCCCTGCTTGTGCTCTGTCTTTGTCTCTCTCTCTCTCAAATAAACAAATAAAATCTTTAAAGGAAGGAACGAACAAAGGAAGGGAGGAAGGAAGGAAAGAAGGAAGAAAGGAAGAAAGACACCATAAAAGCACATCAAGACCATTTCCTATCTCCTTCTCTAATTCTCAAACCACACAGGTAACTTGGACACTTTCTCTGTGCAGAGTTCATCAGGTATTTTCTGAGAACGTTTGCCTTGGAGAGATATCTAGGGTGATCTCTGTATCAACCTGTCCCCAGGCCTATGCAAGAGAGAGGCCCAGTTTTTCACTGAGGTCATGGTGCAGTGGGCACAAGCAAGACAACCAGGCAGAAGGAAGTAACAGACAAAAAAGAAGCGTGTCCCCAAAGTCAAAGCAGAGGTTAAAGGACTCAAGAGCCTATAACAGCATGAGAGGAGGGCCAAAGTCCAAAGCAACCAACAAATGACATTTTCATCCATGATTCATCTTACTCATCTTTTATGCCCTCTCTTTTCTGTAGCCATGCATGATTGATTTAGAATAGCCATGTTCATGAGCCCCCATCTGACACCCCAAAGTTGGATTTCTGGCCAGTCAGAAAGGTGCTCTACTGAGCCAGGATCCTAGACCCCAGTGGTCCTGGAATCTTCATTTTAGCAACTTTCCTAAACAATGTTGGTGCAAGCTATTTGCCAGGCACACATTGAGAAATACTGTCTTCCTACTGATTCCCCAAACATAGCTGACTTGCTGGTACTTCTCTTAGGTAGGTCAGTATTTTTATTGCAAAATTGAGTGTGTATGTATGTATATGTTCTGCTCTTCCTTCTATATGAAATCCTTAGCATTTGTCCTTTGGTTACAGGGAACTAATGATGTCCCTCCCTTTCTCAAGTGTGACCAGGCCATCTTGAATTGCAATTGTATTTTCACCACAAATTCATTGTCTTTGCTTTGGACTCTCTGAGCCAGACTGACTCACAAGTGCCAAATGGACTGGACTCCAGGAGTATGTTTTTGGAGTTTGCCTTAGACCTTCCCCCTTTATTCCCAACACCATGTGACTCCTAACTCCTGAATTCCTAAGTGCCTCTTATTTTCCTTCTGATCCTTTGGGCTTAGTTGCCAAACTTGTTTTCTTTCTGCTTCATCCTGCTTTTCTCTAACAAACCTCTGGCTCTTACTGCTTGAAAAGGAAAAAAAAAAAAAATCTCAGTTCTAACCCCCAGATCTCAGTTCTTGACAGGGGCCCCAATTCAGCCCCATAATTCCCCCAAACCCATAGATTTGATCATTAGATAACCCGTGGGTTACACCAGCATTTTCTGATTCTTGGTGCAAAACACAGGAAGGTAGAATTGAGGGGTCCATCAGTAACTATATTTGGCATTGTTGGAAACGCCTGTAATAAAGACAGTCTCAGGCAGTTGAAAGCAAGTTCACTTCCTTCTCTTTCTACCTTACAACTGAAAGGGAAAAAAAGAGCTTGGGTGGCCCATGGACCTGTTATGTTCTCTTGAGATCTGTTAAAATTCAAGTGCTTTTTTTTATGGCCTTCTCAACTCAAGGGCTTCTTCTGGGCTCAAGGGCTTCTGGGTTTGTGCCTGTCGATAGTTCACTCAGCCTAAATGTCCCACAATTACCAGAGGATTGCAGACTCATCTAGGTGTCTCTATATTGGATCAGCCATGGCACAGGAATTCTTAACTCCACTTAAGTAAATGGCATCCTGGACCCAGCAAACTGCCTCTTCTGAGATCTGTAATCAATACTGCAGCATAGGAAAGCAATAACCAGCTTGAATAGTGTGAAATCATGCAGGAATAAAGGGGGCTTCTGAATGAGAGCAAAACTACATACTCTGTCAACTTTAATAATTCTTTCATTTTTCATTTATATTTCCCCCTTTTTTACAGATGAGGAATTCAAGACCGTGTTTAAGCAAATTGTTTAAGATTACACAGCTAAGTAATACAGCCTAATTTAAACCCAGGTCTCTCATGCTCTGTGGCCTTTGCTCTTCACTGCGGAAAGAGAGCTAACATTTACTGAGCATTCACCAGCTACCTGGTACTACGCTGGACACTCTGCTTGAATTATCTCATTCAACCCTATTCATAGCCTAGGTTGGATGATACTGCAGTAACGAAGAACACCCACGCAGTAGAAGTTTATTTCTAGCTCACATAACAATCAAAGATAAATCTTCCTAATCGGTGTTGTCTCTCCTCATGAAGTGGTTTGAGAACCCAGTTGCTTCTATCCTGTGATTCATCCATATCTTAGGGCCTCATTGCTATTTGCATTTAGCATACAGGAAGGAAAAGAGGTGGAGAGGGTTCTCTCCAGAAGTTTTAGCTGAAAAGAGCACTTGGCATTGCTTGCCTATAACCCAGTGACTAGAACTTAGTTCTATGACCACACTGAACTGCAAGGGAGGGTGTGAAATGTCATCTCGTTGGGGCCTAGAAAGCAAATGTTTGGTGACCTACTAGCTGGCTCTTCCACTGGAAGATATTGTTGTTGTCTCCATTTTGTAGATGAGAAAACTGAGGCTTGGAAAGATGAAATCACTTGCTTAAATTCACAGAGCTTGAATGCAACATAGGCAGGATCAAGTCCGTTTAACTCTGGAAACTACACTCAATAGCTGCGCTGTCCAATAAAACTTTCTGATAATAGAAATATTCCATATCTGTGCTGTCCAAAAGAGTAGCCACTACCCACATATGGCCAGAGCAGTTCTCTCCCAACCTCACTTCTCTCTTTTCCTTTAAGCCTTCTTTCTATTTTCAGGCCCCTCATGTTAGGATCCCATCCGTTTTCTTCCTAATCAATACCATCCAAGGAGAAAATTCCACCCCTTCTTGTGTCAGGCTTCTGCTGTGAATGGGAGCCTTCCTCTGCCTAGTCGTTAATGATTCCAAAGGGGAAGGAATGGGTCTCCCACAAATGGGGTCGACAGTAGGCTCTTCAATGTCAAGATAATTTTTCATCAGTGGAATCAGGTCTGATTTCCTTAATAACTGGGAAGAGAGCACACCTTGCTAAAGCAAGTATTATGGGTTTGGGTTTGTTTTTTTGTTTTTTTTTTTTAACCAGGACACCACACTATCTGGTCTTAAATTAAAAAAAAAAAAAAAAGAATCTTGGCAGTTAGTGTTTAATGCATACAGAGTTTTAGTGGGAAGATGGAAAAGTGCTGGAGATGGACGATGGTGATGGGTGCACAGCAATGTGAATGCACTTAACACCACAGAGCTATATACTTAAAATGATTAAAATGGTAGATTTTATGTTACATTTCTTTTGCCACAATAAAAAAAATTTATTACAAAAAGAACATTCTTCCTGTTACCATTACTTTGAACTTTCCCTTGTGAAACAACTACTTGATATTATTGTACTGTTTGACATCTGCCTCTACCTGGCATGCTTCATCTGATGATGGCTCCTGTCTCAGCAGTCTGGGGTGAGGGTATGACATCTTCTAAGAGCATTCTCACTCCCAGATTCCTTCTTCTTGGAAACCCTTCTAAGGTGGTTGGGATTGTCCTTCCTTTCACCACCGTTATGAACAAAGAACATAAAAGAGGTGACATAACCTGGTCAAACTATCTTGTTGGGACAGTTGTCCCAACAATTGTTCTGTCATTCACTAACTCCATATAGGTTTTTGAAGAAATCACCTTTGGAAGACACTTTGACATTCTGAACTAAGAGCATCAAATAAACACTCATCAGTGATCTGGTGAGATGATTTAAGGTGCAGAGGGAGCTCTCTTGTCATCCAAAGTGGACATTTCTCCACTAGAGAACTAGAGAGAACTTCCATCTCAATAAATCACAATTGCTGTGATGGGAAGAGGTTTCTCCACATTATTTAACCATCTATGTCCACTTCTGTACTAGAAATTAAGATAGCTAACCAGCTACTGGAAGGATGCTTGAATAAAACTAGGGAGCGGGACAGAGTTGCTGAATGATGAAGGGGAAGGAACAGTCTAAGCAGAAAATCTGAGAGTCCTCTGATGCAGATTTGTGGCATAATTCAAACTGGTGGGGTCCCTGCTCTGTCCAAATGACGCTGTGTGCTGGTGATGCAGACATTCATTTCTGCTGGTTATTCTTGGTTGCTTCTTGTATTCACTTGTTTACTTATTTGTTTATTAATATGAACCACTTCATCATTATTGCACCACTTTGTTAATATTGAAGCTGAAAAACTTACCTCAAGAGCTCAATTTTTGTTTTTGCACTTTTGGAAACGTTTTTAAACCTAGCCTTGTCAGTAGGAAGGCTTCCACAAACTGAGTTGACATCCCAAGAGGCCATTGCATTGAGTCAGTTTCTGTAGGACGTTCAGCTACTCTGCCACATTTTAAACATTAAACAGGAAATTTTTTTAAAGTATTGCAATTTGCAGCCATCCTGGGCCTTTCTCTCCGTAAAGTCTTTTCAATAGAATTACCAAACAAAACAGTAAGAGAGCTATCTCTTAGGAAGGATAGCTTTTATAGAGAGCCCTTAAGGCCGAGAGAAATCACCCATTTTTAGGTGTTTGGCAGGATGCCACAGTCCCTCTTTCTCAGTTGCTGGAGGAAGCCTCTCCTTATGGAGATGTTGCCTGTGAGATCCCAGCTGTCTGCAAGAGTGCTTGGATTTCCAGAAAAGTCTTGGGGAAAGCCAGGGTTTTGTCTGGGGGGAACACGTGAAATTAATGTCAGGGGACAACAGGTTGACTGACCTCATAAGAAATGAATTATTTATTCCCTGAGAGCATATAAATTACCTTTCTTCCTGTGTCCTTTGACTCATTGCAGAAAGAACACAAATGCTTTTGTGCCACACCAGTAAGGGGAAGAAAGCTAGAATGATCATCTCCCCTGCCTCCATCCTATAGAGTTAGAGAGAAACAAGTTGGAGACACCACCTCATGATGCCTACAGGGGCTGCTCGGGCTGGACTACTCCAGCCAGAGTTCCATTTCACCTGGTGTGGTCTGTAGCTTTTTTTGCTTACATAGGAACTCAACTTTGTCCAATCACCCTGACTTGATGAGACCTGGAAAAATTGACTCATAGTAGAGGTAGACGCATAAGTCAAGAAAGCAATATATTAAATTACAAAACTTTCGGTACAATTTTAATAAGTTAATTTAACAAGAATTATAATCCTTGTGCTCCACACAAGGTTCTCCTTCCCTGATATCTGAACACATATGAAGCAGAATCATCAATCAGAAAGTTACTTGGTGAAAAGATGGAAAAAATTAAGACAAGGGTGTGTGAGGAGTCTTGAGAGATTTTACTTTGGTTAGCCATTGGACACAAAGACCCTGTGGAGAGTCTGATTAAGTTAAGAGGATATTTGCTTTTAAATGCATCCAATTCTAGGGCTTTGTGAATTCATTAAAGCTGATCTCTGGACTCTAGACCTCTGAGCTGAGCCATGGTGAGTCTTGCCAAAGTATAATTTCAAAAAGTTGAAAGCGTGACTCTTATCCAACTATCAAGTGAACATATGTCAAGGATTTTATTCACCTCATTCATTAATGAGGAAACCAATACAATGATCAAACTGTTCTCCAAGAGCGTTTTGAAGAATCGGGTTTAAATAGTCTTTTTCTTTAAACAGGACTAAGATTTCTAAAGATAAAATTGGTTAATGTCCTCCACAGCAATAAATCATAAGCTTCAGGGTGATCTTTGCTACCAGACAGAAATCACTGCATCATACGTAAGTTTACCATGTATAACTTCACAGAGGCTGAGCTCTTAGTTCATGGATAATAAATAGGAAAATCAAGCAATGGTATCTTCACGTAGGAAAATAAATCATCCTTGGGTGGGCCTGTTAAAGCTTCAGCATGCCATTGAAAGGACTCGCAGTCATACTTCTGGGTAGGTTATGGGTATTTTTTCTTAATAGGCTCAAATAGCTCATGAGTTCACATTTCTAGAGCCTGATATATGCCTGAAATCCCTAACTGTCCCCCTTCGCCCCGTCTCCACCTCTGAATAGCTGGCCTATTCTTAATCTTCAGGTGTCAGCTCTAAACTCAGCCACTCAAAGACGCCTTCCAGACTTCATTGTTCCTACAAGCATTCCTTCAGTTAGAATCCATCTTATCACCTTATCAGTCTTCCTCATGGCACCTACCATCATCCATAATCATGTTTATTTGTTTATGTGATTACTGTTGTGCAAATACCGAGGTCTGAGGGAAAAGAACTGGCCTAATCCACCTCTGTCTCCTCAGCCCCTAGATGAGTGCTTGCATATAGTCCGTGCTTAATAAATATCTGCTTAATGGAGGGAAGCATGGGTGGATGGACATGTATATATGCAAGCCCATATATACATTAACTAGAGCCTATGGAAGACATTCTGCCAGGTTTGTGCTCTTTGGTCTGCCCTTTTAAAACCTCGGAGAAAAACAGTTCTCTCATCCACTTATTCTTATCCTCATGTCTGTTGACACTACTGATTAATTTATTAGTGCCTTCACATCACTTTTGACCTGTGACACTTACTTTCAAGCCGAGTCTAAATTCATTATGGAAGCTTTCTTTCCTTATTGCCAGTATCTTAGAGAATACGCAAATGCAGCCCATTTATCATTGTATCTCCCCCCATAGTTTTTCTACCAAATTGAAACACATCTTTCCCTCCACCAGCCTCAGAGTTGCAAGAAGGGAAAAAAAGGAAGGAAAGAGTCTGGATGAGGAGGAAACCCGCAGGGAAAGACTCTCCTTCCTTCGGGAGGGAGGGGCTGGAATGAAAGTCACAGAAAGAAGAAACAGTGTCTTGGCCTCACCTGGCTCTCACAGCAGAGCTCTTGGAGGATAAGGGGGCCTAAATTCCTCTCAGAAAAGGAATGGGAAGGAAAGCAGCCTGGTAGATTTTCCAAAAATCAGGTCTCTTTCATATCACTGGCATAGTTCAGAGTCAAGTACATTACTTCCTTCAGACCATCTCTGAAATAGCAGGGACTAAGACTCGTATTCGGAATGACGAATGCTGGCTTACCTTTAAGCCATGAGATTTGGAGGGGACGTAGGGGAGTGATGGGGTGGGTGAGACAAGCAAGATTCAATCAAGTCCGGGAGTGGCTAAGGAAAGGGCCATTCTCTATGTTCTGATTCCCTTTCCTGTAATGTACTTGTCTTTTTTTCCTCTCCTTTCCTTCTCCCTGGCAATTAAACAGCATCTACCCAAATATTATTGTTGTTGACCACCCGCATGCCTGGTTGCACTGTCATTTAAAACATTTTATGACAGCTATCCCATGAAAGAGTAAAATCACTAAATGGACTTGTCAGGAAGCATTACCTCCAGCTCATCTCCCCTGCAGACCAGCTGGCCCTCTTCATACGCACTCTTGCAATTCACTCACCCCTGCCACTCCCAGTAATGAAACCCATTCTTGAAGGCATACCGAAGCAGACCTTATGACAGGGCAACATATGATCTAGAACAATGTTGTCAAACTTGAGCATGCATCAGAATCTCCTGGAGGACTTGTTAAAACACAGAATTCTGGGCCCCAACCCCAGAGTTTTTGATTCCGTAGGTCTGGGGTGGGGCCTGAGAATCTACATTTCTCACAACTTCCTAGGGGTTGCTGATGTTGCTGGTCCAGAGTTCACATGTGGAGAATCACTGATATTGAAGAAATAGTCAAGAGACTACCTCACCATCACGTTTCCCTCAAGTCACCCATCTCCACCTTAAAACTACTCTATATCTGCATCCATTGTTTCCTTCTTTCCAAAACTACCTTATTCCTCTGCCTGCTTCACTCTAGCTCCTCACAATACTCAGACCTTTTTAGTTCATATTTTAAAATTCAGAATTGAAATTATTTTCGAAGCCCCAGAGGGTTTTCCTGATGATAGGCAAGCACATCTTAATTTTATATAGTAACATGATACCAAGTTAGGAAATAGACCATGGATCAATTTGGCTTATCTCCCCTTAAAGTCCGGGTAAAGTAACCTAGCAATAGAGTGATTGTTTGGTGAGACAGTCAAACAGTAAGAGAAGGCTGCTGTCCTTTTATATACTTTTATTGGCTTTCTAAAATGAGTATCATATACCACATTTCTGCATTGTTCATTCTACAATTACAACCTTTATTACACATTGAGTATATAAGACAGTAAGCCATTTTTGTGCACCTACTGTGTGCTGGGAACTATGCTGGGTACTTTCCCACATTCCATCTACTGTAATCCACACAACAAAATTGTAAGGTTAACAAAGAAGGAAACTGACCAGACTTCCCTTCCTTCCGGCATCATCATCATCCCTTTCCCACGGCTCTTCTCCACCAGCGGGTGCATTGTTCTCCAGGTTCACCTGGCACAGTGGTCCTGTCTGTAGGAGTCAACACAGGCAGTGTCTGCGGTGATTGCTGGCAGGCAGACTTGCTGGGATTGCTCATGGCATGTCCAGGTTTGGGGAGGTATCAGATGTACCCCAAAGGGAATCACTTAAGAGATGAGAGTCCAGGAACTCCAGTTTGCCGTTTGCTTGTCAGGATTCTCAGGCTCCATCCTTCACACCACCATCATTGGCAGGGCAGAACTTCTCTGTCTGGCCAAAACAGCATCTAGACAGTGGAAGGGAGCTATCTTACCCCCTCAGAGTTTCCCCTGGATTTGTACAACAATGCGACAGGTGGGGGTAAGGTAGAAAACCCTTCTTCCCCCATCTTTTCTGAGGCTGCTCCAACTTCAGCTGGTGGTTCAGATGACAGAATGGAGCCACCTGTGGACCAAAGCTCTGCATCACCAGCGATTTCGAAGTATGTTCTCTAACAGCCACGGAGCCCAGAGATGGTACCCACCTGTCCTCCCTGGCTGCCCAGGCCTGTCCTCATCCTGGCATGCTTGCATGTCTGTTTTTCTTCAACTTACCCATTTACTGCTGCTCCAAATTGCCAAAGAAAAATTTAAAGAATCTAAGGGCCCAGTGTTGAGATGGTTTCCTAGCACTGGATATGTTGTGACTGTCCTCAACAGGACTCACTCTCTGACATCTGTTGGACCCTGTGACATCTGTTGGACCCTGGAGACATAAGAGAGGAAGCTTCCTGAGGACAGAATTCAACCTCATGAGTTTTTCTGCTGTCATAATATGTAGGGGAAAGAATTTTCATGGAATAGATGGTTTCAGTTAAACCAATAAAATTACCTAAAGCAAATTTTATTTTCCTGTTGATTCCATTTTGTAATAAGAAACATATGGGATGGAGAGCCCTTTGGCCTGACTCTTAATTCTTGGGGCATTGTGTATTTTGAGAGAAATGTAACCAGGACCCTTCAGTATCCTGCCTGATATGCAATGAAAAGTTTTGTTGTTTTCCTTCTATTTGTGTATAGTTTGTTACCTTTCTTCAGCAAAGTTTGTGTCCTTAGTGACTCACAAAGAGTGAGATTCCAGAGGCTTTCTGTACAAAGTAACCACTGCATTAGAAATTGGTTACTCTGCAGCTGTTGTAAAGAGAGGCTTTTCATGGGTAGGTTCTTCCACTTCCTGAGTCTTTCTCCAAGGTCAAGGTCTGGGTTCTACTCACAATTCTGAAACTCTTCTTTGTGACTTTGGATAAATAACCTTCCTGTACTTAAATTGCATTATCTACAAAGCAAAGATGGTAATGCCTGCCCCCACTCACTTCTCAGTGATATTATTTTGCATCAGTGAGAAAGTCTGAAAAGCACTTTGGGTTGCTCTCAGGGATCTGCTATTTTAGAAATGCCTTCTTAGCAGTCAGGGCCACACAGGGCAGCCAGACATATGCCACAAAGGCTCTGAAGGTTGAGACTTCAAAGGAAGAAGAATCCACTTACTGCTTACTTTCTCAAGACTCTATATTTGAAACTTTGGATCTTGTTTAATTTATATGATGAGGTAAGATACTTCTCTGGACCTCTGGCATAAAATAGTGCCTGCTTCATAGCTCTGCGGTAAGAATTAAAGGGGGGAAGTGCACACATACACCCAGCATGGAGTAAGTGGTCAAGAAGCATGGGCTAAGTTACATGTACTAGATTTTATGATAGATCATGGATAGTGGATGGATAGCCATAACTAGAAATGTAATTAAGTTATCCCGTAATTAAGTTAAGAAATGTAATTTAAGTTATCCCGTGTCCTTTAAGTTTGGAGAACTTCTCCCCAGCACGATTTCAGCCTTCTGGCTTTTTCCTGTTTCCTCCACTAGGCAGCGATGGTTTGATACTTCCAGGATCTCTCTTGACAATTGATTCCCAGTCCCAGTTCATCAGAGGCTTTTTGTTAGGACAACATCACTCTCAGTCTCTTCCTCTTTATCTGAAAACTGCTTTTTATTGAGTTGCAGCTGAATTATCTAAAGCTAGAATAATTGCTTGCTGTTTCTTTGCTTCTGTCCATTAGTGGAAAACCATTGAAACTTCAAATTGTGCCCAATTTTTCTTCACCTTCCTTGATTATGCCCCTCCCATGTTCCTGCTAATTCTATCTAGCGTCCATAGCAACCTTGGACCTTTCTCATTCTCCTAAGGCCCAGAGGATGGTATCACTTGCTTGAGGCTACAGATATTCAAGCAGTGAGCTAAGACAAGAAACGAGGTCTCCTGACTCCTTATTTTGGGATATTTTCACTTTCTCTGCAGATGGCCTATTCTCCCATAAACAGAAATGTGAATCACATTTCCATGTGGACATGAGAAATGGCCCAAACTATAAAGAACTATTATCAAGTACTTAAACTAGTGTTTCTCAAAGTGTGGTCCTCTAACCAGTAGCACCAACATCACCAAGGAACTTGTTAGAAAGGCAAAATCTCGGGGCACCTGGGTGGCTCAGTCGTTAAGCGTCTGCCTTCGGCTCCGGGCATGATCCCGGCGTTCTGGGATCGAGCCCCACATCAGGCTCCTCCGCTGGGAAGCCTGCTTCTTCCTCTCCCACTCCCCCTGCTTGTGTTCCCTCTCTCACTGGCTGTCTCTATCTCTGTCAAATAAATTAATAAAATCTTTAAAAAAAGAAAGGCAAAATCTCAGACTCTACCCAAGATCTCCTGAAGCAGAAATTCAAGCCCCACAGGTAATTCTAATGTGTGCTCAAGCTTATGGTACAGGCTATACCCAAATCATATACTTTGATTATAGATGGCCACTAAATAGTCACTGATGCATGAAATTGTTTTTGGATTTCACAAGTAGTTTTGAATTTCAAGTCTGTTATTTTACCTGGAAGACAAGGTAAACTAACACATTTAAAGGTCCAAGGTTCTGCTGAAATTAGCAGAAATGTTCCCAGGGCACTGTGGGATCATAGACCTACCTGGAAAAAAAAAAAAAAAAGCAGGATTCAGGATAGCAAGCAGATATTTCTCTGGATGAAGCATATACACTATACTGTTCAAATCAACAGAGATATTTAATCTCTCTCCAGTCTTACATTATGTTGCTTTAACCGTATATTTTATCTTCCTGGTCTCTGAAGACATTTGAGTTTACCACCAAACCTTATTTACTTTGTATGCAGGGTTTTAGATAGATGTGTCAGCTAGCAGTGCCAAGTAGAACTTCCTGTGATGTTCTTTTTTTTTTTTTTTTTTTTTTTTAAGATTGTATTTATTTATTTGACAGAGATAGAGACAGCCAGCGAGAGAGGGAACACAAGCAGGGGGAGTGGGAGAGGAAGAAGCAGGCTCATAGCGGAGGAGCCTGATGTGGGGCTCGATCCCAGAACGCCGGGATCACGCCCTGAGCCGAAGGCAGACGCCCAACCGCTGTGCCACCCAGGCGCCCCTCCTGTGATGTTCTATTCCACGTTCAACAGAATGTTCAATATCACTGCTCTCCAATAAGGTAGCCACTAGCCATGTATAGCTATTGAGCACTTAAAATGTGGTTTGGGGCAATAGAGGAACTGAGTTTTGAATTTTATTGAATTGTAATGAATTTATACTTGGGGGCACCTGAGTGGCACAGTTGGTTAAGCCTCCGACTATTGGTTTAGGCTCAGGTCATGATCTCAGGATCCTGGGATCAAGCCCTGTGTTGGACTCCATGCTCAGTGCAGAATCTGCTTGAGATTTTCTTTCCCTCTCCCTCTGCCCCTCCCACTCATGCTGTCTCTCTCTCTCTCTCTCAAATAAATAAATAAATAAATAAATCTTTAAAAAATTACACTTAAATCACTATATGTGACTATAGCTACCCTACTGGACAGTGCAAGTCTAGATATGTCAATCTAATATCTCACAAAATAATTGATTAAATAGAAAGGTGATTATACAGTGTTCAAGCTATTTAGAAAACTTACAAATTTATCATCTACAATACCCTTTTTTTAAAAATTGGTAGACCACTTCGAGGGCCAGTCCAAAACATATTATGTCTAAATCATTTATTAGAACAGTTTGATAAAGGTAGGAGCCTTTCATTCATGATAGGGACTAAATAATTCTAGGGCCAGCACGTTTTCTGAGACTTTTTATAACTTCAGTTCTTTGATAATCTATTTTAAATGGGAAAATGTTGCCAGATTCAAGTTTGAAAGAAATAGAATGAGCAAGTGACAGTTCTTCAACAGGAATCATACAAAAGTGTTTTAAAAATCTAAATTCATTTTTGATCCTGAGTAATGTCACCCATTAAAAAGCTATCATTATCAAGTTTTGCAAAAGTTATATATCAATAAAAAAATTTGAAGTTTAGAAGTTCATATGTGACTGCATTTGAGTACTATTTGATGTATTGTCAAGTTCATGTTTCCAAATATTTTTAAGCGTTTGGAAATTGCCTCTCTCAAGAGAAACAATGCCCACTCCCTTTATTTTCCACTTAGGATAATTTCAGTTTATGAAGTAATGATACAAAACGAAGGAATGGTCTTTCTTAAAACATAGCTAGAAATTTTTTAAACCTTAGTCGCACTTGATTTCAGAAGGAACATTGATTCAACATTAGCTTCTTATTCTCTAGTCTCCCGTCCAGTTATGAGGCACTGTCAGGCTTGAGAACAATACTGAAGGTCAGAGTGGGTTTAAGGTAGAAGTAATCATATTTACCCAATCTAAAACATTCACCTCAAGAATGGAGACGCGCAAATAAGGACTGACTATGAAATTAATGAATATTACTAACCCCTTAACTAGAGACCCAGGTTTAATTGTCCCTAGAAATGCATTGCCAGCTGAAGTTCGGCCAAATTGGATTGGGATAATAAGTGAGTTTGATTACTTCCTTCCTTCATTGGTTCTGACAGCTCTACCTGGGGAAATGATCCAAAGTGAGGCACTCTCTCTAATCTGGATTTCCTATGGATAAAGTCTTGGCAAAACGTTTGCCAATTGTGGCATTCGTAGCTTCTGAACTTAATGTCAGTCAATGGATGTTCAGAGTATGAAAAGTTCAGGAGATTATTAAATGTGTTTCCAATATCTGAGGGATAAATAGGCCTGTTGATAGGGAGGATACACTGTGATACTTCAAAAAGAGCAAGATCAAGAATAGGAGGAGTATATTGTTATTCAATTTATCAAGAGTTGTGGTATAACCTGCAACATTAATTGAGGCCAGTGTGGCTAACCATAACAATCCCCAAATACATCTAAGACCTTAAACACGTGCAAATTTTTTAGCCTCACAGTTCTATTTCTTGAAAGTTATTCTATATAAATTATCATAAATCATCATCATATGTATAAATGAAATGTTTAACATAGATGAATGGTAATATGAACAAGATAATAATATACACAATGGAATCCTCTTCACCCTTCAAAAATAATGTTGCAAAACAGAGTTTCTAGATAAGGCATGTGGGGTGGGGGCAGTGGTAAGGGAAGGGTAAAGGCTGAACCAAAATCATCTACAAATTTTTTTCCTTCCTTCTACTTTCTCTTGGTTTATTCTATTCTTTTTTTTTTTTTTTTCATTTAAATTGAATGTTTGGCTTGTCAGATTTTAAACTTTTTTATTTGGCTTTTTAATTCAAGTATAGTTAACATACAGTGTTACAATAGTTTAGGTGTACGGTGTGACGATACAGCCCGTGCGGTCTTTAGCCTTCCTTTAGTTTTAGCTTTCTATTGAAGGGTCATTTCAATGACATCATACAAATTCTGGTATTTAGTATCTTTGTCATCTAGTTCCAGGTTACGTTCAATTTCCATTATTATTTCTTTTTTATGAGTGATTTAGGTTAGTGAAATTTTTAAAATTAGGTAGATGGAGATGTAGTTGTTTGGATTTTTTAAGATTTATTTCTTTATTTGAGAGAGAGAGCATGAGTGGGGGGGCAGAGGGAGAGGGAGAGAGAATCTCAAGCAGACTCCCTGCTGAGTGTGGAGCCTAGTGCGGGGCTCGATCTCAGGACCATGAGATCACAACCTGAGCCGAAACCAAGAGTCAGACATTTAAGCAACTGCACCACCAAGGTGCCCCTGTAGTTGTTTTTTAAAATCAATTTTTAATTTAGGAGTAGTCACAGAACATGATCTGTCTTATACTGATTCTTTGACTTTTCTGAGACTCAGTTTAGGACCTAGCCTTAGCCAGAGGTCAGTTTTCATTAAGATTTCATATCCACTGAATATGTTTCCTGAGTGGGTTGGCAGTGGGGAGGTGAATGGAATTACTATAGAGCGACAAGGTTGAAAGCAAAGACACCAGTTAGGAGGCTATTAATTTAGGCAAGAGATGGTGGCATGGACCAGGGAGATAGCAGTGGAAGTGATGAGATCAAATTGGATTATGGATGTATTTTTAAAGTAAAACCACATGATTTCCTAAAGGATTGAATGTAGAGTGTGAGAGAAGAGAAGAATTGCCTGAGCAATTGGAAGAGAGGGATGTCATTAACTGAGCTAGAGAAGACCACAGGTAGAGTCAATTTGGGGCAGGAGACTCGAATGGAGATATGTGTTAGACACCCAAATTCAGAGGTAAAGTAGGCAGGGGAAAGGTCTGAACAGAAGACATAAGCTTGGGATATAAACTTGGGAATTTGGGGCTTATTGGTGGTTTTTAAAGACATAAAAATCGATAGCTCGCCTAAAGTAATGGTTCTTAACTGGGGCTGACTGGGGTGGATGCTATTGGCACCTAGTAGGTAGAGGCCAGGGATGCTGCTAAACATCCTTTAATGCACAGGATTGTTCCCCCACAACAAAGAATTATCTGGTTTAAAATGTCAATAGTGCTAAGGTTGATCAAACCTGACCCAGGGCACCAGGATAGGTAGAGAAGAGAATGTGCACAAGGCTTAGCTCTGGGGCACTCTTTACTAGGAGATGAGGATAAATAATCAAAGGAATCTGAGGGTATCTGTCTAGCGATATTGGAAGGAAACCAAGAGAGTATCATATGCTAAAAAGCCAAGTACAGAAAGTCTGTGGAGGAGGAGAAAGTGATTGGCTCTGTCAGAAGCTGCTGATAGGTCAAGAAAGATAGGACTGAAAACTGATCATTGCAGTTTGCCTTGTGGGGTCATTGTCAAGACCCTCACATTGACAAGAGCAGTTTTAGCAGAGTGATGTTAGCAGAGTGGCCTTGGGCAAGGCACTTGGCCTCTCTGAGTTTTAGATTCCTCACTCATAAGATGAAGATGACAGTCTACTTGGTCGAATTGCATGAGATAATGTGAATAATGTGTGTAAAGCACCTAGCAGAGAACTGGCACACAGTAGGCACTCATATAATGTAAGGTCTCCTTCCACAACTGTTCCACTCATTTCCAATTTCTCTCTTCCTACATCCCTCCACCCAAACACAAAACTACTGCTTCAATGTTTTATCACACTCTAGGTATTATTTAGTATTATATGAGACAACTCTTTCATTAAAACACACTTCACATTGTGTACCATATCTCAATTATCCCTTATTATGAACTTAAGAAAAAGAAATGTGTTAATAATTTGAGTTTTTCTGTATTAGGTGATAGGTTGGACTGAGAGAGAAATAGTAGCAATTTGAAAATATACAGAATAATAAAGGTTTTCATGAAGTTAAATATTGTATTAAGTTGTATTATGTATTAAGTCTTTCTACAGTTTTGTAACGGTGCAAATCTAAAGCGGTAGCTCCATTTGCTAGGTTTATTATTGCTCTATTTTCCCCACATTACACTCTCATATTCCAAACTCTCAGTTAAAGCAAAAGTCCTCAGAGAGCCATGTCCAAGGATACTGTTGGAAATCTTGAGAGGTGGAAATTCACTCTTTAAAACTTTTTACTCTGGAATCTCCCACTTATAGTATATTCTTTGCAGATTCAGGAAAATTATTATATATTACTCTAATGATTGCACAGTAACTTTATAAAAATGAATTTAATTTCAAAAGGTCAAAGGTGACCAAATTGTGGAAAAAAGCTATCTGAAAACATGTCAATCTGCATTCAATTCTAATTTCCACAGAACTGGGGGTCCTGGAAGTTCATCCAAGTAATGAGATTTTGTGCTAATTGCTTAGTTATTCACACACAGTGAGCTCTTGGTCCAAGTGGCTCCTGACTGCTCTAAACGCTCAGAAAGCCAAAGAGGAATTTTCTATAACATAGAACTTCTAGACGTCCTGACTCAGTCCCAGGTGATTCTCAGGCAGCCCGATTCTCACATCTGCCAAGTCTACAAAGAGAGGTTTAATTTATCCCCCCACCTCTGCATCTCCTGTATTTCAGTGAGTCTAAGAAACACATTTTGCTTAAATTCTTATGTCTCAGAAAGCAGGTCACATCATACAATCAATGGCATGTTACTATAGCTGCTGACCAGCACTATCTAAAAGAATACTTTGTTTTGATTATCCTGATGCCAAGTGATGTTGAGCATTTTTTCATGTGTCTGTTGTCCATCTGGATGTCTTCTTTGGAGAAATGTCTGTTCATGTCTTCTGCCCATTTCTTGACTGGACTTTTTGCTTTTTGGGTGTTGAGTTTGGTTAAGTTCTTTATAGATTTTGGATACTAGCCCTTTATCTGAAATGTCATTTGCAAATATCTCCTCCCGTTCCATGGGTTGCCTTTTAGTTTTGTTGACTGTGTCCTTTGCTGTGCAAAAGCTTTTTATCTTGATGAAGTCCCAATAGTTCATTTTTGCTTTTGTTTCTCTTGTCTTTGGAGACGTGTCTAGCAAGAAGTTGCTGCCGCCTAGGTCAAAGAGATTGCTGCCTGTGTTCTCCTCCAGGAGTTTGATGGATTTCTCTCTTACATTTAATTCTGTCATCCATTTTGAGTTTATTTTTGTGTATGGTGTAAGAAAGTGGTCCAGTTTGGAACAACTAATATTAACAATTCAGGAAACGACAAATGTTGGTGAGGATGCAGAGAAAAGGAAAACCTTCTTATACTGTTGGTGGGAATGCAAACTGGTACAGCCACTCTGGAAAACAGTATGGAGGTTCCTCAACAAGTTAAAAATAGGGGTGCCTGGGTGGCTCAGTTGGTTAATCGTCTGCCTTTGGTTCAGGTCATGATCCCAGGGTCCTGGGATCAAGCCCCATGTCAGCCTCCCTGCTAAGTGGGAAGCCTGATTCTCCCTCTCCTCCTAACACTCCCCCTTGCTCATGCTTTCTCTCTCTCTAATAAATAAATAAAATCTTTAAAAAAAAGTTAAAAATAGAGCTACTTTATGACCCGGCAATTGCACAACTAGGTATTTATCCAAAGGATACAAACAGTGATTCAAAGGGGCACATGTATCCCAATGTTTATAGCAGCAATGTCCACAATAGCCAAAATATGAGAGCCCAGACGTCCATCAACAGATGAATGGATAAAGAAGATGTGGTGTATATATACAATGGAATATTACTCAGCCATCAAAAAATGACAACTTGCCATTTGCAACGATGAGGATGGAACTAGAGGGTATTATGTTAAGTGAAATAAATCAGCCAGAGAAAGACAAATATCCTATGGTTTCACTCATATGTAGAATTTAAGAAACAAAACAGATGAACAGAGGGGAAGGGAAGGAAAAATAAAATAAGAGGAAAACAGAGAGGGAGACAAACCATAAGAGACCCTTAACTATAGAGAACAAACTGAGGGATGATGGAGGGGAGGTGGGGAGGGTGGGGTAACTGGATGATGGGCATTAAAGAGGGCACTTGATGTAATGAGCACTGGGTGTCGTATGCAACTGATAAATCACTAAATACTACCTCTGAAACTAATAATACAGTATATGTTAATTAAATGGAATTTAAATTAAAAATTGTTTTAAAAAGAATACTTTGTGATGATAGAAATGTTCTGATCTATTCTACCCAATATAGGCACCATCCAGCCACATGGCTCTTGTGTACTTGAAATGTGGCTGGTACACCCAAATAAGTGAATTTCTCACTTTATTTAATTTTCATTGTTCTACATTTGAATAGCCATATGTGGCTAGTGGCTACCACATTGGACAACACAGGTACAAGTTGAATTCTTCCATAAAGGATTTACATTTGTTTCTTCCACTCACCTGAGGAATGACCAACCTGAGACACCCTTAAATTAAATTCTTTGCTTGAGGCTTCTTTGGATGCTCTGATAGTATGATTTCAGACCATAGACCTGAGTGAATACCAGCTTTGGCTCAGATTCTCAGAAGAGGTTTTCCTCTCTGAACCGGTGGTAAGACTGAGGTACATGAATGTTCCTGCTGTCCGTTCCTGTGTGATGTTTTTTTTTTCCTCTCATTTGCTCTTTTTCTCTCATTTGCTCTTTTTCTCTCATTGCTCTCAAGGGTAATCCTGTGGAGTCCCAGCATTATACAGAAGTCTCCTATTGAACTCTTCATCTTGAATATTTTTTTCATATAAAAATGAAAAATAATTATGCATCCTTTGATCAGTAATAACTTAGAGCCAATGAAATATGGTAATGTAATTTCTGATGGATAGTAGAAGTTTAATAAATGTTGAAAGAGAGAGAGTGGAGGGAAGGCCAAATAGGGCCATACAGTTTGAGTGTTTTTTAAAATAATAGTCCTATGACCCCTTAGATGTTTGCGGGGGGGGGGGGCAGGTGGTTAAATGCCTTCTAACTTTTGTTTGGAGAAGAAATATACATATGAGACCCTGGTATGTACAGGGAGAAAGAAAGGCTTAATAATTACTGTATCAGTCAGAGTTCTGGCAGAAAAGAGATGGCAAGCCATAGATGGATGGAACAGCATCTTCTTTGGCCAGGCTTCTGAACTGGGGTAGAGCCCTGTTTGCATGGGTGAGATGAGAAGCTAAAGACACTGTTTCACGAACATCTTTATAAGCTTCGGTGCACAAGTGCAGCTTTGGGGTTCAGGTAACAATGCAGACATGAGCAGAAAGTCCTTCTCTTTACTTCTACAAAACTCAGTCCTGCTCTGGACCCTACATCTTGTGGCTTTGGGAACTTCAAAGGCCACTTTCCTCAGTGCAGGTGTCATCCTGGACACCAGTGGGAGCTCCAATCATTGAGCATCCTTAAGTGGCTAAGGAGGGACTAAGAAAAGTGTGCCCCATGCTAATGAAACTGGACAGGTTGGTTTCTGAGTATAATTGGAGACTCTCTAAGATACTTGGGATAAAAAGGTGACTCTGAAAATCTGCAAATGACCATTCTTTTCCACTTGGATACATGGAGCTCAGCTCTAGCAACATTTTAGGAATAGTATTTACAGGACATCACTTCAGTTGAAGAGTAGGTGAGAACTGGGATATTCAGATCATCAGAGGGGGGGAATAATGAAGAAATTGAGTTAGTTCTTCCTAAAACTGAAACTTAAATTAGAGAGGAAAATAACTATAACTATCCCCTTTTATCTAATCCATACAGATTTTACCCAGCAGATGTAACTAAAAACTGTTAATTTCTGGAAAGCCTTAAGCTTTTCCAAGACATAAAACTGGGATTGTGCATAGTCTGTTTTTGGCCTCTGGATTATTGGACACCAAAATGTGAGAGGGGTATTTGGCATTGTAAACAGAGTGCCCTGGCCTTGGGTGAGAAAGCTTGGGTTTCATTCAATCCTGGCAAAGCTTCACCACCTTGGTGAATTCACTTAACCTGCCAAACATGGTATCCTTGCCTGAAAATGGGATATGATACACTCTCTGAACTCAAAGAGTTTTTGTATCATCAAGTGGGAGAACAGGAACCTAGTAAAGTGCTATATGACTGTAGGGGGATGAACATACTTTAAATAGGGCCAATCTAAGGCAAAACATTATCCCATTGAAGAAAGAAGAAAGCACAAATGATGTTCACCTTCTAAAAAATTACCCCAAATTAAGAGCTCTAGGTTCCAGTCTATATCTTTCAACTTAATTGAATCTACTTGGATTTGGGTTGAATTGAACATACAGTAAGTTCTGTCAGTAATAAAAGAGAATGGAAAGAATATGTAAAGTTAATAAGTTTTCTAAAAAATATACCCAGTTGTTATTCCAGTTTTGTTTCCTTACTCTACTATTACACTTAAACTGAGGAAGAGACAAAAAGAAGCTCTAGAGGAAGGGATCTCCTGTGTATGGTGAGAAAATAAGACCTTTTATTTTCCTAGGCAAGAGCAAATTACTGCTCTCCAAGGTGTAACCCTGGAAATCTCTAGGGGCAGCAACAATTCCTAGAAATTCAGGCCCAGTCTCAGAAGCAGCTAGGATAGTACCCCATGGTAATATGAGAAAACTATGTTCCAAGGTCAGATGTAACAACGGGACATAGTCATGAGTCACAGAGCCTCAGAAAACTTGATAAATAAGCTGGAAAGTGGTGGCCAGAAAGATGTCTCAAGTCAAAATGAGAACATCCAGATGGATTCATGATAACACAGAAGACAACAAACTGACATGAAAAACTCAGAAAGACACTCAGAATAGAGCAAAGGCAGGCACCGAAAATTAAGGAGGATGGTGAGAAAAGGGCAGGCCTGCCAGAGCTACAGGGCAGGACAAGGTGGTGAACAAATGTTATGGCAAATAGAAAGAAAAGGAGCTATACCCCCTTTATCTTTTATCCACAGAACCCAGGGCAGTGTCTAATACGTAGTAGATGCCCATTAACTCTTGAATGAATGCATAAGCCCATCAGATAGATTTAGGGTATTGGAAACTGGTCTTTCTAACTCAACCAACTGATAGGTTAAACCAGCACTTCTCAAACTTTAATATGTCCATAAATCACCAGAGGATCTTGTTTAAATGTAGGTTTGGGTTCAGTAGGTCTGGGGCAGGAGCTGAGAGTCTACATTTCTAACACACCTGTGATCACAATGCTATTGATCCACAGATACACTGATCCACACCACAATTTGAGTAACAAGGGCCCAGACTCAGCAGCTTGTAACAGCTTTTTGTTAAGGCAGAAATCAATTCCAAGGGGGAGGACTACAAGTGGAAGTAAGGAAAGCATCTTTCAGGAGTAAAGAAGTGAAGTTTGGGCAAGAATGCCAGTTCTTGAGAGGAGTGATTTGGGGAGCTTTCCTGGGACAGAAGCTGCTGACAGTCCCATGACTAACAGGAGGATACCATGGTGACCTAGAATTGTACATGCAGATTGGGGGATGATAGCAATTTGGCAGTTTGCAAAATGGTTTTCTACAGGAATCATCATAACTTTTAATAACCTGAATAAAAATCATTACCCAATAATGGACTTTATTTCAGCATATTCCATCTGTCTTGTTGCATATAAATAGAAGTTCGAGTTTTTTTGTTTTTTTTTTTTTAGTTTGACTATATTACTACAGTAGAGTTTAGTGATATCTAAAGCTGAATAAAAATAGAGTTGATGGTGTGGCAAAAAGATAGAAATGGGGACTCCGTAAACAATTATCACATTAACTCCATAGTCTCCCATTAACTACTTAGCCCTTCCTCTATCCTTGTACCTATTGTCTTCTGTGAAGTGTAGCATGTGGTCTGGATTTAAAGCATATCCGTGGATTTGAGCATACTTCTGTCTCTTCTAGGTGCCCCTAGGTGTAGCCACCAAGTAACAGGCCAAGATAGTGTGATGCAGAATCAACCCCAACTTGAGTGTGAGGAGATTGTGTTCTAGGACCAACACCAGCACCTTCAGCACCACAGACAGAGGCAAATCCTTGTGGAGATGTATTTCTGACTTCATTATACTTTAGGACAAGAATTCATGCAAACTTAAGGTTATGTGTGGTGATCAGGTATTCCAGTTTATTAACAAGCTGAGCAAAATCAAGCTGCTACTCTTCCTTATTTTGGTATAGCAAGTCATATTCCCTTCTTAGCAGCAGATCAACTGTACTTCCTCAGACCAAACTTGGGAGTAAGAAAGTAAACTTACAAGAGGTTTCTGACAGTGGTGAAACCAGATAGTAGACAACAACCAGACCTGGGGCTAATGCCTACAAATAAGAAAATTCCTCTGAAATACAAAGAGTCATAAGACATGGGGCTTAGCTTAGGAAGCCAGTTAATTATCACTGGGAAAGAACACACTGGAACGTGACACCCAGACACATGCCATTTAATGGCCAAATTTCTAGTAAACCTTATCCTAATTTCCTCAGAATGAGATTTATAGACTATAAGAGTCAATGGGGAAGATTCTCTGAAGCTGGCTATGAGAGCTGCAGTTTCTAAGGGATAATGGCCTACAGGACACCTGAAGTCATAACACCAGAAGTGAGAGCAGATGTCCCTAGCAAAGGCATTGAGATGGTGCACTGTCACTGGCAGTTAACAAGGAATAGAAACTCCATGGATCTCACAGCCACAGGAGGGAATTAGGGGTTATCTGCCAACTGATAGATTCTAAGCCAGGGTTGACACAATAGACTTTGAACTTGAGTCTTAATTTGACCCCTTTGCTGGCTTTTCCTAAGGATCCCACTTGGCCACAAGAGCCTTCCTGCTCAACATGGAAATACCACAAACCTGATGGCTTAACATGTCACAATTTATTATCTTACAGTTCTGGAAGTCAGAAATCCAAAATGAATCTCTTTAATCTGAAATAAAATGTAAGCAGAGCTGCATTCCTTCTGGAGGTTCTAGGGGAGAATCAATTTCCTTGCCTTTTCCAGCTTCTAGAGGCTGCCTGCATTCCTTAGCTCATGACCCCTTTCCATCACTCTAACCGCTGCTTCCCTCATCATCTCTCCTTCTTTAACATCTGCCTCCCTCTTATAAAGACCCTTGTGATTACATCAGGCCCACCTGATAATCCAGGTTAATCTCCCAATCTCAAGATCTAATCATATCTGCAAAGTCCCTATTGCCACCTTAAGTTACATATTCACAGATTATAGGAATTAGGATGTGGATATCTTTGAAGAACAATTATTCTGCCTACCATAGGTGGTATCTTCAGTGAAGGCAAAACAAAACAAAAAAAAAAAGGCATTTATGTGGCCTAGAGGTGGCAGGCAACTCTGGACCCAAGGGGCTCAGGAAAAAATGTCCCACTCTACTAAAAAAGGAAGAAAGAAAGAAAAAGAAAAAAAGAAAGAAAGAGAAAGATTTACACTAGCACAATGTTGTCAGCCTAAAACCTTTACAAACTTTCTTACAAACATAATTTCTTGCTTCAAGAAACTCTTTAAATCATTTCATTGCAACATATGATCATCACTATTTTTTAAATAAACCAATTACAGTAATTTCTGTGTTCTAAAAACAGGGACACAATAGTTGGCTTCTCTTCCACAAACCCTTTTACATTTCTTTTTACCTGTGAGTATTATGAAATCATCTCCAACACATTATGCAGCCAGAGCAGTGCATCTGCATGCTGCTATGCTCTGGCTGGAGCTCACACTGGAGCTCCTGCTGGATCTCTTCTGGGGTGCTCACACCCAAGGGAACATGGTAGAATGGCCGTTTGCTGCTTTTGCCCTACTTAGAGGAGGATTTCGTTGTGAGGCAGAAGCTTACAACCCACAGAACTTTGGACAGAACTTTCGACAGTCTTCAGGGATTGAAGACTTTGCTTTCCTATAATCAGTCAAATCCTGTAAATTCTACCTCCTTAACCTTTCTCCACTCCCCCTTCCTCTTCAACTTCATGTTGCTTGTCAAGGCAGCACAATACATTGCAGGGTTTCCCCCAAATGATCTGATCCTAACAACCACCTAAGATGCATATTAAACATGCAGATTCCCTACACCTCACTTGGAAATTCTGATTTGAAGCCTTGACAGAGGCCATGGAATCTGCATATATAATAAATATCCCCTCCCCCACCATGTAATTCTTATTCTCAGGCAAGAATGGGCAAGACTGGCACGATGAAACAAACTGGGCTTGGAAATCAGGCACACCTTTGTTTGAATACTTTCAAAGCTGGTGAACTTGTGCAAGTTACTTAGCTTCTCTGAACCTGTGTAATGAAGAGTGCATAGGTTGTTTGGAGAATTGAATAGGATTTTGTGTGCATTTCACTGTATATAGAGCCCCAGAGTTCAATAATTGTGAATTGTCTTATCTCCTTGAGCTTCATGCCTCTTCCCCCAGTACCTGCTGTATTGTGGTTTTCACAGCTGGGGGATGTTGAATGACTCTGCAAATGTCATAGGATGACAACCAGCCACACTTGGTTAATCTCTCTGCCAGGACCTACGCACCCAGTCATTAACTTCATCATGTAATTAAATGGGTTTTCAGAGCTCTCCCTGCCATAGGGTTTCCTCTCATTTATGAGGAAACATCCACAAAGATTCCCCTTTCTTCAACCAGCTGCACAAAGAATGCTAATCTTCCTCACAGCTATGTCAACCATAGTCCTAGGAAGTGCCTCCAGGAAAAGCTTGACTTTTATTCTACAAGAAAAAGAAGCATGACAGATTTACTTCTCAGCTGGCTGAGGTTATGAGTGGACCCTAGTCAGTGGTCCCTGCTGGCCAGAATTTCATCACCACTTACAAGCAAGGAGGAATCTTGTAGACAGGGTAGGCAGAAATCAGTGGCTCCATGAAATGTTCAGCGGATTTCCCTTGTCAATCTTTCTTACTATGTAAAAATGAATGTGCCTTTCTTACTTTTTCTTTCCTTCTTTCTCTCCTTTTCCCTCTTATCCCTTCTCCCTCCCATCCTTCCTTCCTTCCAAAATGCCTTCTCTGACTCCTCATTCTGACTTAGAACCTTCTTCTCTGTTTCCACAGCATTCTGTCCTCATCTTTATCATTTGAGCAAGTGCTCAACTCTATCATAACTGTTGGTGTGTTTGCCTGTCTTTCCTCTTTACCACTCTTCTGCCCAGCACCTCAAATCCCTACACACACTAAATTATAAGCTTCTGGGAAAACAGGTACCATGCGTTGTTATCTCTGCATCCTTAATCTTTAACAGAGTGTCTGACACATAGTAGTTACCCAGGAAATAGTCAATCTATGAATGAATGAATGAATGAATGAATGAATGAATGAATGGCTTTGGTGGTAGTAGATTAATGTTGGTGTCTCACAGAAGCCTTTGAAGAAGATGATCACAGTGATTAAGCAAAGGCTTAGAATGTTTTGTTGGGAATCAAATAGTTACCACCATTCAAAAGGATCTTGTTTATAATCCAGTGGAGATTCTGACTTAATTTGAGGAGAATTCCTGTAATTACAAAGTATTGCACAGAGAACCAAAGATACAAAGAAGACACTGTCCTTAAGGATGGACCTTTGCTATAATCCAGGGAATGTGGCATTGGGATGAAGGTGAGGGTTATAATAAAGACCAGCATTTCTATTTCAAATTTTAGTTTACAAATTGTTATCAAATATATTATCTATAAAGAAGGCGTAGGTGTTAGAAGTCAGAGGATCTGGGTTTCCAGAAAGCGGCCTAGCCTCACTGAGTTTTAGCTTCTTCTGTAAAATGAAAATGATACCTCTGCCCATTTCAAAGGGTTGTTGAGAGTCTCAAATGAGACTCAGTATATGATAGCTATTATAAATAGTCCCTCAAAATAAGTGATTGAACAGGTTGGTGAGATAAAGTTTTTACTGCCTCTAAGCTAAGAGCAAGTAGAGCAAGGCTTTAAAAGCAACACTATTCGCGAATAAATTGTTTGCTGTTCATCCTCCTACAACCTGTTTTCTTATCCTTAAAATTAGAGAGTCAGAGTGGAATGATCCCCAAATTGCCAATGAATCTAAGATACTATGGTTTCTACGACCGACTTGAGGCAAGGCATGGTTTGTAAGTTCCCATTTAATGACTCTGAGGATACCAGCATTAATCAGAATAGTGCTCAGACCCTATAAATCTACATCACACAGGGTGCAGGGTGAGTATCTGAAGCACATTGTCCTCTTACAGCTGAGCTTGTTGGCAGTATGTCCCTAGTCCTCATTATCTCTAGTGGACCGAGACCAGTTGGCCAAAACCTTACAGAGATTGGCAGAGCTAATTATTTATAGATGTAGCCCATCAAAGGCTTTGTACCTTCCTTTGTGGTGAGGGCTGATTTCCCTGACTCTCACTATTCCTTTCTCTTTTATGTATTGTCTGTTCCTTAAATCCTTGCATTTTTATGTGCCTTCAGTTCTGATTAATTCAAAGCTGTGAAGATTTTAACTTACTAATCCATCAGTTGGGAGTGATCAGCAGGGAGAGGAGAGAAATACTATCCAAATTCTGCAAATAGAAAACCTGAGCCCAGAGACCTAAAATGAAGATTGGAGAGTAAGCATCAGCTATGTGCCAAATCCGTCACTAAAGGATTTCCATAGGGGTTTATGTTGGTTAGACTATTTTTATTAAAAGGAATTTTGCTGACCCTTAGTTTGGGTGAGTTGTGTAAGAATTCAGTCTAAAAAAAGGAAGATCAAAAAAGAATTTTGCTACAGACCCAGGATTCCAGGAAGAGCTGAACTGCCAGTTCTCACAGAGCTTATTAAGTAGTTCAATACGCAATAAATCATTCAGAATTGAGAACAGTACTAGTGACTGGGTCATCTGGTCCATCTCCAAAGCAGCAAGAATTCACAAATATTGATTCTTATGCTCTACTATTATGGCAGCTCAGGTCTTCTTCCTGTGTCCGTCAGCTACTATTCCCAAAACCAACTGTTACTTTCTTTTTCTCTGTCTCAAGTTCTGATGGGTCCAGTTTGTCCCTTTGTCCATGATAAGCAAAAATTCCAAACCAGGTCATCTATAGAGTCCTAGCCAACCTCAGGCTGGCCATCCTTAGACAAGGTGCGCACTTCAGGGGAGGACGGGCATGAGGCTCCATTATGGCAAATCATATGAAGAGAAAACCTCAGAAGAGGAATGTGGGAATAGATATTCTGAAGCCTAGCCTCTTCAGTAAAAGGTTCAAAGTCAGTGCCATAACAGAGGCTGAGATGCCCATATAAATCAAATTTTCTTTCCTATGAGTAACTACGATTTATGCGGGAAACAAACCTCCAACTTAAGAAGCACAAAGATTTTAAGACTTCCTTTATGTACCATTTCATTATTTTAAAATTCATTCTATACTACTCTCTTCTTTGATTAAAGATCATTCAATTAGTAAGGTTCTTAATGTGCTAAAATACAATTTTAATTTATCAAAATTTAGTGGTCATGTAACTTCGAAGGATGATTTATTGAACAAAGCAAAGCACACATGTTCAAGGTTGTGCTGGTTTAACTGGAAGTATTGCCATGGTGTCATTTTCTGTGATTATCTGTTGCAGAACTGAGTGTATTCGATTTATTCCAAGTGACCTGGGCTTTTGTGATGAGCTGGAAACCTCAACTATTTACAACTTTGTTGCAGGAAAATAATGTTATGAGTTCTAAACATTCTATTGACAGTAGGAACTCCCAATGTATAATCATTTCTAAATTGGAAATTAATACAGTTTTATTCCGCAAATCTTGTATCAAGCATCTTTGAAGCAACCACTTTCGGCAAACATTTTTTAAAAGGGCTCTGCTCGTCACAACCATCTTACGACATTTTGATTCTTTCCATGTCTTGGGAAGTGGTGTAAACATGAGGGAAAGGGAACTGTATATTTATCTAAGACAGTGGTTCTCAAAAACTATGGTCACAGAACTAGCATACTGCCATCACCAGAGAATTTGTTACAAGTACAAACGCTGAAGCCTTACCCCAAATCCACTGAATCAGAAACCTTGCAGATGGGGCCCAGAAATATGTGTTTTAACAAGACTTCTGGGAGATTCTTGAACATACTAAAGTACTTCTGTGAGCTTCAGAAACCCCAGTTAACCTCTAGTTACTTCTGAGTGGGGGTTAAATCTGAGAGGAATCCTAAAGTAAGGATGAATTCAGTCAATGTACACTGGACCTGTTTCACTTATTCTCTGTTCCCTTCTGCTTCAGCGAGCTGCTGCCTACTGTTTCTAAGCTTCTTCAATTTCCTACATAGAATTTCCTCCTACTTCCTCTCTGTCAACCCAAACTCCATTCTTTCCTTCCAGATTTGATTCAAAAATGACTTCCTTCAGGACACTTTCCATATTTCCTCTTAGTTGCATTCATCAAACATTGATTTAGCACTTACTTTTTTCCTTGCACAAGTTACAAAGACAAATAAGACTCCATCCCTGTTCTCATGTCCAATGAGAGCACACAACAGATCACTCTTCTCCTTTGTTTTTACTCAAACCTTTCTTATAGTTCCTAGTAAATCATCACCCAACTTTACTTTGGTTTGGGGTTATTTTCAGTATATATTTATCTTCCCTACTAGATGGCAAGCTCCTTGAGGGCAGTGACCCATGTTTTAAACTCACATTGTGTATGACATGTTTCCTGGCAGCCTACTGAGCACATATTGGGGGCATGCTGTTGGGATGAATGAATAAGATTATGATTGAAACAAGAATATAGACATGAACAGAATGAAATCTATACTTTCATAGTAAGTTTCTCTGTATTTTCTTCCTCTGCCCTTTAATCCATCCTTACCCACCAACCTAGGGTATAAAACCAATAAAATCCTAATGACAACTCACTTGAAAAAAAGTAAGTTCATGTTTCTCTGTGCTGGGCTTGAAAGAAATCCAAACAATTGTTGGGCCAACTACCACCAGGTCAGATGCCAATCCACAGAACTCTTCATTAAGTTTAAAAATGAATCTTAAATATTGTGCCTTATTTTCCCCCTTACGTTCGGTTGCGCTTTGAAAAAAAAATCTTTGTAGAATCCTGACTCGGGGCCAAAAGGACCATTAATTAGTGAAATTGCGAAGAACCTGCCGAATGAATGATTTGTACGTGACCAGAGAGACACAGAGGAGAGCAGTGGTCTGTTTTGCAGTGATTATATCCAAATCTTTCAACTGAACTAGATTACGTGCCAAGCTGAATTCTCTAAGAGCAGCTGTCTATTGCTTACAAATTCTCTTTGACTTACGTGTCAAAGCAATACTTAGGTCTATAAAGCATATACCTGCTTGCCAAGGTGATTGTTTGCAAATTTGAATAATAATATATTAGAAGGTCCATGTTTGCTAATTTGTTCACCTCTTCATAGATCAAAGCTCCAGAGAGTATCTTAAAAGCTAAGCTTCTAAGTAAGGACAGAATGAGAAGAAGGCAAGTTTCCTGTGGCTCTCTTAGAAACTCATGCTGGGGAAATCATCACCAACATCATCATTATATCCATGGGATATTGGGCTCTTCAGTCATCAGGAGACTTTGATATTTGCTACCTGATCATGTGGCTTTAGTGACATACAAAACTAGAAGGACTTGCCATGAAAAACCCATGGCTTTGTGAAAAGGATAGGCGGGAGGAAGAGAGATGGAATGATAATTTCTGTGAATGAAGTAATTTCTTGCTACCTCATTGTGAGCTCTTGATAGTCTTTTCAAGGTGGCAAAAAAATGAACAGTACCTTTTTAAATAAAATAACACTCAGGCTCACTAAGGCTGTCAGTAGGAGGAGGAATCTCAAAGTAAGGAAAAGCAGCTGAATTAAAAAACTTGCACTTC
The DNA here is from genome assembly GCF_023065955.2 of Ursus arctos. Lineage (NCBI taxonomy): Eukaryota > Metazoa > Chordata > Mammalia > Carnivora > Ursidae > Ursus > Ursus arctos. Next base: position 30,193,934 of record NW_026622875.1, read on the forward strand.
CTACGAGCATTCACTCATTAGCAGTCTCAGATGTACTCTGGCCTCCAGATAACCCGGCTTTTGATTTAACTCTGTCCCTACATGGACACATGGTCCTCCTTTGGCCAGTCTATGGCCCAGCTGTGACAAGGCCAGACCATTTAAATCAAATGTCACTGAAAGAAAGGTGAAAACAAAGAGAAAATAAACCTAAGAGGTAGTATTACATGAAAATTATCTGGTTTACAAGATACGACTCGTTCCCACGGCTCACAGTCCTGTTCCAATGGGTGGGGTGATGATCTTCAGGTAGTTCTTTCCCTCCTAGCACCCACCCACCTTATGTCTAGTAGGTACTAGATATATGTGCATATGGACTAGATATGTGTGCATCCTGACACATTAGACTGGAAAACAACACTAGGAAATAGGTTTTAATCTTATATTTCAACTCTGCTCAATAGAGAGTAACCAACTAGGATGCTGGATTGAGGAGGGTTCCAAGATTTTATCCTGATTCAATGAGGAAAGTATAATGATTGATCGGTGATACCTGCAATGGATGAGGATAAGAGGATGGGCAGGGAGTAGTGGGAGGGAGGGATGATAAGGCCTATGCTGGGTATTTGCCGCCCTGGTTCAGACCTAAGAGGGTGATTCCAAGAGACAGGTACAGAATCCTCCCTTTCACTGCTCTAAGGACCCAACTCTTCTTCCATGGCTGATACTTGAAATAATGCCTTTCCATTTCAGGGAAGACCCCACCCAACTACAAGGTCTAATTAGCCTCAATATTCACACAAAAGAAACACTAATGGGGGAGTCATATCTTTCCATTAACCATTCTTCTTCCTGGAAAGAATCTCAACAGTTTTCTCAGGCTTCCTTTTGGCCACACAGAACCTGGAGTTTCTGAAAGTTACAAGTAGCTATCAGAGGCAGAGAGTCTGACCCTTTCGGATGACTAAAATTTACAAAATGGTCCATAAATGAGAGGAAAACTCTGACTTGGTCCCACCTACCCATGCTCATGATGAATTTAATAGGCTTTTTTCATTCATGGTCAGCTCAAAAAGGAGAACAAGTTATAAAAAGGCCTTAATGGGGGGGGGGCCACTGCAGAAGAGTGTAAATTGCTTCTTTTAAAGGCAAATGGCAGAAGGAAAACTAAGTGAAAGGAGGTACTAGTGGGCAAAGGACTAAGTCATGAGTGGGAGAGACCAAAAGAGAAAGCCATTCCAGATAAAGAAGAACTGAATGATACTCAATATTGGTTACCCTCCCACAGGGCATCAGTTAAAAATCAAGCTAAGCAGCAGGATTGGACTGAATATAAATGTACAGCAACCAAGTTTAAATCTGGATCTGAAAAAAAAAAAGTCCCTATCAGCATTAAGCCTCACACTAGCCCAGAAAAACTATTGAGATAGGGAAGCACCAAAACATCACGAGTCAACCTTCACATCCCATATGTGGCCCGGTGACAAGTGTTTATGCAATATGATTGATTACCCTGCAATTTACTTTGTCAATCAGTCACGGAGTTAATTACATGTTACTCTTGGGCACTATTATAAATAATGGTATGGCAAACAGTGCTAGATTTAATGGTCCTTAGCGTTCAGCTATTAAATTGATGACACAGCCACATCAGTATTGATGAACAAGGACCTTCTGCATCAAGGATAATTTATATCACTAAACGTAATGGGCTATCCCACTCCCAATTTTGCCAAGACATTATTCATACTGATACAAGAAATGAATCCTTCAATAAAGAAGGAACAAATATTATTTTGTTTTGTGGGATTTTTTAAAAACCCCCTGGTAAATACTGATCATGAGGAAACAGGGACTTTGTATCACTGACATAGAGCTTAGGGAAATGTCAGCTCACCATAAAACTTGCCAAAATGGGAAGGGCAGGTGGATTCAGGAGGAATAATTTTCATGCAAACACAGCCTCTCCAGGAGGAGTCTTTGAATGTGCCGTCCACCCTGACTAGAACATCCTTCTTTTCCACCACTCCCCATGTACCTGGTTGACTCTACTCATCCATCAGACATCATCTTAAGTGGCACATTGTCCAAGAAGTCTTCTCTGACTTTCTGAACTGGATTAGATGCCCATCATAGTCTGGGTCATCCAGAAGTTGACTCTGAGACAAGGATTCATGTAAAAGTGTTCCCAGGATTAGCTGATAGGTGAGTGGGCAAATGGGACCAGAGAAGGAAAGGAGGCAAAGTAAGGATAGGATATCAAACAAAGTCTCAAAGTGGGGGATTTTGGCTCAATCTTACCATGAATATATATAATGTAGAGTTGTCTCAATCAAGGATAGCACTTAAATCTCTACATGTGTCAGTCACTGGTTAAGGGCTACCCTGAGAACTTTGACTACGACACAAACAGGAAAAACAGTCTGGCAGCTTGAGGACAATCCTCTGACAAAGACGTAAGTGCTGGTGTTGGGAGAGAAAGGATATCAGGAGTTGGTGTACCTCAAAATGGTAAATGGATCCAATGTGACATGGGTAGAACACATTGATAATGTCTGCTATAGTGGCCTTGTGAACTGTTTCCATAGCTGTACACTCTGTAAGATAGCATCTATCATGCAGCATTGCAATTGCTCAGTTAATTGTCTGTCTTAACTATTGGCTTGTAAGCTCTATCATGGAAGGAGCCATGACTGTCTTGTTCTGTATTTTATCACCAGTGACTAGCACACTAGCTGGCCCGCAGGTAGTCCTCAAACAATATTTGCGAAAGGAGAGAAGAAAAGGGGGGCAGGAGCAAAGTTGGTTTAATGGAAGGATTACACTAGTATAATGTATCACACATTCAAGCAAAAACAAATCTTGGTAAAACAGCATTCTTATAGGGGTTATACTGAGGTAGTTTCACTCATTTTGAGCATGAGAATCTTGGTTCTAAAAGTCAGGTATTGTCCATCCAGCCAGGAGTTCATTTGTAACTGGCCAGGAGGGGCTCTTAACTGGATGAGGGGAAAATAATCAGATCCATGGTCTGAAATGAAGGCTGTGATCATTTTACCACACAATCTGAACAAACGTAAATATGATGACATCAAGATTTCTATTAACTCCTAGCTCCTTTTCATTAAATGTTGAAAATCCTTAGGTAATATGGGCCAGAGAACCAGCTCTATTCTGATCACATCTGAATTGCTTTTTGCCTTTCATTCATTCTTTAACATTTATTATTTACATCTGTTCTTTAAAAACTGACTTCTAAGTGGCTTCGTAAAATGGAAGTTTATTTCTCAGTCAAGGAAAATCCAATCGGTGTTCATGGGTAGCTTCATACAGTGATTCAGAGATCCAGGCTCCATCCACCTTGTGGCTCCACCATCCTCTGAAACCTTAAAGTCCTTCCCTTCCAACCAGTGGAAAAGAAAAGAGAGTGAGAAAGCACACCCCCTTCTCAACCTTCAGCCCAGAGGTGAAACACATCACATTCCCTTGCTGGTGACCAGTCACATGGCTGGGAAATGTAGCCCACCCAGCAACAGCCCTACACTGGACTGGGTAGGTAACCTACTCTGCCACACAGTCATTCAACAAATAGTTATTAAGCACCTAAAGTATGCAAAGTTCTGTATTCACTGTCGGGAATAAAATGGTAAACAAAACAGGAGTGGTTGCTGCCCATGGAGCTAATTTACAGTTCGTGGGGAAGATAGACATTGATCAGGTAATCATGAAAACACATAATCCCAAATGTGCAGGGAAGAAAAAGTACAGGGACGGAAGAAAGTTTAAAATAAGCTAGATCTAGTTTGAATGCCTGAGGAAGGAATATTTAAGCTGACACCTGAAATTTAAACAGAGCTGTCTAGAAAAGGTTGGAGAGAAGGACATTTTGGTTAGAGGGAACAGCATGTGCCAACGTCCTGAGAGAAGAAGGATATTTAACTTCTATTATCCTAGGGTGACCCCAACCTACTTGAGGATCAGCGCTTTTCTATTTTTCACTATACCTGTTAACCTCCCATGCAACTGGTGCTCTATAAAATGAACTTTTAAACTGCTTTGCTACTGTGTGGGTTAATAACTTTTTATTTCTGTTCTTTCAAATGATAACTGAATGTGGAATTTAGTTGGATACTTGGGTCTACATATCAAAAACCACCACTGAGAAAATATAATGACGGCTAGGTTAACCAGAAGAATTTCTAATTAGTTTCCACTACCCTTTCTGGCCTCCCAAAGTAGTTACTGATGAAGTTGTTACTGGAAGGGCCATCCCCATCAGTGAATGGATGGGTTTATACCTCCAGGTAAAGAAGTTCTGTTTCATCTCCCAGAGACAAATATAGCTATTGGTCTGTCCAGTGATAGAAGTGGAATGAGAAGAAAGGTTCAATTACTTGGATAATAAGGCTGATAAGATAGGTCAGTGGCCCTGCTTGCCACTGTCAAAATCTCAGCTCTCTGCTTGTCCATCTTACAAATGTGTGTCTGTCTCTATCCAGATGAAAAAAATAGGGTGTCTTCCTAGCTAACTCATACAACCAAGTCCTATCTCTCAGGAAAATGTTCTATTCAAAAGTCTGTCTATAATAATTATTGTTTAGAAGAGGAGAAATGAGTCTCTTTGACAAATAGAGTTTCACCAGTAGCAATTTTAGGCTAACAACATAGTCCAAACTCTTGGTTTTCTCATTTTAGCTAGGAAATTCCAAACTCTTTTTTTCCACACTATGTAAGTAAGCATCATAACTCAGTGAGGCACAGATTGACCATGAATGGCCAAGTCTATGTAGGAAGGCTAAGTGACATAGAGACCTTTCACACATATATACACGCAAAAGATGAAATTTCAAAAAATAAGTATTGAATTTACCTAAACTTGGCTGGAGTAAGTCTACATAAGTCTCCAATCAGGAGCTAATTCCTAGGTGAGGACCCAAGATCCAAAAGTGGGTCAGATGTGATGGTTGCCCAAAAGAGTCATGAGTGAGAGGATCCCAAGGATTAGCAAGGCCCTGAAGAGTCCTGAGCATCAAAAGTTGTATTCAAAGGATAAGCTAGACACCCAAGCAAGTCACAGAAACATTATAAACACTAGAACAGGGCAAGGACAAAGATGGATGGTAGTGATGAGCCAAGAGGATCCAGAACAATTTTTATGAATCTGTGATTTTTATGAGTTTGTTTTATATTGTCTTATGGATAGAGAGTAAATCCAGTTTAAATACCCAGAATTGGTTTGGACATGTCAGCAGCAAAACTGCTTTCTGATGATCATTTCATGTGATTGATTAGGAGTGGCTCATTTGTGCATGCCTTTAGGATCTGTTTTGTTCCCTTGTTTTAAAACTTCCAAGTCTTGAACACCTATGATGGTTGCATAGGCAATAATTAAACAAGAGTAGCAAGTAAATGAGCTTATGTTGGGAATACACAGTCATCAGGTTGCCTGGCCGTGCCAAGACTTCCTCCTGGCTGTCAGTGAGTCCTCCATTGCCAGTTTGTGGTTTCCAGACCCATTAAGCTACACAAATGGAGTCATCTGTTCCTTTCCGGTCTTCAAGCGCCTTTTCCCCCTAAGGGACCCAGCAGGAGGTTGTCTGTAGGCATCAGATTATAGCAATCAATAAACCACAAGCAGCATGGCTCATTTAGAAACAGAGACATAGGAATTTTGCTGGAAGAAACAGTGATTACTTACCACAGGTCCAGAGAATCATGGTGTTTATTAGAGGTCAAAAATGTAGAATTCAGGGGCGCCTGGGTGGTGCAGTAGTTAAGCGTCTGCCTTCGGCTCAGGGCGTGATCCCGGCGTTCTGGGATCGAGCCCCGCATCAGGCTCCTCGGCTGGGAGCCTGCTTCGTCCTCTCCCACCCCCCTGCTTGTGTTCCCTCTCTCGCTGGCTGTCTCTCTCTGTCAAATAAATAAATAAAATCTTTTAAAATAAAATCAACATGGCCAGATACTAAACTATCCCTTGGCCCTCAAACTTGTTCTTTCTGTGATTCCTGTCTAGGTGAATCATACACCAAAATACCCAAGCTTGGGGACAATTCTGATTTTTTCTTCCTCCTTTTCTTCTCCCTCAACCCCAGCATCTACTTAGAGATTGAGACCTATAGTTGCCATTTCCATACTATCTACATAATCTTCCCGATTTCACGGGTTTAGTTCAGGCCCTCATTGGACTTCTGTTTCTCCCTTTTGTTCTTCTCCACTTGGCAGCAGAGTGATCTCTGTACATTGCCTGCAGAGGACTAACCCAACAAGGAATTCTATAGAATGTTCTGCCACTTGATAAATGCTGGGGTGGAATGACTTCATAAAAACAGTGAAATAACACCTTATTCTCACGTCATGTAATCAGTGCCCAGAGTATCTGCACATGAAACATAGTAGATACGCAGTAAATATTCATTCAGTGATGAGTAAATAGGCAGTATGGTATATAGAAAAGCACAGACTCCCTCAAGAGACCAAGGTTCAAATCCCAACTTTACCACTTTCTAACTGAGTCACCTCAGGAAACTTATCTAACATCCCTGGGTTTCAGTTTCTTTCAAAATGTTATTATCAGTAGCTACCTAGCAGGTTTGTTGTGAGGATTAAGTGAGATGTGCTTAGAGGACTTGGCCAATGAGTACTTAACAAACGAAAACGACTCAAATGCTAGCTGTATTAAAAACAAATAAATTGACAGAACAGAAAACATGTAATTATTAGGCACCACCTGTACAGGGTACTTTACAAGGAAAATTGAGGATTTGTAACCTCTGACCTCCAGAACATAAAGCCTACATTACACATCTCACCCCAATTCAGTCAGTCAAAGAACATTTACCCTGGGCTCATCACTCAACTGGAATTCAAAAACTTTCCAAAAATCTAACATGGGAATCTAAAGGGAATTTAACATGGGGATACCCCAATGTCAAATAAGTATTTTGTAGTTTTAAAAGTTTAGTTTGATATTTCCTAGGGAAATATTAATACCTGTTGGAGCTAGATCTGCATTAGGTAAAAATCAAATGGAAGATTTTAGAATTTGCCTTCCAACTTTGGTGAGTCATTACTATCTAGAATGGATGCAATGACACGGGAAGCATGATACAATCATTCTTCCCAGAGTTGATCAAGTATGATCCCACTGGTGGGTGGGAATGACACTAGTGAAGAAGGAAATCACTTAATTTTTCAATAGTTTTAAGAGTAGGACAGGAACTTAAGGACCATTGAGTCTAATGCTTTCTTTCTCCAGATGATAGCCTTGAGTCCCTGAGAAATAAAGTATCCTGCCTAAAAAGGTAAGGGCCATTCTGAGACCAAGAGCCCTTATCTCCTGACTCTATCCAGTATTCCTCCCACTGAGAGCTGTGCAGAGCATTTGTTTTTGTGACTCGGTGAAAAGCAAATCTTTATTCAGAATGTTGAGATCCCCCCGCCCCAAAGTGCCTCTCTTCTTAGTATCTCTCCAACATGAGATGTAGGTAGACTTCTATTTCTTTTCAGCGGACATATTATGGATACAGTGTCTCAGACTCTTGAGGCCTGGAACGGCCTTTCTGTCTTACAGCTCTGAGGTTATAAAGTTATGAAGTTATAGATTCTATAATCTAAATTCTGAAGGAAATAGATTATATTCCTGATCTAAAGTCTAAATTCTGTATCAGTTCCTAAAGATCCTCAAAAACATTAAGAGGGAGTTGTTACTTACTATTTGTGAAAAGTGCTCCAAGATTCTTGTAGAAAAGATGCCATTCACATGTTTGTTTCATTCATTCATTCATTTACCCAACTAACTGAGTCCTTAATTTTACACTTTATCCATATGGCTTTAATATCTGTTTTTATGACTAGATTGTAAGCTTTATGTCAGTAAAAATTAATTCATCTATCTTTATCATTCATTGCTCTATGTATTGCAGCCAGCTCATTTCCTGACAGTGTAGGTACTCAATAAAGGTGTGATAATGAATCAAAAAAATAAAATAGGAAAAACAATCCATAGTCACTTTTTCAATCTCCTATTATCGAATATATCAGATTCATCTGCAATATGTTTCAGGAAATATACAGAGGAGGTAAAGATATAGAAAAGAGAGACCAGGAGCCAGAAGAGTGCGGAAGAGGTCCTTATAACTTCTCCTCAAGGAGAACCATACTTCATTATATGTTAAGAATAGTATGCATCATACCTCAAACAACCTACTAGACTGACTTATATTATTGAATATCTGTTCATTGAGTAGAGATTGTGTTCATATTTGCAATTCACATAAGGAAGTTTCCTGAGTCCAACACCCATCAGCCCCTGATTGAATATCAGCTTCCCAGATAGATCTTACACTGTAAATTTGGTAGGAAAGAGTAGTACAGGTTGGACCGATTCAGAGTGACTTTGATCATGAAGATAGAGCCCTTGTTGAAAGCTTGAGGCATAAGTCACTGTCAAAGCCTGCCTCTTCACTCTGCCCACACAACCATGGGAGCCTCAATCTTCCTAAAGGTAGTGAAGTATGAAGTTAAAGAGGTTTGGACAAGCATTTGGGAGCCTCTGAAGCTTATCTGAACTAACCAAGCCTCCCAAAGCCATAAATCTCCAATGAAAGCTTCCAAGGGTGACATACTTCATTGTGGAATGTCTCAGGGATTGGCTGCAGTCCAGAAAAGAAGAGATGTGTAAACTGCAAGATAAAGCCAACATGCGCATCACCCTTCCCTCCTGGGAATCTCTCAGTCCAACTCTCATGAGTGTAACATTTGAGGATATTGCTTGCCTGCTTAGAGTAGTGCTGCATTGCATGATCATAAGGAGTCAGGATGGCCCTTGAATGTTGCTTTCTTTTTTTCTAAATTATGTTATGTTAGTCACCATACAGTACATCACTAGGTTTTGATGTAGTGTTCCATGATTCATTATTTGCGTATAACACCCAGTGTTCATTACAACACATGCCCTCGTTTCTGTTTGTGGTCAGGTTTCTTATTGGATTGAAGAAGACAGTGTGAGCCAGGATGTAAATGTAATTATTGCCACTATTGTCCCAGACTCCTGGATTTTCTTTTGTTTCTCAATGTGTCCAGAGGCCACATGCATGCAAACTGGCAAGATGATTGTTTTGAAGGCAGATTCTTGGGACCCTCCCCAGAAAACTGAATCAGAATCTCTGATAGGGCCTGGAAATCTGAAATTTAACAAGCTCTCCTTAGGCATAGTAAATCCTTAGGCATAACATTTTCTTATCACCGCTCATTTAATGCAAGCCAGTCATTTTGCAGAAGAGGACTGAGGGGCCCAGAGAGGTAGAATGACCTGTTTAATGCCTCACAGCTGGTTAACATCAGAGGCCATGCCAGGACCCACCTCTGTGCCTTCCCAGATCTGTCCTTTTTCACCACCACATCTCCATCATCATATCCTGGAGCATTCGTTATGGCCTACCACAAGTTCCTGCAAGGAAGGGCTCTGAGATGCTTGCAGTACCTCTGGAGCATGTAACATGAGGGAGACAAGAAACTCAACTGGACAGATTACATTCCAGTCCCATGCAAGCTCAAGGGTAAGCAAGAGGAAGGAGAGAGTAGCTCTGCGTCCTCCAGTTGTCCCTGCAGGCACCCAGAGCGCTCTTCTGCTCTGTATGTCCTTACTTTATGCTCAGAAAAGGGTCTGCTTTTAGCCATTTATCCTTCTGTATAAGTAAATTAAAGAGCTCTTATACTTGCATATGCCACTTAGCAGGTGCTGTTTTCTTATTTGCTCTTGGAAACCTTCCCGACTATCCACGGTTACAACCCTTGGCACAACCCTCCAGTTTTGCCATGTCCACTGTATTATCTATGGGCAAGTGCATCTCCTGCACTAAATTGTCAGCATCTTGAGGGCAGGACGTCTTTCGTCTCTTTTTACCCATTGCCAGCATAATCTCTAGTCCATTGTAGGTGATAAATAAATAATATACGGCGTCAAATAAATTCTTGCAACAACCTAGCGAATAGGGAGGACTTATCATTCCTACCATACGGATGAATAAACTCGGTAGAAAAAGGCAAAGTGATTTGGGGATGATTACACTTGTCCAGTGAAAGGAAAGAGATTTGAATCAAATTATGAATGACTCCAAGAGTGCCGCCATTTCTACCGTTATCAAACCACTAGCACGTTACCCCCAAGGTCAAGGTATTCCGTCCCCTAGAGGTAACTGCATCTTTAACCAACTCTCTAATTTTGGAAGAGGCAGTTTGGCCTGATTACTAGAAATGTAGTGAGACAAATGCAAAGTGTAAATTGAGAGCAGATTTGGAAGAAAAAGCAGCAGCTGACAGCAAGAAAGTCTAGAACCAAAAAAAGCAGATTGAGTTGAATGACACTGACCTGAGTCTACAAGGGGAACTCATGCTTTGGGATCTTCCTCCCACTAAGCACCTGGTCTGAGTTTCAGGATTAGAGGAAGCCGCATCATTCTGGACACAGAGTACTGAAAAGGAACACAGAGCGCTCCCCCACTGCATATAGACTTCATGTCCCAGATGCTCTGTGTTTCCTCTTGAGGTGGGGATCAGTGAGCGAGGGCAGGCCAGGCAGGGGGACAGATGGTGGATGACTATGCACAGCCTCATTTACAGGGTCCACACTGGAATTAAAACATGCTGGCATACCCAATATTTAGTGTAGATTGTTTTTAAAAGAGACCGGTGATAGAAACTACATTTTACAAGGTCTTGCTTTACCAACTAAGACAAGACCTCTGACCTCTCCCCCGCCTTTAAAGTTCACCCTTCAGTTATTTCTTCGAAAATTTCAAGCAGGTTCTTGCATACGCTCACCCACAAGTCATTTCAGCCAACTCATGGCATAGGCCATACCCCCCACCCTCCTTTTGTGCATTGTCTCCTGCTTCTGCTACCCCTGAAACCAGCTGAAGGCCCTTCTCCACTTTCACTGTATCAGGAGCATTAACCCCAAGCCAAGGGGGATCATATTCCATGGATCCCAAAGATTCCAGCACCATTTTGTCTCTGCTGCTGCTGCTTGGTGCACAGATGCCTTAGTGTGTGAATGCCAATACTGTGCCCTCTAAGGCACCCAGACATTCATGCTGCTGCTGCTCCTACTATCCCTCCTCCCCCAGCCCCTCAGCAACACCTCCACTGCCTGGAGGTGCACCTGAGTCCTGGGACTGCGTTCTGGTACTCTCAGTGCATCAAAACCACTCTCTCTGTTCTCTTGGCCTACATAAGACCCTGGTATTTTGTGAAAACTGCTCTTTCAGGCTGCCTTTTTACTGAAAGCCCCCTCCCTGGGAGAATTCAGACATGAATCCACAGGGACAGAGCCTGTGGAAAAGCCTGAGTGTTTGTCACCAGACTCTACTCAGCCTTGCCCCACTCCTGTAAAGTCCAATTCTTTGTTCCTGGACCCATCTTGTCAGCCTACTCTCTCCTCACCTTAGATCAAGTCCCTCAGAAGGTACTCGGGCTGTCATACAGGCAAATTACCATTAGTCCTGCCCACCATTCCAGCAAAGGTGGCTCCCAGAGATGGACATGGTTGAGGTCTCAGCCCTGCCTGCCATTTCTGGAGCTGTACCTACAGAATGTTTATTTGAGAAACTCTCCCCTCCATCTAGATCCTGCATATAACCATCTAACTGGATCCAGCTTCAGTCTCTGCTCTGCTATGAAGCTCTCTGTCTTTACTCCATGTAGCACTCTGCCCTGCCAAACTCAGAAGTCCAAATCAGAGTATTCATGTCACAATGGAGGAGATACTTTTAACTCTTATCCTAGTAGCTGGGTCAATGTCAGATAGGTATTGCCAGATCTGCTGTAAGCAATCACAATAAAGTGATTAGAAGATAATCAAGGGAGCTTGGATCCTCTCCCCATGGACATACCCAGCCAAAGTCTGCCTGTGCCCAAGTCACAACCATCAAATAAACAAATATATTTGATATTCTTTTTGTAGATATTTAGAGTGCTGTATAAACCACTAAATCAATTTTGTGTTAAGGGTTGTCATTGCATTTTTACAAAAAAAAGTCATCCCAAATACTAAATTATGGGTGAAATTCTCATAAATCCCTGATCATGGCTGCCCTGAAATATGATTGTATGTATTTGCCTCAAAACTTCTTAAGATGATATAATATTGCCTGATTTCCTAACCGCTGCAGTTAGAAAACTGGTGTAGACTGAGTGATATGAGAATGCAGTTTGGTTCCTACATTGTTAGCATTTAATTTTGAGGGTCTCAATTTAAAATTCCACCTTTAAATGAACCCAGTAAGACCCCTCGTGTATTAATTGTTCTGAACAATTTTAAAGAGTTCTTATTATCAAAGAGAGCATTAAAATTGTATATAAGTGTATTCTTCCCTGAGAGAGATCAGATATCGTGGATTCGTTATTTTTAAGAAAGAAAGAAAGAAAGAAAGAAAGAAAGAAAGAAAAGAAGAAAAGAAAAGGAAAGGAAAGGAAAGAAAAAAAAGAAAAGAAAAGAAAAGAAAAGAAAAGAAAAGAAAAGAAAAGAAAAGAAAAGAGGAGGGGGAAAGCTTTCCATTGGAAAGGAACCTGGCAGAAGTATATTGTGAAGCTCTGCAGTATAATGACAAGGGCCCTGGATATAGAGAAATGAAGCCAGGTTCACAGCCTCATTCAACTCTTGCTAGCTCTGCACTTGGCAATAAGCCACCTTCAGTTGCTTTATTATATTTTAGGATCATCATCTGTAAAAATGGACCCTTTTTCTCCTGGGGTGGGGGGCTTTTGTGAGGATTACCATGAGACAATGAACAATAGACTTTTAGCTCTCCAAGGTGTATGAATATACTTAACAAAAGAGAACAAAGAGAGTATTGTTACATTAACCAGGTATTAATAGTTAATTAAGAATTGTATTGCTTTAATATGATAGTTTCAGACTTTGAAACAGAATGTTGAAAAAGAAATAAAAATGCAATGCCATGTAACTAGGGAACTCTGGATCAGAAAGGGACCTCACAGAACATTCCTTCCAATTCTTATTCTCCAGACACCCATTTTATAGATAAGGAAACCAAGGCACAGAGGTTGAGAAGCCTTCCCGAGGTCTCACAGCACTACCTGCAAAGCTCAGACTAGAACTTAGCTCTCCTGCTTCCCAGCCCCAGCACCTGTGACTACAATCGTTAAATTATATCCATAATCCCATTTTTGCATTCCTACACCCATGTCTACAAGCACCAAAGCTTATTATCCAGTTCAACTGTCTCCTTTAATAAAAATTAACAAGATGATTGCAATATCTTCCTTTCCCTTTGCAGTGTAGACAGGACCAAACACTCAGAGAACTGCCATCAACCTGACTCAGGAAGAGACAACTTTTTCATTCACTTATCAAATATTGATCTGAGTTCTTACTTGTGCCCAAGAATTGTGCTAAACCCTGATAAAAATCGGAGTACTCAGAGGTTTGCTTCAAGTTGTGGAGATAGGCCAGTGATGACCATGTAGTTGGAGATGTTAGAGCAGATTTAAACAGATTGCAATGGAAGCTTAAGTGGATGGTGTGACTAAGGAGCCAGGAGAAACTTGACAGCAAATTCTGCTTCATCTGAACAAATGACAAGTTTACAATGATAAAAAAATAAAAAGTTGAGAAGTCAAGAGAAGAAGAAGAGATTTCCTTTATCTATGAGAATACTGCAGTGACCAGCAGCAGTATATAGCTTTCTGATCACAATTTGGACAGCTCACCGCTCCCCACCAGGAACTGGATCAGATTCTGACCCTGAGAACTCTGATGTCAAGTCAGCCAGACTTTAAACACTGTGAATATTCAGTACCAGTAATAGATCACTAACCTCTCTGTTTCTCAGTTTCCTCATCTACGAAGTGGAGACAATTATAAACGCTCTCCTCTAGTAGGGCTTCTGTGAAGGTTAAATGAGTCTGACCATGTCAAATGATTAGAACAATGCCTGGGACAAAGTATGTGTTTGATAAATGTTGGTATCTCAGCATGGGAAGACCACTGAAAATTCACTTCAAGGTGCATCAGTCAAGGTTAACCAGAGAAACAGAACTGGTGGGAGATATATTTTAAGAGATTCATTGGAAGAAATTGGCTTACATGGTTGAGGTGACTGCATAAGTCTGAAACCACTGGGAGCAGGCCATCGGGAAGGGCAGGCTGGAACTCCTAGGCATAAGCTGAAGTTACAGATGATAGGTAGAATTTCTTCTTACTCAACGAAGCCTCAGTTCTACTCTTAAGGCCTTTCAACTGATTGTATCAGGCCCACTCAGATTATCAAGGAAAATCTCCTTTGCTTTGTTTTTTAATTGAGATGTACCTGGTATGCAAAGAGCTGCACATACTTCATGTGTGTAATTTGATGAATTTGGACATATTCAAACATCCAGGACACCATCACCGCAGTCAAAGTGATAGACATATCTAATACCTCCCAAGTGCCCTATGCCTTTGTTTTTGTTTTGTGGTAAAAACACTTAACATGAGATCTTCCCTTTCAACAAGTTTTGAAGTACACAATACCATACTGTTAACTATAAGCACTCTTTTTTACAACAAATATCTAGAACTATTCATCTAGCATAACTGAAGTTTTGTAACCATGGAACAGCACCTTCTCAGTTCCCCTGCCCCTCAGCCCTTGGCAACTACTATTGTATTCTCTGTTTATGAGTTTCACTCCTACAGATGCCTCATAAAAGCGGAATCAAGCCATATTTATCCTTCTGTGACTAGCTTATTTCACTTAGCATAATGTCCATCTATGTTGTCACAAATGTCAAGATTTCCTTCTTTTTTTAAGGCTGAATAAGATTCCTCTGTGTGGGGGCGCCTGGGTGGCACAGCGGTTAAGCATCTGCCTTCGGCTCAGGGCGTGATCCTGGCGTTGTGGGATCGAGCCCCACATCAGGCTCCTCCGCTATGAGCCTGCTTCTTCCTCTCCCACTCCCCCTGCTTGTGTTCCCTCTCTCGTTGGCTGTCTCTATCTCTGTCGAATAAATAAATAAAATCTTTAAAAAAAAAAAAAAAAGATTCCTCTGTGTGTGTGTGTGTGTGTGTGTGTGTGTGTGTGTGTAACATTTTCTTTCTCATTCATCTGTGTGTGGACACTTGGGTTGTTTCCATATCTTTGCTATTGTGAATAGTGCTGCAGTGAACATGAGAGTTCAGATATCGTCAAGATACTGACTTCAATTCTTTTGGATATATACCCAGAAGTGGAATTACTAGGTCACATGATATTTATACTTTTAATTGTTTGAGAAATGTTCATACTGTTTTCCACAGCTACTGCACCATTTAACATTCCCACCAACATGGTATAAGAGTACCAGTTTCTCCACATCCTTGTCAACAATTGTTATTTTTTTTCTTGTGTTGTTTTAAATAATAGCCATCCTAACAGATGTGAAGTGATATCTCATTATAGTTCTGATTTGCATTTTCCGGATAATTAATAATGTTGAACATCATTTAATATACGTGTTGCCCATTTTTATATCTTCTTTGGAGAAATGTCTATCAATGCCTTTGTCCCTTATTTTTTATTTGGGCTAGTGGGTTTTTGCTGTTGAGTTGAAAGAGTTCCTTCCATATTTTGGAAATTAACCCCTTATCAGGTATATAGTTTGCAAATTTTTTTCTCCCATTTCACAAGATCTCTTTTCATTTTGTTGATTCCTTTTCTGGATAGGAGCTTTTTAGTTTGACATAATCCCACTTGTCTACTTTTGGCTTTGTTGCCTATGCCTTTGGTGTCATATCCGAGAAATCATTACCAAGACCAATGCCAAGAAGCTTTTCTCCCATGTTTTCTTGTAGTAGTTTTAACAGTTTCAGGTCTTATGCTTAAATCTTTAATCTACTTTGAGTTGATTTTTGCGCATGGAAAAGGTGAGGGCCAAATTTCTTTCTTTTTTCTTTCTTTCTTCTTTCTTTCTTTCTTTGCATTTGGATATCCAGTTTTCCCAACATCACTTGTTGAAAAGACTATTCTTCATTGTGTATTTTTTTAATGATTTTTTATTATATTATGTTAGTCACCATACAGTACATCCCCGGTTTCCGATGTAAGGCTCGATGATTCATTAGTTGTGTATAACACCCAGTGCACCGTGCAATACGTGCCCTCCTTACTACCCATCACCGGTCTACCCCATTCCCCCACCCCCCTCCCCTCTGAAGCCCTCAGTTTGTTTCTCATAGTCCATAGTCTCTCATGTTTCATTGTGTATTCTTGACACCTTTGTCAAAAAGCAGTTGACCATATATGTATGAGTTTATTTCTGGGCTTTCTGTTCTGTTCCATTCACCTATAGGTTTGTCTTTATGCCAGTGCCATGCTGTTTTAATCACTGTAGCTTTGTGATGTATTTTGGAATTAGAAATGAGGTGTGTCCCACTTTGTTCTTAAGATTGCTTTGGCTATTCTGGGTTGACAGAATTCAACCCTGTTTCATGACAAAATGCTCAACAAACTAGGTGTAGAAGAATGTACCTCCAAAATGATAAAGGCCATATATGACAAGCCCACAGCTAACATCATACTCATTGGTTAAAAATCGAAAGTTTTCCCTCTGAGATCAGGAACAAGATAAGGATGCCCACTTTTGCCACTTCTCTTCAACACAGTACTGGAAATCTTAGCCAGAACAATTAGGAAAGAAAAAAAAGAAAAAGAAAAGAAGTATAAATAGGAAAAGAAGAAGTAAAATTATCTGTTTGCGGGTGACATGATTCCTACATGTAGAACACCCTATAGAGTCCCCCAAAAAGAACTGTTAGAACTAATACACTAATTCAGTAAACTTGCAGGATACAAAATCAACATACAAAAATGTTTCTATACACTAATAATGAACCATCCAGAAAGGAAATTAACAGTCCCACTTATAATAGTATCAAAAATAATAAAATACTTAGGAGGCCAAAGATTTCACACTGGAAATTACAAAACATTGATGAAATTAAAGGAGACACAAATAAATGGAAAGACATTCTGTGTTCATGTATTGGAAGACTTAATAGTGTTCAAAATATCTATACTCCTCCAAGTGGTCTACAAATTCAATGTTATCTCCATCAAAATCCCAATGGCATTTTTTTTTTACAGAACTAGAAAAACAATCCTAAAACTCATATGGAACCACAAAATTTCCCTTATTTTAAAGTCAACTGATTATGAACTGATCAACTGTGCCTATAAAATAATTTCACTGCAGCACCTAGATTAATGTTTGATTAAATAACAGGACTGTAGCCTAGCCAAGCTGACACGTAAAACTGACCATCACAACAGGCTAATGAACAATAAGTTGGCACACCTTTCTTATAATGGATTCCATGCAAATGTAAAATAAGAACAGGATGGAGTAGTAAAAATTCTCAAGACACACCTATCCATGCATTTCACAGATGGCTAAAGACCCCGGAGACCAGGCACACACTGCTGTCTGTGCAGCCACTTGCCTGGGAACAGCGAACAGGTTCTCTTTGTTGCTTGGTGTATTCAATGAGCTTCGGGTAATCCTAATAGTTTATAGTTTCAATCACAGAATGGGGTTTTTTACACAGAGCAAAGACCTCGATTCTGAATTTCTGCTTCTATTAAGAGGCATTATGTTATAATAGAAAATGTATCAGCTACAGCACCAGACACCCGGATTCAAATCCATCTTTGTCACTTTCTAGGTGTCCAGTTAAGTTGCTTAATCTCTCTAAGCCTGTGAATGGCAATTATCTATGAATGGTAATAATAGTATTGTCATTTCAAGGTTACTGTAAAGGACTAAAGACCATAAACCAAGTGGCATGGGTTCATAAAAGATGATCAGTTAAGACAAGCTATGGGGGCGCCTGGGTGGCTCAGTCGTTAAGCGTCTGCCTTCGGCTCGGGGCGTGATCCTGGCGTTCTGGGATCGAGCCCCACATCAGGCTCCTCCGCTATGAGCCTGCTTCTTCCTCTCCCACTCCCCCATCAAGGAGGAGAGACGCTGGCTGTCTCTCTCTGTCAAATAAATAAAAATAAAATCTTTAAAAAAAAAAGGGGCGCCTGGGTGGCACAGCGGTTAAGCGTCTGCCTTCGGCTCAGGGCGTGATCCCGGCGTTACGGGATCGAGCCCCACATCAGGCTCCTCTGCTATGAGCCTGCTTCTTCCTCTTCTAATCCCCCTGCTTGTGTTCCCTCTCTCGCTGGCTGTGTCTATCTCTGTCGAATAAATAAATAAAATCTTTAAAAAAAATAAAAAATAAAAAAAAAAAAAAATAAAATAAAATCTTTAAAAAAAAAAAAGACAAGCTATGGACGTCCTTTAGTTCAAAGATTATCTAGTGTTAACTGAGTGGTCTTGGGAAACTTACTTTCCTTCTCTGTACCTCCGTTTCCTCATCCATAAAATGAGCCTAACAATAAACTGTTCTGGGGATTAAATGAGTTGATACCTATGTTTTTATATATAAAGTAAATAGATTTAAAATAAGTGCTCAGAACAACGTCTGGTACACAGCAAGCACTACAGTGGTTTAATGATGATAATTTGCTATTTGTGTGGTAGCTGTGGAATCAGGGAGGTGGGAAACCTGGATTTTAGTCCCAACCCTCCCTGGGTGAACTCGTAGAAGCCACTTCACTTCTCTGCCATCGCATCTTTCTCTGTAAAATGAGGGAGTCGATTGGACCCTCTGTGGAGCTCACACATGGTAAGACTGCATACTAAACTCCACAGATGCAGGGACTTGAGACGACTTCTGGCTCACAGAGAGTTCTCAGCTGCTGATCTCTGACAGATCTGTCAAGGCTTCCTTATTGATTCACACCAAGAACTCTGCCTCAGTGTCAGTTTTTCTACAGGGCAGTTGATCTGTTTACTTTTCACCAAGATGTGTTCCTCCCTCAACCGCCTCAGAGCTGTCACAAGCCAGCTTCATGGCAGGGAGAGGTGGAAAGAGTGTTTTTGTTTTTCTGCTTCACTGTGTCTTCCTTCCTTGAGGGTCCCTTCTCAGAAAAGTCAAAACAGAATTCTGCGTCTGCCATAATGAGAAATGCTGGCCAATCGAAGAAGCAGGGCCCGTGTGAGTGACAGGGCCTGACCCCGGGAGGCCAGGACTAGAGTCCCGTCAAGCCTGACTCATCCTCCAGCCCGTGGAGGTTCAGCCGTCTCTCCCTCTCTGCCCCTGAGAGATAGCACATTACAAACGTCCTGAATGTTGTGGACGGCGGGTGGAAGGGGGAGAGTAACTAACTAAAGCATGACGGGACATCTAACGGAAGGCAAAAAAGGAGTGACATGTGGTGTTTTCCTAAAATTCTGTGACAAGCTGATGTACTCTGTACATCCCCTCTTGCCTTTTCTATATTGTACTGTGACTAGGGAGGCCGGGAGAAGGGGATTCAACCTCCTCCCCAGTGCAGAAGAGGGTTTAAAAGTCTGCTTCCACCGCTTTTCTCTCCTGTGCTTCTGTCCTCTTTATTTCTTTATTTGCTCTTCGAGGAAGAAGAGAATCTGAGCGTGTCTCATGTGTCCCATGGCTGTATTTACTACCAGGCAAAGTTTGGAGCCTTAAAGACAGGGTCCCAAGAACCACCCTTCTTTCTTTCTGTGTCCAGGCCCCGGTCATACGTGTGTAAGGCGGGAGAGGCAGTAATGAGGGAATGGCAAACAAAGAGAAAAACCCCTGGTTGTGAGTGACTGCAGATCAAAGGACAGTGTTCAACAATGTGATATTTACAATGCACATTCTGAGCCATTTTTCCAAGTGGCTGAATCATTGATTGGTTCCACTGTCCATTAGAATAAATGAGGAAGAACTTCATCCTACTTTGAATTAAAAAGGGGGTTCTCAAACCTCCTACTAAACATGGCAGTGCTTAGCATTTCAACCAAAAAGAGCTTAGCGGTTCATTAACAGTATTTTGCAACCTATATAACTCCCACTAATCTTAGCATCTCCGAGTTAGAAGAAAACTCAAAGAACTTCCCACCAAATCCTCTATAACATTCCCTACTTGACTTTCTCTTCCACATTTTTGGGGCATAGTCCTGCAGTTTCTTCTTAAACATTTCCAACAATAAAACACTCACTCTTACACAAATAGATGACTTTATTTCTGGACAGGTGTAATTCCTGAGAAATACTTTTTTTGTTGTTATTTCTTTGCAGCTTCCTCACAAGATTTGTTTTCCCCCTTTTGGAGTCAGACAAAGTAAATTGAAATACCTTTTCCTGTGACAGCGCTTTAAGTACTTAAATGGTTCTCAGTCTGGGCTACATGGTAGCAATCTCAGTGGCTGAGAACAGCAGTGATTTCTTTCTTGTAGATACAAATGTCCATCCTGGGTCATCTGGGGACTCTGCTGCATATTTCCCTGACTTAGAGACTCAGATTGACATAATAGATCCTATTAGTAGTTTACTTTTAGAATCTACCAATTGAGTAAACATGTAATGACCAAAAAACCTAAGTTGAATGGTTTCAACTGAATTTTAATTGTAATTCTTCAACTTCCTGGGGTCAAAGATTCATTTCAAAATCTAGATAAGATATCTTGAGTTCGACCTCCATGTACTGTGGAAGTTGACACCCTCCCCAGTGTTTCTGTGGGGTTCCACTCCTAGGAGTCTTCTGTCCAGCTCTCCCTCCGCAGCCCTGCTCCCCTCAGTTTTCAATCCCTATGGGTCATATCACACTGCTCTCCAGTCTGTTTGTCCCAAAACATGGACAGAGCCCCTCACCTTTATTCTCTGAGTCACCACCAGCATAATACTTTTATGGGTGGCAGAGTTACTAAAGTCTCAGGGATAACAGGAGAGGAGGAAGTAGAGAGGGCACGTGATGGGAGAAGTATCCAAATGACTTGAACTTGACATTTAGACCTCACAGTTTCCAAAGTTCCTTACCTATCTCTTATCTCCTCCTACTCCAATGTCAGGCCCATCCTCAGCCCTCTGATGAATCCTTGCCAAACTTCTCAACCCACACCGCTGAGTCCTATGTTTAGTCTCTAGTTGCAAAGGGAAAACTCAACCTGACATTACTTTATTCAGCAGAGCAGTGGAGCTCCCTTTGTCTGAACCTCTTCCATTTTGATTTATTCTAATATAATCTCCTTCATAACCAAAGGGCTTATTAATATGTTTTCCAAGCAAAAGAATTATCTACCATAGCCTCCACATTGAAAGAGAAAACAAAAGTTGAGAAATTCGTTTTTCTTCAAGATGCCTCCAAAAAAGAGGCACCTGGGTGACTCAGTTGGTTAAGTGTCTGCCTTCAGCTTAAGTCATGATCTTAGGGTCCTGGGATTGAGTCCCACCCACCCCTGTTGGGCTCCCTGCTTAGTGGGGAGTCTGCTTCTCCCTTTCCCTTTGCCCCTTTCCCCTGCTCATGCTTGTGCGCTCTCTCTCTCAAATAAATAAATTAAATTAAATTAAAAACTTAATTAAAAAAACCACTATAGAAACTAAAGGCATACTATGTCCATCCCACATGCCACAATCCTGGAGTGCCGGGCTTTTGCTCCAGACCAGGCATCGCTCATCAGCTCTTCCTCATAAAGCTCACACTGCCTTCAGCTGCTGTGGGTTCACTCGTAATTTTGTTTTTAAAGATACTTCTTTCCTCTTGCAGTGCATAGTATGGGACTGGGACTCCAATGGCAAACACGACTTCATTGGAGAGTTCACCTCGACATTCAAGGAGATGAGAGGAGCAATGGAAGGGAAACAGGTAGGTGGTAACCGCACATGGTATTTCCCCCCAGCACTTCTCTCATGATGCATCCTGAGCACCCACTACACGTGGGACACCGAGAGAAGAGGTATCAATATTTGATTAAATGTGACAAGTAGGAAGCATGGTGGGATTTGAGGACCTAAATTCTACTCCTAACCCAACTCAAAGCAACTAGCATGTCCTTGGACATGACACTGTCCCAATGTGGTACAGCTTCTTTATCAGTAAAACAGAGAGGTCAGATGAGAATATTTCTAATTTCCTTTAGCTGTGTAGCCTTGGACAAGTGACTTAACCTCTCTTTGCCTGTTTTCTCACTTAAAAATGAAGGTGATAAGTATACCTACCTAATAGAACTTTGTGGAGATTAAATGAGATGATCTATGGTATGTACTTAGCAGAGTGCCTAGCATGTAGCCAGCATTTCCCGAATATCTGCTTATGGTAGTACCATTCTTTCCATGACTTGGTGACATTAATTACACATTGACTGCTTTGGAAAATTACTGGATTCCTCCAAATATTCATTATGGCCACTAGACTTGCTTTTGGCTTCACCATTTCCCTCATACACTGGACACACATATATTTACATTATCTATAAATTGGTCACTTGCTGTCATCTGGACCCTCACCATGTAACTGCTATTCTTACCTGTTCATTGTTCACCTGCCCAATTTCTAGCCATAAAACCTGTATCTCTTTGCCTGTGGGCTTGCTCTGGTGATGGAGCTGTTCTGCCTATGCCCACAGCAGGCTAAAGTATGAGGGGAGGTGTGGCTCCATCCAGGGAACAGCCCTCAACAAGTAACTAATGGGGGTTGAAGGACAGATATCCCAGCTCTCTTGCCCCACAGGGGGCAGGGTCTAAGTGTGTGTTCTCTGCAGTTTCCTAGAGCTCCCCAGCAGGGATCGGCCCTGGTTGCCCACAGTGGTAACTGACTTGCACACCCCTTTGGCAGCCTGCGCATCTCGGTTCCCCACTCCTCCACTGGTGCTTCCTGGTATTACCTCCCAAAGGAACTACTTATACTTAACTCCTTGCCTCCAGGGAGCTCAACACCAAACCACCTGACCTTCTTACTCTGGGGCCCACTGTCCCCATGGAACAGAAAAGAGTGACAGCTGAGCCTTCAGTGGCTTTGAGAAAGGTGTTTCCCTTCGAGATAAGATCCTATGCCTAGCATGGTCAGAGGTGCTGAGTACAGAGGATGCCACGACTCACTTTCCATGTCTCTTCTTTCAGATATTAGGTCAAGATATACCTAGACTGGGAATAAACTAGCATTCTTTAGAACAGGAAGCTTAACGTGAATCAGACCATTTGTCAAGAACTTACATTTGGCCTAGAAAATCAAGGGCTACTTTCCACATGGCTCCCACGAAACCTGTTGTATATGTTCTGTTAAATATTCAGGATTACAAGCAACTTGTGTAACATGCAGAGACCTTTGCCACAAGCAGGCATGGTTCAGGGCCACAGTCAAAACCAACATGAAATTGGGGCACCTGGGTGGCTCTGTCAGTTAAGCATCTGCCTTTGGCTCGGGTCATGATCCCAGGGTCCTGGGATTGAGTCCCGCTTAGGGCTCCCTGCTCAGTGGTGAGCCTGCTTCTCCCTCCCACCACCACCCCCACCACCACTCTCTCATGCTCTCTCTCTCTCAAATAAATAAATAAAATCTTAAAGAAAAAAACACATTAAGTTATAAGTGATGTCACAGCCAGGATAACAAGATAGCCAGAGAAGTTGTTGTTCTGTTGAACCAGGCCCTACTGAACTAATAAATCAATGAGTTGTCAATACCACATATTAGAGTTCTAAAAAGTTTTACAAAGCTGTGCCTTGTTCTCCTACAAGTAGAAATAGCCAAATCAATAACTGTGGGAAACATTTCATCTTTGGGTTTCTAAGAGGGTAGTACAAGTAAAATTATAGCATATATTATAATTGAAGAACACCAAAGTCTAATGCTTTCAAACAAACAGAAATAAATCTTTATGTCCCACTGAGGAAATGAATCATATGCTGTGTACTTTTCTGTATCACTGAGATACCGGAAAGATTTTATTTAGTTCAATCACTCAGTCCCATTTGGGTACAATGGGACAATTTGCGCTGTGGGAAATGTTCTTATTTATTGGTTCTACCAGTATTTATTATGGAACACCTACTACGTACCAAGCTCTAGGTGTAGACTAAAATATAAACATGAATCAAATAAACAAAAAATAAAAATGTCATTACAGTTTGGGACAAATGCTATAAAAAACTGAACAAGTGTAGTATAAAGGTGTGGTATTGGAAAGATAACCTGAAAAGGCAGTTTTAAGTTGAAGTCCCTTAAAGATGAAAATAAGCCAGCCATGTAACAAGCAAGGGAAAAGCATGCAGGCTGAGGGAACAGCATTACCAAGTCCTGAGTGAGGAAAGAGCTTGGTGTGATTAAGGATGTGAAAAGAGACCAGTACATCTGGAGCAGAGAGGGTAGATGAGATGTACTCAAAGACAGAGCAGGGGCCAGGAAAAGCACATTCTAATAGCTCAAAGAAAGGGGTTTGGATTTTCTTCTAAACGTGGTAAGAGACAGCTTTGTGCTCACCGGGACAGGAGCCACTAGCTATATGTGAGTGTTTTCGTCTTACTTTTAATTAATGAAAATTAAGTTTCAATTTCAATTCCTCAGCCGCCCTAGCCACACTCCAGTGCTCCATAACCTCATGTGGCTAGCAGCTTCAGTATTGGTTGGTACAGATTTAGAATATTTCCATCATTGCACAGAGGTCTACAGGACAGCAGTGCAAAGATGTTCAAGCCAGAGAATGACATGACTGGTTTTAACTTTCTAAAAAATGACTCTGGCCACTGTATACATAATTCATTATATAGAAAGTAGACAGTGAAGCAGATCTGTCAGGAGGCTACTATTGTAGGCAAGACAAGAGGTGATAATGACTTAGGCTGAAAAAGTGACGATGGAGGCGGAGAGAAGTGGAGTGATTTAAGATGGGTTTTGGAGACAGAAGCTACAAGGTGTGTTGAGGGTTTGGATATGGAGGGAATAGATGAGTAAACGTTGGTGCCATTTCCTGAGTAAGGAAGTCTTGTTTCAGGGAGGTCCAGCTAGTGAGGAAAGTTCAAGAATGGGGTTTGGGAAACTGGGGGAGAGGCCTACCTGGAAATGTATTTTGGAGCCATCAGCAAACAGGTAGTTAATGTCAAGAGAATGGAGGGTAGGGAGAGAGGATAAAGGAGGCTGGAACTGAGGAAACTCAGGAAGTAGAAACAGAGACAAAAAGAGGAGCCATCCTCTTTTAAGCTCCTTGCTGTGAGAGTCATGGTTCTGTAGGGTAAATTCTTGATTAACTTGGTTAGTTCTCAGGGGGCCTTCATGAACAGCCTTGGTTTGAGGTGGCCAAAAAGGAAACTTGCAAGAACAAATAGGAGAGCCACCCCCAAGACCCTTCCAGGGGAAGCACTATGTTAACAGCCAAGCTTTGGAGTGAGACCGATGGGGTGAATCGCAACTCCACCAGTTGCCACCCAGAAGACCTGAGCCTCATCTTTCATTTCTAAAAGGGAGTTGTGGGAGAGTTAAATGGGATTGTACATGTAAAGCAAATAGCCTATAATAACATGAAAATGTTATCCCAACACAGATGCAAAATACTTAGACCTGGTTCATCAGCACCCCCTTCCCACCCAACAGGCATAAAAGCCCCAAGTACCTGCAAGTTCTAATTCAGCTTCCTTAGAGCCCTTGTCTGGCTGTGCCAACCCATCCTCTACTACTGCTTTGCCTTAGCCTAAGATGGAAATGGGTAGACTTTTCATGGATTATCATTATAGTTCTTAAGATAACTTGAAATCTAACTCATTCGAAGTTTCATTTGTTATGTCCTGCTTGACTGAAGAAATTGAGGTTAAGAGAAATTATTGAAAATGACAAAGGAATTATCACAGCTAATTTTGGATCTTTTCTTTCCAATTGTAAGGTAAATCCCTATGCTATTTGTTCATACTCTGACAGAGGAAGGTTTGGGGGGAAGGCAATTTCAGTTTTGATGGGCTTGGGAGGGACTTGGGGTGCTTTGTCTGAAAAATACTAGATCTACTTTAAGACAAGCTGGAATTCTTGTTTATCAAGCACTATTCACATGGAGAGCAAATGAGAAGAGAACCTAAGAGAGGGAAGAAAGACAACCATCATCATGATGGAAAGATTAGGCCTTAAAAAAAAAAAAAAAAAAAAAAAAAAACAGGGCTGGAGATGCCTTGATTTCAGGTTCAGTTTGACTCTTCTTTCTTCCTCTTCTCTCCTCCCACCCTCCCTTCCTCCTTCCTTCCCTTCCTCCCTCTCCCCCTTCCTATCTTCCTTCCTTCCTACCTTCCTTCCTCTTTTTCATTCCTTCCTCTTATGGAAAGAGTTTTAGAGGACCCTTAGCCAGTATAGGATTCCTTTCTTCCCAACCCTTATGTGGTTGCCCAGCCCCTCCTGGAACTTCCCCAGTATTGAGAAACTACTGTTCTCAGTTATCTGTTGTTGAGGGACAAATTACCCCCAAACTTCCTGGCTGAAAACAACAATCATTATTTACTCACAGTTCCCTGAGTTGGCAACTTAGCCTGAGTTCCCCTGGGGCAGCTCCTCTCTATTCTACATGATGCAAGCTGAGCTCACTCA
This sequence comes from Ursus arctos, assembly GCF_023065955.2. NCBI lineage: Eukaryota > Metazoa > Chordata > Mammalia > Carnivora > Ursidae > Ursus > Ursus arctos. The sequence continues at coordinate 30,220,339 of NW_026622875.1, forward strand.
TGCATTTGTGCCTCGGCAACCGGGATGGCCGAGACATTTCTCCATGCACTCTTCTATTCTCCAGGAGATCAGCCTAAGCTTTTTTACATGGTGGTAAAAACTCCCAGCAGCAAGGAGAAGGCAAGCCTCAGTGCACAGGCACTTTTTAGTCCTCTGCTCATAGCACCTTTGCTAATGTGCCATTGGCCAAAACAAGTCACATGTCTAAGCTCACCGTTATTGTGGGAGGGACCTGCACAAATGCATGGACATTGAGAGGAATGGATCAGTGGGGGTCAAAGCTGACCAGTCTATACCACTCACATCTGCCTCAGAAACTGCTTTATTTTCAGATACTCCCAATTGTCACAGAAAGTGAAAATCTGTTTTCCCAAGTGGAAATCCAAGGATATGGCTCCCATAGAATGGTGGGCAGGAGAATGCAGTGGCTTTTGGATGTTTGACTTGTAGTTGGCTTTGTCACATGAAGTCTTCTGTAGGCTGGAAAGGTTGATGTCTCTTCCCCTATACGCTCCCTTACGTCCCAGCTACCTCCTCAGTTCCCAGCCACTCCTGCAGCTCTGACACTATCCCCTTTGGAGGTCTGTTGTGTCACTGTTGTCATATGTATCACTCCATTATTTTAGTTCTCAGTGAGGTTCTTTGCAAACTCATTATTAACTTTCTGTAGCCAGCATCCAATATCTCTCAGTGTTCTGATATTTTGAGCCATTTCCTAGGCACTAGCACTCAACACTTGTGTTAGGAATGTGTCTATAGATGTCTCCTTCCCTCTGTTGCTTGATTTGACCCTATTAATAAAAAGCATTTATAAGTGCCAGGCACTGTTTTAGATGTATGACATGGATTAATTATTAAAGCTTCACAATAATCCTGAGATAGATACAATTATCAGCTCCATTTTACAGAGGAGATATCCAAGGTGTAGAGGAATCAAGTAATTTGCTAAGGGTCGCGTGGCTGGAAATTGGTGGGACCAGGATTCAAACCAGGCAATCTAGTATCAGTCTCACTCAACCATGCCTCTGAACTGTCCCTCAGGATGCAAGGGCAATCACGCAGAGAACATTTGTCAGCCCTCAGATCCACCTGCTGCAGCACCTGGGGGCTTGGCCTCACTGAATGACTCCCCTTCTTCCTGAGCAGGCTTTCTTGTTGCAGGTGCAGTGGGAGTGCATCAACCCCAAGTACAAAGCCAAGAAGAAGAATTATAAGAACTCAGGCATTGTGATTTTGAATCAGTGCAAGGTACGTACATAGTCCCTCTCTTTCAGGAGTGTGAAGCTAGGGCTGTCTGGGAGGAAGACAGTGGGAGAGAATGTCAAGGAGATGCGGTATTTTTTAAAATAAAAATCAGAAAGTCAATGTATTAATGGATATGCAATGAGAAATGTAAACATGGGTGGTCTTGGAGCTGTGGTGGCTCGATGCCACCATTCCTTCCACAAAGACAGTCATACCCCCAAAGATGGAGAGTCCTGGTCACATGTCAGGCTCTTCTCTGTCCGAAACAGCATCAGAGGGAGAGCCCCCAAAAGGGTAAGCCAGCATTTCCAGAGCCCCTCCTGTGTGCTTGTCGCAGTGTTCGTGCTTTCTAGGTGGCACCTCACCCTTGCTGAAAGGTACCATGAACACAAAGCAATGGGGGAAGATCACAAGGGCCGAGAAACTCCTCCCAGAAGGGCTCTAACTTCACAGAAAATCCTACATGCTAATAATCAAACCTCTGAAATCACATCTGAGAATAACTCTGGCACTGGCTGAGTATTTCCTATGTGAGAGTAACGATGATGAATTCTGTTTAACTTGTATCGTAACCCTGAGATTTCGGCTGTCAACTGAGATCATGTAACTAGTCGTGCACATGGTAAGTTTAAGAGCTGAGATTTTAACCTATGCCTGTCTGACTCCACCATACAAGACTTAAATGCCATCTAGTTTCTCTCTGTGTATATCAGGTTCCTTCTCTCAGAGTGGCCTCTCCATGGCTGCCAGGAGCTGCAGGAGCACATCCTCTCAGAGCAAGAGCGAGAGCGAGAGGAAAGGAAAGACGGATGTGCCCACCTCTTGAACCCGTCAGTGGGACTAGGGGATAGTGTATTGGGACTGGCCATCTGGGACCATTGTATTAATTATGTTTTTTCTTTTCTAAAGTTGTTGATGCTTTAACATCTTGGAGCCTTGTGGACCTGCATGGGGTCTGCTCCTCCCAGGGTTAGCTAATTCCTGGAGATAGCAAACAACTTGCATGTGAGCCTTGCCTTTGATATGCGGACCAAACCATCCAGAGCCCATACCCCCAACCACCTTCTTTATGGTGCTCTCACATACAGAGCCAATATTCCTGTGGCCCTACATGACCCCGGGTCCAGGCTTCAGATAATTAGAGACCACCCTTATAGCCCAGAGCCATGAAAATTATTCAGACTCCAGTCCTAAACCAGATTAACTGCTTACCCTGCCCCACTCATTCCTTACAAAAAAAAAAAAAAAAAAAACCCACCCACAATAAAGACTGCCACCCACACTTCCCTTTCAATCTTTCTGTCTTCTAACTGACCCTGGTGCTTCCCCATGTGGCCCCTGAGTGCCATGACATGCCTCCTATCCTTCTGGTTGCTGTGAGTAATAAACTTTTCTTCTGGGAATGCCTGCGTGGCTCAGTTGGTTAAGTGTCTGCCTTCAGCTCAGGTCATGATCCTGGAGTCCTGGGATTGAGCCCCACATCAGGCTTCCTACTCAGTGGGCTGCTTCTCCCTCTGCCTATGACCCTCCCGCCTGCTTGTGCTCTCACTCTCACTTGCACACTCTCTCTCAAATGAATAAATACAAAATCTAAAAGGAAAAGGAAAAAAAAAGAAAAAGGAAGCCAGGAGCAGGCACTGTTCAGGGGGCCAAGTGAACATCAGCCCTGAGAAAAGTCTGCCAAGAAATGTGTGCCACCTGGAGGTGGTACCTAGAGACACCAACATGGGATTTCTTAGGTCAGTCTCTGAGAAGCTACCCTGAGCATCAGAAGGAATCTGAGGACTGAGGGTCAAAAATCAGTTACTCCCTGCCCAGGTACAGGGGCCCGTCTACAAGTTCCATGACTATAGTCGTGTCTGTTTTTCTCATCACTATATCCCTAGCATCTAGTGCAGAGTGGGGGCTCAGTAAATCCTTGTTAAATAAATGGATGAATATCACCCAGAGTCAAGCAGCAGAATCATAAAGAAGCAGAAATGAAGACCAGAAATTGGTAAGGCACACGAGAACGCAGATGATGGTGGTTGGGCAGAAAGCAGGGCCATACTGACTTCCGGCACAGAGGTCCAAAGAATGGACGACGCAGTCCAGACTGCCGGCATTAGAGTCCCACATCCATCACCTATTGGGTAGGTGATCTTAGCCTCAACTCCCTCCTCCACAAAATGGCACAATAATAATGATAGTACCACTTTTATGGAGTAGTTCTAAGAATTAAATGAAATCATGGATGTTAAGCCCCTGGCTTAGAGTTAGTCTCATAAGTTCATTGTTCATGGCATGGCAGGAATCTTACTAATGGGAAACTGTCAGTAAAGGCCTTCTCAGGTCATTGCCATCCTGAAGCCACCACCCTAGATTACTTATGGTATTTAGAATGTTACCAGCACTGGGACTTAGCCATGGGGAGCAAAACTGAAGCCAAGTGTGAGACTTTGTTCATTCCAAAACAAGGGCAATACATGAAAATCTGCTGTTAGTGTCTCACCGGAGGCATCCGTAACACAAGAGGGGAGCAGAGCTTAGGTAGTTGCAGCCCTCAAGGGCCATCTGAATTGAGCATTGCTTTTTCTCTCCTTTAGCATAACCAAATCGACTGACCCCTCTTTTCCCCACAGATCTCTTTCTGCTCTTTCTTCTAGGGTAGCAGCCTAACCCCAAAGTTTAAGCTTCCACTGCGTAAGGAAATAGATCACGCTGTTGCTAAAACAGTTTCCTCTTCTCCTCCTCTGCAGATCCACAAGATGCATTCTTTCTTGGACTACATCATGGGCGGCTGCCAAATCCAGTTTACAGTAAGTTGTTTCCATATGTGTTCATAGGCAGGGAGCAAGGTGTGGGGAATGGTGCTGGGTTGGGGGAATGAGGAGACAAAGGTTTATTAAAACCTCGGGTCAGCTTTGTTCAGGTCTCATTGCTGCAATATTGTATGGTATCATGTTTTTGAAGTGACTTCATACTTCTGTTTTCTCCAGGGAGTATGGTTGTCAGGAAGTCATACCGGGAAATTCATGCCACTCAAACTCAGGTGATTTGGGAACACTCCTGATGCTTCCCATTCTTTCAGTAACTATATGAGGCAAGGGGCAGTGGGCATATTGCCAGATCCCATCCTCACCTGGTGAGTTGGATAGCAAGGAAGTAAACCTTGCTGGAAAGTCCCACTGAGCCAAGGCAGATGCAGCCCAAACACAGGCACCGATGCCCAGTGGTCAGTGCCAAGAGGAAGTCATCCAAATGGCTCATCAGACAATGAAGAACGAATTCCAAAATATTGGAGAACTAGTCTTTGAGAGTTGAGAAATAGAGCATCTAGACTCAGTGGGTGGATCAGGGATCATCTCCTACATATAACCCGTGAGTGCATGGGATTTATACCCTCCAAATATGTATTTGGTGGGTAAGCTGGGTCTTTTTCTTTTTTTTTTTTTTTAAAGATTTTATTTATTTATGTGACAGAGAGACAGCCAGTGAGAGAGGGAACACAAGCAGGGGGAGTGGGAGAGGAAGAAGCAGGGTCCCAGCGGAGGAGCCTGATGTGGGACTCGATCCCGGAACGCCAGGATCACGCCCTGAGCCGAAGGCAGACGCTTAACGACTGCACCACCCAGGCGCCCCTGGGTCTTTTTCTTTTTTTTAAGATTTTATTTATTTATTTATTTGACAGAGAGAGAGAGACAGCCAGTGAGAGAGGGAACACAAGCAGGGGGAGTGGGAGAGGAAGAAGCAGGCTCCCAGAGGAGGAGGGAGCCTGACGAGGGGCTCGATCCCAGGACCCTGGAATCACACCCTGAGCCAAAGGCAGATGCTCAATGACTGAGCCACCCAGGCACCCCTAAGCTGGGTCTTTTAAAATGCCTGGTAGACCAAGTTTATGAGTCCATCTGCCCTGAATAACTTACTTAATATTCGAAACCCTCCTAGGTTTGGGCAGATGTGGCCTCCAGAAAGAGCATCCCCAGATGGCCAGAGATAGATCTGCTAAAACCTATGGGAAAGCCACATGGCAAACAAGAGAAATACAATCTGAACAGCTTTTGTTCCTCATCTTCCAGATGTATGCTCATGAAGGTCAGCCCTGTTTAGCTCCCTCGACTGGTGCAGTCATATGAGGAAAGCAAGGCAGATGGTTTAATTTTTGTCCAGGTTTAAGCCCAAGAGAGTAGACAGGACCAATGTATTTCTGGGACAGGGATGGTGGTACTCAAAGGACTAAAAGGGGGAGTTCCAAGGGGATGTGGTAAGGGGTTGTCTCCTTACCTAGAGGCTTGTCCTCTACTCTAATCTCAGAGGGTTCTACATTTGTCCTCCCTACACTTTGGGCATTGTTCACCTACCCCTGAATGGTTATGAGGTAATTGTAGAATTTGGTCATTTCTTTAGATTCGAAGGCTCTCCGAAGGCACACCCACCCAGCCCTCCTACGTGCGTTGCGTGCCGGCCCACACGGAGAGCAGCAGACATGTTCCTCTTGAGCGTGCACACCTAGCACTAGCTGTTCTGGGGGCTTGCTGCCCTGCTGGACGTACCCAAATGAGAGTAGAGAAGCCAGCAATGTCATAAGGGAGAGCTACTGGAAATAGTGTCCCACAATCTTAGGCAAAGGAGCCGTTCGGAAAACTATTTATAGGTTTTCAAGGGAGAGCTCTATTGATTTGGGTCTGTTTTAGAGTCTATAGATTCCATGCTCTTGAACAACTCTTTATTCAACCTTCAGGGGCTCGCTCTGCCCTTGGAGTTATGCTGCAAAGAACCAGCCCCTGTGAGCACCAGAAGTTTAACCCCGCAGGGTCCCCAGCTCCACATCCTGGGTCCACAAGGCCTGCCTGACACGGAAGGATGAGCCCTCCCCTCTCTTGCCACCCCTGCTGATCCTCCCCAGCTGGGAGGCACCACTTTAATGGCTCTCACCACCACCTTCCCAGTTCCAGCTCCTCCTCCCTTACCTTATTGACTTAGTTTCCCTCAGATTCTTTGACTTGTCCTTTTATTAAGCTCTTTCTGGATCATCCCTTTTGAGGGGACCATTTGTTTCCTGTCAAGACTCTGACTAGTACACTTTACAAGCAGGGGCTCAGAGAAAGCTTTCATACTCTCCACAGATGCCTGGTCCCTCTGACTCAAGCTTAAGAACGTCAAAAGTGAAGCGTCTTTCCCTTCAGGTGACAGGCTGATGTATATTAGGTACTTTAATTGAATTATAATGGATCGAACCCTAAACCTTAAAGGAGAGGTAAGGTTTAGGACAAACAAGAAATGAGATGAATAAATAGGATACTAGGTTTTTCTTTTAAAAGCATCCCTACAGGGACACCTGGATGGCTCAGTCAGTTAAGTGTCCAACTCTTGATTTTAACTCAGGTCATGATCTCAGGGTTGTGAGATCGAGCCCCACGTCCAGCTCCGCGCTGGGCATGGAGCCTGCTTAAGATTCTCTCTCTCCCTCTCTCTCTGACCCACCCCACCTTCACCTCTCTTAAGGAAAAAAAAAAAAAAAGCATCCCCATGAACTTAAATGTTTATGCATCCATATGTTCTAATTATAAATATCAAAACCATATTTGGGTTAATATGCATAAATGGTATATTCAGAGGAGTGTTGGAGAAGTGGTTTGGATTAAGAATTTGAAGGGCTTTTAATTTTGAAGTAATGTGGTGGATAAGGCAATGGTCAGAAGAATCTTGAGCAGGACGTTGAAGCAGTTGGACACATGCTTTAGGGGATTAACTGGGAGTGTTTAGTGGGAGGCATCGAAGGTGGTGAGCGGACTCTGGAAGATGAAGCAAGAGACTAACAGTCCTGGTGACGACTAATAACAGGCCAAGCTAGCAGGGCAGCAGTAGGAAGAAACACTGTGGCAAGAGAGGTCAGTAAGCCTTGGCCCGTGATCCAGTGAGGATGCAGAAGGCCAGGGAGAAAGAGGAGTCCAGAGGACTCAGATCTTTTGTGCCTGACTGACGAAGCATGGTGATCCTATTCATGGCAATATGAAAATCCAGAGGAGCTGCCAGCAAGATGATGGATTTGCTTTTGGACCCGATGGAGGTACTTCCAGGCCTCCCTGTAGAGACGGCACTTACAAATACGGTCCTAGGTCTCAGGAGAGAGAGAGAAGCTGCACACAAATGGGTCTGGGTGAGATGACCAGAGAGAAGACTACAGAGAGAAAAGATGTCTCAGGAAATTGCAGAAGATCTCCACCGGACAGCAAGGGGACGAGGGGCAACCAATAGGAGAAGAAATGCCAGAGGAAAAGGTCCAGGAGGAGGCAGTACTTCAAATGACCAGGAAGAAAATTTTGTAAGATCAAGGGCCATAATCCCACATGGGAGAGAGAAGTCAGAAGGTGAAGAATAAAAAACCGGGTCATGTGATAAAGAGGCACATATCATCTTTTGAAAGAGCAATTTCAGCAGCGTGAGACAGGGAGACCCAGGAGTTAGGGTGTAGACAGAAGGTAAGGAAGTGAACCCAGCGGGTATAACTATTCATTCAAGAATGCTGGCAGTGAAGAGGAGGCAAGAGGAGAAAAGGAGGATAGCACCTTAAGGATTAAGAGAGGGGAGGTTTCAGGCTAGAATCTGACCATAAGCAAAGGAGACGCCCCAGTGAAGGGAAAGAGATTAAGATGCTAAAAAGAGCCTTAGTCAATGATTCTTTTTTGGTCGTCGGCCCCACTTGAGAATCTGATACACAATCTATATCCTCTCACTGGAAAATGCACACGCCTGATTCTGCGCGCCATTTCGGGAGGTCAAGGGCACCCCCGAGGACGTTCCATCTCCTCATGTGAATCCTCAAATCGTACGAACTTGAGGGCAACTGTCACGTGGCAGTCTTGGAGGAGGTGGGAGGGGGTGGGTGGACGAGAAACAGACTAGAGAGGGGGAGATGGAGTTCACTGTGTTTGGCACATGGCACAGCAGCCAAAAATAAAATTAGATACTAGAATTTCACACACAAAACACAAAACTATAGACAGCATAGAAGAGACAGACACCATAAGGTATTTGGAAAGAAAATGGTAGAAGAGTTCACTGTTTCCTTTGAAAGTTACTTCTTTTCCAGGTGCATAAAAATGTACTTTGGAAAGCGGCTTTTCAGAGACAAGCTGTAAGCAACCTAAATGTCCAGCAGTAAGATAATGGCTATGTAAATTTCAGTACCTCATCCGGGTGGGTTATGATAAAGCCACTTTAAATGATAAGTATAATGAATGATGATAACATGGGGACATGTTTAAGGCATAATGTTAAGTGAAAAAAAAGAATGTAAAGCAGAGCTACCCTATGATTATAACCAGGTAAAATGTTTATGTCTTAAGAGATAAGAGAGAGTGGCCGATGATGGGTAGTAAGGAGGGCACGTATTGCATGGAGCACTGGGTGTGATACGCAAACAATGGATCATGGAACACTACATCAAAAACTAATGATGTACTGTATGGTGACTAACATAACATAACAAAAAAATTAAAAAAAAAAAGACATAGAGAGATGGAGAGAGAAAATCTAGAAAGGAAAAAGAAAACATGACTTGTTAGGCTAGTGGAATCCTTGAGGAATGAGAATTGACCTCAGGGGCATCCTTGACTTTCCGAAATTGTGTGCAGAATTAGGTGTGTGCATTTTCTGATGAGAGGATATAAATCTTGTATCAGATTCTCAAGTGGTCCAGGTGACCCCCAAAAAGGGGTTTTTTTTTTTTCGTATTTACAGATGGCCATTTTTAGTATTGGCAATTTTCTAACATTAAGGGTGGTATTGTTTTCCTTTATCTCTGATTTTATAGTCTACATTTTGATAATATAATATGATATAATAAGGTGAATGTGGCTCCTCTCGGATTAACCTTCCAGCCTAAAGAAAAGGATCACCTATGACAAATTCTTTCAGGAAACTTCCTGACCCTAACACATTCAGGGCATCCTATGTCCACACTGTGTCCCAGTTTAGGTTTTAAATCTTTACATTATATCCCAGACTAACCACTGGCGGACTCTGGTGTAGACTTCTGAGAAATGAGAAGGAGCCCTAAGTTGAAGAGGGGAGCGCTTTGCAATTTGTGGAAAATTAACCAGGTGACCTTGGGGTGTCTCTCCCATCGAGTCTAGGTTCCTATTTCTTTTCCCCCAGTGGAGTTTTGAAGAAATAGAAAAGCACAAGAGTTTAACCTGTCATTTAAGAAATGGTCCAGACTGAACAGTATCTCCAACTACAAGGCTTATTGTATGGGTCCAAATTGTATACAAATTTAAAATTAAAAAAAAAAAAAAAGAAAGAAAGAAAACAGCTGCCCCAGCAGATGATATGACAAAGGTTGACTGCAGGTTGGTTATAGAGAGATTAGGCCACTAACCAGAGGTTGGTTCACAGCACCTTGCCTTAGAAAATATCCGGGAGGTTTCAAATGGCTCATTTGTCACAGGCAGACAAGGGAATCTGAGGAGTGGGCTCGTTTCACATAAGAAGCTAAACATGTCCAAAGATAGATGCTTATCGTTGGCTTCCAGCCTTTTCCGGGAAGCAGCTCTGCACCGGGAGCTTGGTGGCAACGGGGGGAGTATTTCGCATTCTGACTCTACAAGGTTTGCAAAGCTGTTCCACAGCTCTGCTTAATGATGAGCGAGGCCTCCTGGGCAGAAGGGGAGAGCCACGGGCGGTGCCTGTTCCCGGGCTGCCTGCTGAGAAGATTGGAGCACATACCAGAACCACAGGCTTTCGTAAATGCTTCCTATCCGAAAATGAAAACGCGGCCGCCCGCGAACTCACCAGCGTTCAGGAAGCCAGGCGCCGGTAGCCACCTCCACAAACTGGCATTTTTCAGTCATTTTCTTGCTTTTATTTCTCAGCTTAATCCCGTCTTTCACTGACTCCCTGTTGCTTTTTAAAATAAACCTAACCTTTCGCTCTGTTCTCTTGCCACTAATGCTAACTTAAAGAGCACAGAGAATTCTTGGTAGAAGGCCACCTCCTGAAGATAGATATTTTATCTCCAGCTTCATTAGGGAGCCTTGAGAAACCATCACTTGCCAGGAAAAAGATCGTTCAGCTGCCACACACTTAAGACTGTCCATGGCTGTCTAGTCAATGATAAAATATTTTTGTTCTGAGCGGCGGGAACTACAGAAAGGGGTGGGTGGTAAGGATCATTGCTTTATTTCCTTTTTCACCAGGTTATTTTTAAGTACATACCCTTCCCCAAAGCTCTCTCAGAATCTCTGGAGCTAGAATAGCCTCTGTGGTTGTCACAGATACTGGGGCCATCCCTGTGGGAAAAGTGGAAACCCTCCCCCTCAGCCCCCAGAGGCCTGTCTGCAGAAAAAAAGTAAAATTTCCATCAGGCCTGTTCATATGTCTACACAGCACCACCAAGAGCAGGCAGCCCAACACCAGCCTTCTAACGGTGATCTTCAGATGGCTTCTACTATCCTCAAGATGCCATCTCTTCCATGGCCAAAGAAATGTGGCCACTCCTTTTCCCTAACTGCCATCTATCAGTGACCAAATGCTCTTCATTTTCTATCCTAAATCTCTCTGGTCACAATCCCCTTCTCACTATCACCTCTGCCCCACGCTCATTTGTTAAGCATAAGGGAATTATTCTAAGCCTAAGGATGAAGAGTTGTTAGAAAATGAAAGGACGGGGGCGCCTGGGTGGCACAGCGGTTAAGCGTCTGCCTTCGGCTCAGGGCGTGATCCCGGCGTTATGGGATCGAGCCCCACATCAGGCTCCTCTGCTATGAGCCTGCTTCTTCCTCTCCACTCCCCCTGCTTGTGTTCCCTCTCTCGCTGGCTGTCTCTATCTCTGTCAAATAAATAAATAAAATCTTTAAGAAAAAAAAAAGAAAGAAAGAAAATGAAAGGACCAACAAGGCCAGAAGGAGGATGAAGCAAGAGAGGCACCTAGGGTCCAAGATTGAAAAGGAGGCATTCACTCTCAAGATCATGCAAGTGTAAGGTCAGCTGGGAATGAATGCCTTCTTGAATTTATGCCCTCGTTACCTCTCTTGCCTTCCCCTGGTCCCAACCCTATGATATCTTGCTCTATTTTAAAATCTATTGTTGCCAAAATCTGTGTGTGTTCATCCAGACATTATACACTCTTCTCCCCGTAGCACAGCATATTCATTCAGGTGATACATCTGGGCTTGGATGCTGCCACTTGGTGCCTGCATACCTGGAGAATTTTGCCCATGACTAGGGAGGATAAGACGAACATTTAGGTTTCTCGTGTTGTCATTTTTCTTTATGGAGGTTTTTCCCTTCTGGCCTTTCTGTTACCCGGTCTCATTCTCTGGTTTTATATCAAGACACCAGCATGTTTTTGTCACCAAGGAATACCCTTGACACTCAGGTAATCAGCACATGGGACAATTTTCAACGGCAGCGTCAAGCAGCACAGGCAGAGGGTTGTGGCGATCCATGATGAAGAGCATCATAAGCAGAAGCGATGTGGGCCGTAGGTACGGGTTATTAATAACAACATCTCGACACCTGCCAGCGATTTGCATTTTAGAAAAACTGGAGCAGAATCAAGGTTATCTCCATAACAACATTCTCACATTCTCTAGAATTCTCTAGAGTCCTAAAATGCTTTCTTCAGTAGTAAAGAGGTGGCTTTACACCTGGCCTTCCCAGCACTGTTTTTACTTTCTAAAGGCCATGTCCACGTGTGGGAGGTATCAGTAACCCTTAGGGGTGTCTCATCAGGACCAAAAGGCTGATAATGGTGGCTCTGCATGCTTGAGCTTCGTAAACCAGGAGGACCCTAGGTGTATGGTTTCTTCAGCCACTGTCTCTCAAGCACCTCCCAAGTGTTCCTCCTACAGAAGTTTTCCAGAAATAATCTGCATGTATTTGGACCTCTGTCTGGTTGAGGCCCCATGGGTGGGTCCTGGAGGGCTTTATGTCTCCTTCTTAGTCACAAAATACATGGAGGCCCCTGACACATGAACTTTTCATCACAGTCCTTGATTAAAAGGACCTTCACCGGGGCGCCTGGGTGGCTCAGTCGTTAAGCATCTGCCTTCAGCTCAGGGCGTGATCCCGGCGTTCTGGGATCAAGCCCCACATCAGGCTCCTCCGCTATGAGCGTGCTTCTTCCTCTCCCACTCCCCCTGCTTGTGTTCCCTCTCTCGCTGGCTGTCTCTCTCTCTCTCTCTGTCAAATAAATAAATAAAATCTTTTAAAAATAAATAAATAAAAATAAAAGGACCTTCACCTATTGTCTTCCTCTTTTTTTCCAGCAGATTGACTTTTACCTTCTGGCTGGAATCTGTCTCAGAAGATGCTGGATTTTACCGGCCCTCTTAAATCACCTCCAGTCATCCCCAGTAACACATTCTCCCTATTACACACAGACAGACACACATACACACACAGATACACTTTAATTGCTCTTTTCCTACCTTTTACAACTGTTCTGATTACAAAGAGCTGTTCATTCAAGGCCATTCATCTCTCCTAAATTATTCTAGTTGCCTCTAGCCATTCTCCCAACTCCCAGGCTAAATGCCCTCCATTCTTTATAGGAATATACATAGCCATGTGACATCTTGGCATGTTAGCCACAGCCATATATGTTCTCTTGGGTGTATAATGGCATAATGGAGGAGCAGGCTTCAGAGCCATATAGACTTGGGTTTTAACCCAGCTCCGTCCCCAGCAAACTTCATCACCTTTGGGCATCAGGATCTCCATCTATAAAAAGGAATAGCAATCTCTGCGTCCCAGGGTTTTTTAATGAAAAGAAATAACACAATACCTGGAAAGCAGGTAGTACAGTGTCTGACACAGAGTAAGGTTACTCCTCTCTTCTTCCCTTTGTTATCTGAGTAAGGGCATCTCAGGGTCAGGGAAGTACTGTGTGATTTTTCTCCACATGACCTTTCCTTTTGGAACGCTGTTAGTACTAGCATTTTATCAGCTGGTACTCCCTTTGTTGAAAACATCGGGGTATTCTGAAAATAGATTTTGAATCCTGCTTAAATTTCTTTTCAACACAGTCCTGGGGAGGGGTGAGGAAGAAAAGGGGAAACAAAATCAGTGATGAGAAAAATAACCTCAAGAAAGAAAAAAGGAATGTTGTAAGTGAATTGTTAGCCTATCGCTTTTTCTCTTCTCGTCCCTTGGATTCAGTTGCAGCGTTACAATAGAAGGTGTGCGGCCATTTTCGCCTATCAACCTTACTCTCCTAAGCTGATCTTTCCGGAGCAGAAACAAAACACATAGCACCTTTTCTCTGTCCTTCTGGAAGTAACATACCCCCTAAATAAATCCAATGGGACATTCCAATTATGTGTCCTATCCAATTATGTGTCGTAATGGAATTTTGTCAAATAGTATACAAATAACATTTCCCACCCACGAGATCATAAGAGAAGATAAAGCCTTTCTGTCATTAGTAAGCCCGTGAGTGGATTTTGGCAGGCCCTGAAGAAAAAGAGAAGATATAACATGAACATTTCTTTCTTTTCCTACCACTCCTGTTGTGTTAATCCTCCCATCTTTTCCCTACCCTTCCCCACTCCCAAGCTGAAGCTTTTTTTTTTCTCTTTGAGAGGTGTTTGCTGGGTTAACTTTTATTTAAATGGTAGAAGAAATATTCCTTCCCATTTTAGCACTCTCTAGGCTTGAGCCTTTTGTTGTTGTTAAGAGTGTGAAGTGAGTCAGCTCTTATTTAGATAATGATGCTAGGGGTCAGAAAAAAATTTAAGAAGTTCAAGGATAAAATCTAAGAAGTTCAAGGATAAAATTTAAGAAGTTCAAGGATAAAATCAGAAAAAAATTTAAGAAGTTCAAGGATAAAATCTACTTGGCAAGACAGAGGTTTTTCTTCTCTGCCCCCCAGTCCCGATGCCATAGCATCCAGGCTTCTCTGTTTTAGGCAGGAGTTCTCACATGAGTGGAAACCAAAAGCTGAATGCCTCACTCGAAGCTGCTTCTTGCAGAAAATTTATTATAACCCCTTCAGTACGTCTCTGCAATCTCCACACACGAAAATAGGACTATGGCTTTTGGAGATAGACCACATCTTTAACACAGAATTTAGTTCTAAGGGATTTTACCTCTGCCTCTGAGATGGAATCGTCCTGCCTGGAGAGCAGAGAAGGCTTTTCTTAGTGAATTCGGACCTGGGGAGCAGCTATCCCACCCGTACTCCTGCTGCCTGGTGACGTGGCTCAGCAGGGGCTGGGCTTTCTGACCGGCATGTCCATCTCAAGTTCTGCTTTGACACGGGGGTAGAGGACAATTGAAGACTACAGAAATGGCCTCAACCAAATTAATAACTTCTCTCACTTTCCTTCTTGGCAGGGTGTGTGATGTGCTGCTTTTTTCCATCTCGAGCCATGTCTTTTGTGTGGCTGATCACCATTTCTATGAGATGCATTCACTTGAATCAACCCATTCTCCTGTTTTCTCTTCCAGGTAGCGATAGACTTCACAGCCTCAAACGGGGACCCCCGGAACAGCTGTTCCCTGCACTACATTCACCCTTACCAGCCCAACGAGTACCTGAAAGCCTTGGTGGCTGTAGGGGAGATCTGCCAAGACTATGACAGGTACAAGACTTCGGTTGGCTCAGGCCTTATCTCTCTGTGGGCTCTGATGGTCTCTAGCTGGTCCTGGGCAGAAAAATGGAAATTAAGTCCAGTAGCTACCCATCCTGAGGCTCATGAAGGAACAGGACAAAAGCTTGCCCAAACGTTTCATCCTCCCCACACCTAGAGAAACTGAGTTCATGCCATGCTCACCTTGGTCACACACACACACACACACACACACACACACACACACACAATCCTTTCTCAGCTTTCTTTTCTTATTTGGCTTGCAAAGCCACTTTCTGTTTTGTGAAGTCTGAGAACGTGTCTTGGTACTCAAAGTTTGGTCCGTGGACTAGCAGCATGGCACCACCAGGAACTTAGAATCTCGAGCCCCACTTCAGACCTATTGAATTAGAATCTGCATATTAACAAGATTCCCAGATGATTTGTGTGCATTTTGGAGTTTGAGAAGCACCCATTTATGCAACATTATTGCCTCTAATCCTCACATTCCACCCTATGTAGTGGGCACTATTTAACAGAAGAGGCAAACTGTGCAGGGAGGTTAGGTAACCTGGGCACTCACTCAGCCCAAGGGAGAACTTGAACGCAGATCTAATTCATTCCACTGCTGAAGCTCATAATCATGGTGTTTCACTGACGTCAGAGCTATTGGTAACGTTAGCAGGGGGTGTGCATCTGTCCACGTGCATGCGCGTGTGCCTGGGGAAGTATCTGTGTGTTTTTGTGTGTGTGTGTTTATAGAACACATGATTTTGAGATCAGATGGGTATTACATTTATTTTTCCTTGATGGTAAATATTGACCTTTCCCACCAAGAGAATTGTGGTTTACATAAACGACAGTAAACCGAATTTATTTTGCCTTTCAGTATTTCCAAGTTGAGGTGAAGTTGTTCACATGTTCAAGAAGGTTATTTGAGGTAGAACCGATCTAAATATAAATATGGGTGAATCTCGGTTGAGTCCTTAGTGTGATTATAAAACAAGGCTATTTAGTAATAAGAAGCAACAAACTAACCCTTTAAATCAGGAAAATAAGTGACTCTGTCTTCCAGTTTCAGAGGAACTGTATAGGACGTATGGTTTTTATTTTTCTAGTCTCACAATTAGTGGCAGTTATATTAAAAACCTGTTGCCCCAGGCACTATAGGAAATGAGACAATCTAGTGACTGCAATGTGCAGAGAAACCAACAACAGGTGATGAAAAGGGTCTCATCAGTGTCCTTCCTGCTGGGATTTTCTGGATTCGGCTTGGTCATTGCCGGTAACTCAACTTGGTGTGAGGGCAGCTGGGGACTGAATGAACAGTCCAGTAAAATCAAACAGCTTTAAATACTCAGGCCCTTGCTGACACTTGCCCTCTTGTACATTTAGAACAGAGGACAATAGCATTTTAAATTACCTTGTTGAAGTGATACTTCTTATACTTAACCTTGAGATATTGACTATGAAGACAACTTGAATTTCAGCGCTGATTTCTTTCGGCCCAAATACAGGGAGTATTCCTAGAGAGGGTATATATCACATGGAGAGTTCCATATGGGAAAGGGAAAAAAAACTGACAAATTGCATCTCCACTGCCAGAAACGTCTCCAGTCACCCCCGAGACACCAAAACAGTCAGTTGTCTCCTTTCTAATATGCACACAAATGATTTAGTGTACTGGTGTATACCTAAGAGGCAAGAAAGAAAGTAGGTAAAGCACTCAGTACAATACAATAAATAGATTCTTAACAATAATGTTGACTCTCTTCAGGGGGGAAGGCAGTGTTCTAATGAATTCCAAAGAAAAGATTGGTGGGTTGACCAGAAACTAAGATGCCAATGCCCAGAGCCTTGGCTGTGGTTCTGCGGCAGAATTATGGGATGATCCGGAACAAGGTGCTGAACTTCCTCTGTTTCCTGGTGACCTCACATGCAAGATGCAGGTAGTACAATCCCAAAGACCCGCACGTCTTTCAGAGCTATTATCCACTTAAAACATACAAGCCAGGCAAAGGCAAAGCCCAGAAAGCATTTTGTATTCATGCAGAAATACAGATTCAATATAAAAATAAGATTTGACACCTGAGGGGTTACATGAAGAATTATTGTAAACGATTCTTTTTAAAATTTTAATAGGGTAATACCAAAGTTATTGGCCCAACTGTCCAGGAAAATCAGGCTTCTGCAGCTCAGTGGAGCTTATGTATACGTATACGTATATGTATTAAGAAGGTAGCTCAGCATTGAAAAGGGCAAATACCTAAGGAGGGAAAGGCCTAAAAAGCCCGTGGCACTCTTTTGAAAGACTCCCTGGAAGAATGTGTAATGCAAGCTGCTCGCTGGAGAACTGACAAGGTTCCGCAGTTTCTCCTTTGCGTGGGTGGATAGACAATAGACAGGCAGAGTCAGGAAATTTCAAGTTGGGGCTTTGAAATTAATTTATTCTCACATCAAAGTCACTGAGGTTGATGTTCAAAAGAAACACTTGAATAAAAACTGACAGAAGGCGTTGTTCCCCCTCCTGCAGCGACAGAGAGGTTTTTAATCCCCATGAGCCTTAGAAATTGCTCCCAGCCTCTGACAGCCAGGGGTTTTTCTTTCTGCCTTGTACAGTCATTGCTGAGGGGTCAGCACGAAGTGATCAGTGAAGCAGAACAGCTTGCGAGATGCATAAAGCCCTTCTCAGGGTGGCCTTGAAGGGAAAGCTTTTCCACAAATATCTGGTCCTAAGCCCAGAAGACAGTCCTGCCAGCCTGCTCTGTCTCTCTGTGTCTCTCGCCTTGGACTCCCCAAGCATGCACACGTGTATGCGCGTACACACACACACACACACACACAGAGGCTCACATGTTCCCTGTTGGTTGTAGCACTTGCCCAGCTCCCGTGAACATCCTGGTCAGGCTGCTCAAGACCAAGGTGACGTCCATTCCTTGGGCCCAGCAGAGATGTGGGTCTCTGACCACCCGCCATGTCCTCCAGCAAAAGGCTGGTCTATCTGCTATCAAGAGACTATAGATACCGAATACATTGCTTGGAAGCGTAGACTGCCATTTCATGGATGTGGCCAGCCCAGAATGAGACCGAGGTTTCAGCAACTGAGCAGGAGGCTTCCTGCATGGTGTGCTAGGAGGCAAAGTTAGGGCTGATGCCCAATCTGACAGGCATTGGCGTTAGAGTCAGAAGATAGGTTTGTATCACCCTGCCACCCCTTCCACTCTACCAACACCAGTCGGTGGTTCTCAGCCTTGGCTGCACACTGGAATCATTCGGGAAGTCTTAAAATATCCTGATGCCTGGGCCCCACCCCAGAGCCTAATTTAATTAGTCTGGTGTACGTCCTGAGGAATCAGGATTTTTCGTGGGCATTTTTCTAATGGGCATCCCAAGTTGAGATCCAGAGTTAAACCAGTTAGATGAGTCCGATGGAATGGCTAAAGACCTATGGGGCACCTGTCGGCTGCCAGGCATCTCACACGGTGCTGTAAAGTCAGATAAATTAATAGAGTATAATTTCCCCCCAGCTGCATCACAGTCTCAGGGAGAAAAAGGTGTGTAAGTAAATCACAGCCCAGCATTGTCAGGGCAGCTTTGCCCTGTGTAAGGATGGGGACTACATCAAGAGGAGTAACTTTCCTAGGTGAGTTTCCAGGGTAGTCAAGGAGGGCCTTCTAGGGATGGCAAACTTTGAGGTGTTCAGAATTCTGCTAATTCTGTCCTTTGTTGTTATTAGAACATGGATGGACTTATCTTTATTATTCTGAGTCTTTAGACCAGACCAGCCTCCTACAAAGGGCAGAGTCAACAGGGGTGATGGAAAGAGCATGGGGTCCTAGTGACAGCTAGACCCTGGGTTCAGAACCCAGCTCTGCTACCTGTGTTCTGAGGTTTCCATTCCATGGCCCTTGGTGTCCTTTATTTCAAATGAAAGGTTTATCGAACTTTGCTTGCAGAACAGTTGTAAGGATTAGCTATAAAGTGGCTAGCTAGCACATGTCTGCTTGTGATACTCAGTAAATTGTAGAGGCTATTATCTTCAATCCTCTTAATTAGTTTTAAAAATAAACTGACCACTAAAGGAAAAAGGGATTACAATGTCAGATCTAAAGGACATTTTGGACCAATGACCTTTAATTTTTGGTTTTGAGCATATATCCTTAAAAAGAATTTTATAAAAATGTGTATTCTCACACATTTTTACATTGAAATCTAATGTTTTCTATCCTGAGTTTAAAGAATAACAAAGACCGAAAATCCTGGTGTATTGTAAATATGGACATTTAAAAATAAAACTCTTACATAACTCTTGTGAATGCATTTAGTGGGATCTGAATGCCATAGCTCTGGGATACTCACCATCATCCACTTAAAAAATGCATGAACAAGCTCTTGAGCTGGAGTTGAGAATTTTAATTATTTCTTCTTTTTCATGACACTGCATTTCCGGTCCCTTCCCCCAAAGAATTTCATCCTAGTGTATCTTTAAGATTTTGGTTCAAAATCCTTGAATTTCTACAATAAAAATATGAATATAAATTTTAAAATTTCTAATTTCTAAAATTTTCTGTGTTGAAAAGATTCAAAATATTTTTTAAAATCTTCTGTTTGAGCCTTTGTTACACTTATTATTAGTGCATAATTGACCAAAATAACATAAATATATTGGAAATGTCAATGTCTAAGTATTGCCTATAAAAAATAAAAATTTTTAATGAAACAAACAGTGGGGCTCTTTCCCAAGTAGTTTACATATCTGCAGATGGATTCTACCTCGCACTAGAACAGAAGAGTCTAGCATCAATACTAATCCAATTTTTTGTTTTTATCAATATAAATACTAAGAAAACTTATTCTTAAAAATAAATACATGGTCATGAAAAGAGTTTAACTAGCAGTATTACTCATTTCTTTCCGTTCTAAGTTATATATCAAAAAAATCACGTAATGGTTTATCACCAAAATGTATTTTTATTGATCTACCAGCTGATATCAGCACTTCCTACAATCTTTTAGAGCAAAAATTGGCAGCTACCTGACTTGCAAAAGGAATTGTTCCCTAGTTCCCTTATTTTCTACCGCAGAGTTTTTACACTCTGGAACAATGCACCATTATGGTTAAGATTCAGAATGGGTAAGGAGAAGGATAATTGTGAAAGGGAAGGTGTGAATGGAGAGCTGGTCTTTCTATTACAGGTGTTCCCAGAAGATCAATTTCAGCAGAGAACACATATGAAAGTAGAGAAACTGAATACCAATTTCCTTTAAAAAAAAAAAAAAAAAAGCCATGCTCTCCTATCCCCAGAAGGGCCTTTGCATTTCCATGTACCCCAGTGTTAAGACCACTGTCTTAAAGAACAGTCTTAATTAAATGTCTAGGTGTTCTGAAATGCCATTTTGCTCTGAGTCAGCCTCTGTTTCCTTATGGATGAGGTAATTTGTCTTTATTTTTATCACTCTCTTTCTTCATCTCAAAGTCTTCCTTAACAGGAGGGTCAAAATGGCGTTTGAAAATGAATCCTCCGTCTGGAGATCACTGGACCAAGGTCATTCCCTAACAAGTTCAGGACCAAGGTCATTCCCTAACAAGTTCAGGACGACATGCTCATGCTCATTACCATTGAAGACTGTGGGCTCTTTTATTGTATTTTATACTATTTTATTCCAATAGTAAGACTAAAAGATCGCCTTTAGCAATGTGGTAATATTGAATTTTCCAAGCTGGCAAGTTCCACCAATCATTTTCCCAGTGGTTGCTGAGTGGCCCCTTTTCTCCGAGCTGAGAGGATTCAGTCTCAAGTTCTTTGATGTGCTGGTGCAGCGAGGCTTGCCTGTGTGCCCAACCTGCCTTCTCTTGCCTCTTGCATAAGACTCCTCTCCGCCTAGTTTTATTTTTAATCAGGAAGCATGGATGTTTAAATCTATTGTGCTTAGGCTCGAAACTTTTTCTTTGGCATGTTTGTTAGTTAGAGACTTTGTGGTGGCTAACTTCAGAGAATTGATGCCCTCCTGGGTCATTAATTATTCCTCTTGTAGGTGAGGCATTTTCCCTACCTCCCTGCTCTTGAAATTCAATTACATAACAGTGCATGATGCTCAGCAAACTTCAAATCCCCAAGGGTGGCTTAGAAGGCATAAAAAGAGTATCGTTAAGACTGGAACATTGGTTTGGTGATTAGAAATGGATGGAATATTACATCTCACCTTTCTTTGACTTATCAAAGAAAAAAATAAAAGGTATGGAGCCTCCTAGGTTTCTGTTTTGACTTCTGAGCCATCTCCAGGTTGGAAAAACCAGGACCCATTCTCCATCCTGGAAAATTTTCTTCCAGACTTACCCCAAAAGTACCTCTGAACTCTCCCTCACAGATTCCTTTCCAAACCTGCTCGCCCTTGTCTTGGTTAAGGAGGAATTACTGAAGCAATGTATTTCAGTATTTCCAAGGACCAGAAGTATTTTTTTCTCAGAGCTGTGGCTAATCCTTTATAAGCTGTTCTGTTTTTCTATTTACCAGTATTAATACCTTTTCTATTACCTGCCAGATACAATGCACCCCAAAGCCTGTATCTACACAATAGTGAGGAGAAGGGAGAGCTGGTGGTTTTCTGGAGCATTTGACTAATTCCAAAGAATGCTGGCGTCCTTGTATCTCCCAACCCCTACCCCAAATTTGCTCGACTTGGCTTCATTTTGGTCAAGTGTGATCAAAGCCATCATTGGCTACTAATGACCTCTACATCTGTCAGATGGTGATGGGTAAAAATCTGGCTTTGGTACTTTGACTTCTCCTTCAGCCTTGAGGGGGTGGGGGGGCTTTGGTTGACAAAGCTATTCAGGGACAGTGAGCCCTAATCTGAATTTCCTTTTCTCCTTGACTAACTCTGCAAAAAACTGAGAAATACAGGAATTGTTCCAAGAACGAATCTCAGTTGCATATTTAATGGGAGAGAAAGTAAAACGTAGATGGCATGAGAAGGATATGCCTCTGCCGAGAACAATATTCCAGAGCCCCACTGCGACAAAGTTTGCCTAAAGAGAGCCTTACTTGTCTGGTCAGGGGCTCTGTTACCGGAAGTTCCAGAAGGAAATTACATTTAAAGCTATATACAATCATTAACTTGTAATGGGACAACGGAAAAGGCATGGACTTTAGAATCACACAGTCCTCCCTGGTAAACACCTTTGGCCCTTTTCTTAGCCTTTCTGAGACTCAGTTTATTCATCTGTAGGCAGGAATAATAAGTAGGTGGAACTTAAAGGGTTGCATGAGAATTAAATAAAAATGTACATTGCCTAACATCATGCCCAACATATTGTGTGTGCCAATTAAGGTTAATTCTTCTCCCCATCATCTCACCTATAGTACAGTAAAGTTGGAGTTAATATAACATACATGAATGAATAAATTAAGAGAGAAATTTCAATATGCATAAGAGAAATCAAGCTATGATTCAATTCATGGGTTATCTAGTCATTAAATACT
Source organism: Ursus arctos (assembly GCF_023065955.2). Classification (NCBI taxonomy): domain Eukaryota; kingdom Metazoa; phylum Chordata; class Mammalia; order Carnivora; family Ursidae; genus Ursus; species Ursus arctos. The sequence continues at coordinate 30,242,624 of NW_026622875.1, forward strand.
TATTGTGCACATTCTCTATGGCAAATATGCTGAAGAGAGGGGCAAGGGGCAGTTCAGGACAGAGAGGCAGTGGAGATGTAAAGATATTAATGCAAAAAAACCCCACCAAAAAACAGCGTCCCTTTACATTCAGGAGACAAGAAAAGACGTGTAAACAATTTATGTTGTTTGTGTGAGTTAAAGTAATGGACACAATGAGTCCTGTAGATGAAATCAAGCTCTGACAGTTAGCCAGCCTTCCAAGCTTCCCATTGATTTTTAATATCTCTTTGGATTTAGACTTGTCTGGATTTGAACCCTGACTCTAACTAGCAGCCTAATCTTGGATAAGTCACTTTACCTCCCAAGGCATTTCCCCACCTGGGAAATGGGAATAATGGTCTCTCCCTACGAAGATTTTAAAAGATAATATATATGAAAAACCCTAATAATCAGTCATTGGCGTTATATAATTCATGATCACTTTTCAAAGACAGAACACGGGTAGGGGAGGTAAGGCAATCCTGGGCCATTTTATTCCTTAGTATCAAATCTAGCAAAAAGTTATGGGAAGAAATTGCAGACTAATGACTGTAAAGAACTTTGGGGATTCCTTCTTGATTTTAATTACCCATGCTACTGCTATCCCCTGTTACCACAGATAATCAAAAAGCGTAGTTAGCATTTGGCATAGTAACATGTCCTAGTGAAATAATGCAGGTTCATGTTTTTCTTCCTCATTAGATGAACAAATGAAGCAATTTCTTCTTTTTTTTCCCCCCCAGTGACAAAATGTTCCCGGCCTTTGGATTTGGTGCCAGGATACCCCCAGAGTACACGGTGAGTAGAGATCCTTTGCTGTAGCTAAAGGATAACTTGGGTTTATCCTTTGTTCAGGAGTTCACTCTTTTGGTCCTTGATGAAATTATGTAAGTAGAGCCAAAAAACTCAGAAATGGTCTTCAGAACCAGTGAGATTGGCTCACTGGAGCCTATCTTTTGATAAAGCTCAATCTCCTGTATTCTGGATGGGTCCTGTCAGAGGTCCAGATGAAGGGTCCCATTGTTGACCTTCTTAATAGATATGGTCGGAGACTGAGAAAACACTCAGGAAGTTGATCTCCACTGGCTCAGAACCTATGTATTCAGGTCTCCCCCAGAGAAAGGTCCTTACTGACAATGCCAATGGTGACAGTTCATGACAAGGATGTCTACAGACTCCCTCATTCGGAGTCTCTGAGCACAAGGCCTATGTGGGGGAGAGACACAGCAAAGTTCTGAAGGAGAACCACTCTGACTTCGACTACTGGGAAGCTGAAAGGTTTCTGTGGAAACACTGGAGTGTTATTTGATACTGATTTGTCATGAACAAGGAAGGCAAAGATTGTGAAGAGAGATTTGCACTGTAGTGGAGCTGACGCAGTGTGCTGTGGTATACCAGAAGCTCCTGTGGGACACTGTCCACAGAGAACTCCATTCCCACAGGTAGAAGGGCCTTGGAGAGACAAGGTCCCTACCCCAACCTCACCAATTCCTCTGAGGTACAAGCTAAGTGAAAGCAATACTGCTCAGTCATCAGTTTCTCTTTTACTGATTGAGTGGCAGAGCAAGAGAAAAATGCTGATGTTTGCTCCCACATCAGAGCTGTTAGACCAAGGGTCTTCCCCTCCTGTGTCCTTTTTGTTAAAAGGAAATCCATATCCCTATTACTGCTAGAGTGAGCAGTGGATGGAGTGGCATGTCTCTCTGACCTGTCCTCTTTCTCGTTTTCCTTATATGCCACACTGTCTTCCCTGCAGGCATGACTACAGAATTCTAGAAGCGTTTGTTGGAAATTGAGCACATGGAAAGGAAGAACATAGAACAGGAGCTGCTGACTGCTGGCCTGTAGACATTATTCAGGCCACAAATGTATTATATCTGACACAAAAAGAATTATGCAATTTCATATACAATGTCAGTTTCTTGCTTCTCCAGAAAAACTAAAAGACCTGGCAACACTAAGATTAAAAGGTTACACATAAAAGAATTAGCCAGAACTGAGGAGATGCAGTCTGTTTAGATGGGGTATCAATTCCAGAATGTGGGCAAATGGGTGTCAACCTTTTTCCCAGAGCTGCTGAGCTTTGAGAATGAAATGCACCTCAAAAATCACCAGTCCATGGGGCATCTGGGTGGCTCAGTTGGTTAAGCATCTACCTCTGAAATCTGAGATTTCAGCTCAGGTCATGATCTCAGGGTCATGAGATCAAGCCCTGTGTCGGGCTCTGCACTCAGCAGGGAGTCTGCTTGAGATTCTCTCTCTCCCTCTGCTCCCCCCCCCAACCTGCCATCTCTCTCTCTCTCTCAAATAAATAAATCTTTAAAAAAAACAAAAGCATAAAAACAACCACCAGTCCAACTAGCAAGAGATGCTTGAGCGTTCTCCCTCTCATCCCCACCGGGTAGTCTCCTGGTCTCAGCTGGCCCAGCAGGTGTGCAGTACACTTGTTTCAGGCCCCTCTTTTCTCATCTATGACATCTGCCTGGCCCCGCTCCTGGAGTAACTCATCTTCTTGCTGAAGTCCTCAAGCTCACCTGATCCCTTGGCTCCATGCTGCCTGTCAGCTAACTTATTCTTCCTGCTGCCTTAACAGGCATCCCTCCCATATCTTCATTGCTATTCTCGAAAAGTCATGCAAATGCCCCTTTTCCATGCCTAATTTCCCCTCGGCCCTGACAGGCACTGATGGTCTCAGTCTGTCGGATGCCCCCAGAGAGTTTATCACAATTGACTTCTTTAGGATAAAATGTCAGAGTTTGCCTTGAAACTGAGCCACAAGCACCTCTGTCTTAGTTTGCACTCCCTCGGGAATAGACCTTGAGACAAGAACTTGGATGCAAGTTGTTTATTTGAGAGGTGAAGGAAACCTCAACAGAGGGTGGAGAAATGGGGGGAAGTCCACATAGGGTATGCTCACAAGCCAGTTACCACTGTGGGCAGCTGGAACTTAGTTCTGCTGGGGGCCCCAGGGAGATAGTGTAGAGCATGCACAGAGCCCAAGAGACAAGAGAGCTGGGGTACTGATACACCATAGCCTGTCATCCAGTGAGTGATTAAGGGCTGCTCCCCAGCGACATTAGTTTCCCAACACTTTCAGCTAGGCAGGCAAAGCAGGCTTAGGAGGCCTGAGAAAGACTTAAGGTAAATAAAGCAGGCAAGATGATTGGAAGTCAGCTGCCTTGCCTGGAAGTGCTCAGGGCAAGGAAATGTGGGGTAGGGCACCGATACTAAGAAAGGAGGGGCCTTTTAACACAATGACCTATCTTCTAGCCCCCAAAAGTGTCAATGCTTGGAAACAGCCTTTGAAATGGAAGTCTCTGTATAATTCCAAATGATCCAATACGTCCAGGTACCGGCACATCCCTCTCGTTTTATCAGGTTTTAGAAACGAAAAAGTAAACAGTATCTTTTTTGACCTTATGCATAGGTCCTGCCAGGTAGAGGAAATTGTGTTGGAAGAGTAAAAGGTGTATTACTTTATTACTTTTCCAAGAGTAAAGTCTATTTGAACCTGTGTGTATGTGAAAATCCTTCTGCCCTATATTTCTGCATATCATGTTAGAATGGTTCTTAAATGTCAGCAGCTTAGCTGGAGCCTTCACAGCCATCACCATGTTGGGCAGACAGCTTGCATTATTGAGCTATCATTGTTTTTATCACTGGGTCCAAATAGAGCTCAGCCAAACCTAAGCCTCCAGGCTGTGGCCAGTTCTATCTGGAAGCTATTTGGAGTTACATTTTTCAGAAATCTTTTCTTCGATTTCTTTTTTATTTGCCTTATTCTCCTCTCCTGCCAGCATTTATCTGATTCTAGAAAGTCGTCCTGTCACCTCAACTCCACGGGGAGCTTAGAATTCACCCTCCATCTCAGATTGATTGTGTAAAGGCTTAAAATGGTTCCTGCTGCTTAACACATAATGAATGTAATGGGCATTTGTTTGCAAACTCTAAACCCCAGTGCCTCCTTACTGGATTAAAGTTATAATTCTCCTTTCTTGCTTTTTAAAATTTTAATTGGTGTCTAGGTCTCTCACGACTTTGCAATCAACTTTAATGAAGACAACCCGGAATGTGCAGGTAAATCACACATAAAAGCACGCCGAGGTCTCACAGCCCTTCCGTGGGCACCCTTCCCGTTTCAGTCTCTCTGCTCTGACGCAGTGTGTCGGTTAGCTACAGTCATCTGTCCACAGCAGAGAAGTAGGCTTTCTGGATCCCTGCTACTCCAAAGGCAATGGAGAGTCGTTAACGACAGAGCAGAAAAATAGCTACAAAAGACAGAATGCAGAAGATGTCTTGAGCTTACAGCAAGAGGTTGATACCGATTCTGGATTTCTCTGGCCGAAAAAACGTGGGGGAGAAATTTACCCAATGGGCAGTGATTAGCTACCCCTCTCTCTGGTTCCCAAGTTTTCATCAGGTATTTATTTATCACAACTTCCTCTCTGTGAAGGAATAAGGAGGAGGGGAAACATGGCACGCATTTGACACTTTCAGCGTGCTGGCAAAGGATATGACTTCAAACAAGTAGCTTTATGGTTTTATGCCAGAAAGAGCCTTCTTGAAGGCTTTGGTCAGTGTTGCATTATTTCCAGCTAGAAATTCCTCAACATATTCCATTAAATAATGATGGTGAAGCTATGTACACGTGGCTCCTATGGGTGGCCCAGGGTGGTATACACTGGAGGAGACTCAGCAGGTAGTGTGAAAACGAGAGAAACATTAAATCTGACTTACCTGGCGGCTGAGAGCACAGCCCTTAGATAGACCCAGACGAGACCTGGTCTGGAATCTAGAGAGTACAACTAACATGCTGTGTGACCGGAGGCAGATCATTTAACCTCTCTGAGCCTCAGTTTCTTCACCTATAAAAGGGTGTATAACATCTATTTCATTGTGCTATGAGCATCTAATGAAATCATGTGTAAAGTGGGACTTCAGGGAGAAGTTTGTGGAAATGGTTGTTTTTGACTTGAGCTTTTAAAGAGAATGATTTCAGCAGGAGTGTAGGCAACACCAGCGATGTGGTATTTTCTTTCTTTCTTTCTTTCTTTTTTTTTTTTTTTTTACCTTAAGGATATAAATGTGTTGTTGATAAGGACTATTGGGGGCAACTGAATGCTTTATTTCTGTGTGTGTTTGATTACACCTATATTTGAGGGGACTACTGAACTACTGATCTTTGCCACTTTCACCTTAGGAATTCAAGGAGTTGTGGAAGCCTATCAGAGCTGCCTTCCTAAGCTCCAGCTTTACGGTCCTACCAACATCGCCCCCATCATTCAGAAGGTCGCCAAGTCAGCATCAGAGGAGACTAACACCAAGGAGGCATCGGTAAGGAGAGGGCTGGTCCTCCTGTTATGGGTGTTTACCTGGATATTGGCCATAGCACCCATCCCACTCTGACAATAAATCCAAACATTTCTACCTGTGTGAGTTTGGGCAAATGCCTTAACCTTCCCCTGTCCTCAGTCTCCTCATCTGAGAAATGGAGGTAATCATACCCAGTTCTGCTGGGTTATTGTGAGGCTTGGAGATGACACATCTCAAATGTCTGCAACATTACCTGAACACAGGAGACACTCAACAAGGGAAGCTTCTTGAGTCACCAGAGTATAGATCATACTCACCTCACGTTCCTGGGGGAAGAAGAAACTGTCCAAAAACAAGCTTCCTTTCCAATGTACCCATACTATAGATGAAAGCAAAGTAAAACAATGGATGAGTCAGTCCCCTGGTGGTCAAATGTGACAACACAAAATGTCATGGCAAAGATTTGTTTCACATTCTGTTCAAGGTTTTCTTAAGAGAAATGCAAACCAAGGCAACAAGGCCAAACAGTTTGGTTTTTGCCCCTAAAATTTTAGAGTTAAATATGTTACCATAATAACTTTTTTATATTTCATTTTTAATGATACCAATATATTTCTTTTCTAGATTTCTTAATTTTTTTTTCAGATTTAGTAGAATATTACCGATGTCTGAAATTTTCTCTAATTTTATCCTGGGTTCCAAGATACTGCATTTGCATGAAGATTATATACTACTCCCTGCTCTGCTGACATGAACTCATCCAAGCTCTTTGCGCTGTACCCAGGTTCTCAGCCGTCCTCATATTAGAATGGATGGAGGACCATATTCATATCTGATGTCAGCCTCCTGGGTGCTGGGGCACATCCCCTCTCAGTTATCCAAGGACGTTGACCTAACAGTTATGTTGCCCTTCTCACCTTATCATCTATTCCCCTTTCTACTAAAGACTCATTCCCATTAGCAAATAATACCTATTTGAATTAAAATCTCTCCCTTGATACTAGTTTTTCCTTTAGCTACTGTCTCTTACATTACTCTCCTTCAAAGCACAAGGAGAGACTACCCTCACTGTCTCCATCCACCCATACCAGTCAGACTTACCTCCCCAACATTTGTCTGAAAATCATACTTCTTAGAGTCAATGGCACCTCCATCTTGCCAAACGTACAGAGGCCGTGGAGCAAATTTGAACCCTCACAGATGCAAGATTTAGAAATAAGGGTTGGACAGGATCAATATTTCTCTTTTTTTTTTTTTCCTTTTTCCTTTTTTTCATCACCAGAACTTCAAATTCAAACCCTTCAAATGATAACTTGGCTCAGAAACCCAACATATAAAGTAGATTTTAAGAAAATAGACTGTTCTTGCTAAATCTGGACTAGGGATGGGGTTCAAACTTGGCTGTTCTCCTTTACCTCCTTTATCCTCAAGAGCATCCAAGGTATCCCCAGGGCCCCCTAGAGCCCAGTTTGAAAACTGAATGATCCCAACTTTTGTGGAATACTTGGAACCACAAGAATAAAAAGAGAGCATGGCTGACATGGGTCTGGATTCTGGCCTGATACAATTCAGCAGGAGTTTTTGACCATGACTCACTCCCCCAAGGTCAGGTGGGTCTGCTCTGAAAGGACAGGTCAGGAATCGGTGGAGGAAGCATCTAATCCACACAGCCCCAAATAATTTACCCTATAGGCCAGAAACACTGTTTTTCCGCAGAGATTTTCCCTGCTCTTTGAAGAGCGCATGGTCCAGGGCCCCTTGTCATCACGGATTGCTAAGGGTTCTAAACTGGAACCTCTTTGGCAGGTCGGGCAGGGAGTCTATGGCTGTCAGATTTTCTTCTCGATTTTTGTGGAACTCTTGTACAAATTAAAAACAAAAACAAAAAATCCCCTTCTTATCTAAACAGGACTTCATGTTCATTCAAAGACAATAATATTTCATCTGTGAGCATTTTCTAGCCTGACTTCAGAAACAACTACTACTCCTCATTTTATTGGAAGTTTCCATCAGGATTTCAGTCCAGCAGTCTGCAGAATGTTACCGTTAGCTAGATTGAACCTTGAAGGGTCAGGTTCTAGAATCCTGACAATCTCTTCAGATCAGAGGTTTGGGACCTTTTTTGTTCCATGAACACCATTAACAGCTGGTGAAGTCCATCACCCCTTCTCAGAAATGCTTTTAAATGCACAGAATAAAATATATATTATAAATAAACCACATATATTGAAATGCATTCAGCAAAATGTTTTTAAATGTGGCTAGGAAGCAATGATAAATATAGCAATAAAATGCTTCTTTTATGAACATTAAATTATGAGAACCAGTAACTAGCCTAATAATTCTGTAATTTCTAAGTAGTGCTGATATAAATGATGTAGTAAGATATTTGCCGTCTCTATAATATAACAGGAAAATATTCTGTGATTTTTACTGGCGACTAGGTCACAAGCACAGTTAAAACTAATTGTATTTGTTGATTATAATTGAAAAAATATATAAATTTTACTTAGAGGTTAGTGAAACTACAATGTAATTTACCCCAAGTTCACAGACTGTCTGAAATCTTTCAGTAGTCCACCGGCCCAGGTCAAGAATCCCTGCTCTAGGGGTTCCTGGCTGGCTCAGTTGGGAGAGCCATACTCTTGATCAAGCTACCTCTTGATCTCAGGGTTATAAGTTCGAGCCCCCTGTGGGTGTAGAGATTACTTAAAAATAAATCTTTAAAAAATAAAATAAAATCCCTGCTCTAGATGAAAAGTCACAAACTGCATTCTATAGCGTGTTTTTCAATGGCTTGCAAGCTAAGAATGGCTTTTGCATTTTTAAATGGTTGGAAAAAAAATCCAAAGAAGACTAATAATTTCATGGCACGTGGAAAGTGTATGACATTCAAACTTCAGTATCCATCAATAAAGTTTTATTCGAACACAGCCGTGCCTGCTCATATTAAGTGTTGAATATGGCTTTTCTCACACTACACTAGTAAGGTTAGGTTGTTGGACAGAGATCACTATGGCCCGCAAATCCTAAAATATTGATTATTGTCCCTTTACAGAAAATATTTTCCCAACCCTGTCTCCAGAGTATTTCAACTCTAAAGTTTCTTGACGTCGTAGTGCGGCTATCAGGTGTTTTGTTATTGCAGGCATTGAGCAGGTAGGGGCGATCTATCCCCTTGGACCACAAAGACCAGATCAAATGGGAGTTGGAGGGGGGTGGAGAAAGGAGGAAGAGGACACAGAAATACGATTCACGCAAGTGCCCATCTGCTTATGAGTCAGAAGTGGTCTCCCTCCAGGTGTGGCATCCACCTGGCCTTCTTTTTTTTTTTTTTTTTTTTAAGATTTTATTTATTTATTTGACAGAGATAGAGACAGCCAGCGAGAGAGGGAACACAAGCAGGGGGAGTGGGAGAGGAAGAAGCAGGCTCATATCGGAGGAGCCTGATGTGGGGCTCGATCCCAGAACGCCGGGATCACGCCCTGAGCCAAAGGCAGACACTTAACCGCTGAGCCACCCAGGCGCCCCTCCACCTGGCCTTCTAAGGTGTACCGTGGGCAGGGTGATTTATGATTCTGCTGTATTCTACACTCCTTCCCTCTATCCCCAACCACCAAATTGCCTCCTTCTGCCCCTTCTATGTACCTTCCTAGCCACACCATCAGGTCATCCTACTGAAACTTTCCTCCAAACCCCCAGGCTACCAGGCCACCTTTTTTGTGACTGTATAAGACTCAAAGGGCATGGATATGGATGCATAAGTACAACTCCATTGGTTGGTTAGCTAGAACTAGGTATGGGTAGCCAATTAATGGACATGGAACAGAATTAGTCTTTATATTAAACTATATGGAAAACATTTAGAACATGTGGCTGTCTTCATCATAGTGTGAATTTCTGTTCCCTCCAGTTGCACTTTTGACATGTTATTTTGTTTAAAATAATTTTTTCAGACTTACAGAGAGAAGCGGAACCTTCAACACTAATAGCCTGTGTGCAAACTTTTAAGTATGATTCTCAAAACCGGATGTTTTCAGAATGTGGCTATTCTGTTCAGCCTTTCTTCTTTGAAATATGGCAACTTGAAATGGCTTAATAATCCCACATTTACTGCAGATGTTGGGCATATTGCAAAAAATTGCATCAGATTGGCGTCAGTTGGCATCCCAGTGCCCTGCTTCCCTCCCATCTCTTAGTAGATGCTATCACAATGCCACTCACAGCTAACAACAGTGATGACTTCTGATGGCCTTCCTTCTCCAGACCCCATAGACAGTCCTAAGCCCTCCCTGTGCTGATGGCTACTGAATGTCTTCTCCAGCCTCGCTCTCAGATGAGCCACCTGCCAGCCTATGCAGGTGGAAAAAGGCCAGCCAGGCTGCAGGCAGGGAGCTGGGACTGGCGCAAGAAGCCACAGGAGCTCAGCGTCCACAAGCACACTCACACTAGACCATGGTGTATGGCCTTCGGGGGAAGAGGCAGCAGCCTACACCCTCCACCAGCAAGGCTTTAGACTAGTGCTGTCTGCTAGAAATATAATGGAGTTGTATATACAATTTTAAATTCTCTAGTAGCCACGTGTTTAAAAGTTAAAAGAATCAAGGGAATTAATTTTAATCATATATTTTATCTAACCCAGTATAACCAAAATATTCTCATCTTAATATGTCTTCCATACAAAAAAAATTATTAATAAAATATTTTAAATTCTTTCTTCTGTACTCAGACTTCAAAATCCGTATGTATTTTATACTCACATCACCTTAATTTGGGTACTAAATTATCACTGCAAATACTTGATCTTTATTCAGGTTTTATATATTAATAGTTGAGGAACTAGAGTCACATACCTGAGTTGTTCCAAACGTATTTAAAAGGTTTCCAATAACTGAATCAAGTCTTCATTTTGAAAGTTAAATCTAAATTCATAAAAGTGAAATAAAATTCGAATTCCAGTGCCTCTGTTACTCTAGCCACATTTCAAGGGCTCAGTAGGCACGAGGAGTTAGTGGCTATTGTATTGGGCAGTGCAGCTGCGGACTCGGAAAATTCCCCCAGCTGAAGAGGATGGGATAAATGGTCTAGTCCCACTCCTCAGGAGATGAAGGGGTGTAGACCCAGAGGGGGTAAGAGTTTTTCTAGGAACTCAGAGAGTGAAGCCTTTGACACCAGCCCCTCCTGACTCCCCTCTGCTGCTCTGTCCACCACACTGGGCCGTGTAACGGTCACTAAGGTGATTCTTAGAATTAACCCACAATTGCTATGCCTGCACTGAAGCTCCATCCATCATAGCCTTAAGTCTTTAGGGCTGTCAACACGAGACTCACTAAAGTCTGTCAGCACGGTTGCTGTGGTCAGGACGCGGGGAAGCCGCCCGGGTGCATAATTGGTATTGTCCTTGTCTCCCCCACCTCCCCGTCCCCACGGTCATCTGGCCTCCGGTCACCCCCAGCAATACTTCATCCTCCTGATCCTCACCGACGGCGTCATCACCGACATGGCCGACACCCGGGAGGCCATTGTCCACGCCTCCCACCTCCCCATGTCGGTCATCATCGTCGGGGTGGGCAACGCGGACTTCAGTGACATGCAGATGCTGGATGGGGACGACGGCATTCTGAGGTCACCCAAGGGAGAGCCTGTCCTTCGAGACATCGTCCAGTTCGTGCCCTTCAGGAACTTCAAACACGTACGCATATCTCTGGGGCTTCCCGTGGGAGAGCAGAACCACAGCAAGCTCACTCCCACATTTTCCTACCGGTGTTTGGGGTGAAGCAGTGCCAGCCGTGTCTGCCCGGGCCAGGCTGTCTCCCACCAGGATATGTAGAGCTTCACTCTTTGGAGAAAGACGTGTAACTCAAGTAATGGCTGCGGCAGCCAGCATTTCACTGGTGCTTGCCCTCATCCATGTAATTTAGGCTTTCTAGCGCATGCAGGGCTGCCACGGGCAGTCGGGCAGGTTGCTGCCTGCCTAAGGGTGCCTGGATGAAGTAACAAAGAGAAGCTGAAAGTCAGCCTGGGTTCTTTTTGTCAAGCCATGCACCCTGGGAGAAGCCTGTGTTTGCCTTGGAAAAGTACATTTTTGAAATGATAGTAACCTAAATCCTCTGTAAATATAAAGTAAGCAGCAGCAAAGATTTATTTAACTCATTAATGAGGGAGCCAGGAAGACAACAAAGCTAATTTAAAGGAGGGTATAAAATAGTTGATGAGGGTCTGTGGGGGAACATAGTGGGGCAAGTTTCCTAAGGCAGATTCAAAATTGGTTAATGGCCAAAAGGGTTAAAAAAATCATTGTCATCATCTTTACATTACCTTCTTTACTGGGTAGAAATCTCATCAGTTTTCTGCAAGCTAACATTTAGCTTTACAGTCTTGGATTCCCATCAATAATAAATACTGACTCAAGCAGTGTCACAGTCCCCAGATGGCCCTGAAGCAGGCCCAAGAGACAATGCTCTAGCACGGCACAATTTTTCAGCATTTCCAAATTTGGGATAATTATCAACTCCAGAGAAGAAGAGGCACCTTTAAAATTTACACAAAACCCTGCCCCCATGGGCTGCAGTGGCCCAAAGCAACACCTTCTCTGAGTCTCACAGAGGCTCCCTGTGTGCTGGTAGTGGCCCCGAAGAAGCCTTCGGAGCCTCCTCCAGCTGCCGCTGGGAGCCACGTAGGTCGTCACAGACAGTCCTCTGTGTTTTCTTGTTCTATGCCCCTCGTGGAAGCCACTGCAGAGCAGAGCAGCCCCGACCCCTGCTATCCACTGAGGCCTTGTCCCCTGCTCTGCTTGGGGTGCCGGCTAGCCTGCTCCCAGGGCTGGTACCTGAACTGGAGCTGCCCCAGCAGGAGGGAATTTCCAGAACCCTACAGTCCCCTTGGAAATGACAAGAGTCCCCTCCTTTCCATGCTGCAGAGACCCCTCTGTCACCTGGACCACTAATGCGATAAAGTCTGTTGTCCCTATGCCTCCAGGATCCCTGCTGCGAATGTCCTTCGCTTCTTCTCCAGCCCCTCCGTGCTCAGGCCTTGAAATCAGTTACTTAAGGTCAGGGGGAGGAAGGGACAGGCACTGTGCCATCCACTTTGAGCTTTCCCTCCTGGCATTTTCTAGAAAAGCCTTTCTCCTCAAGCCCAAAGCCCTCATTCAAATGAATCCCTTTCACTATCCTAGCCATTTTATCAGATATGTCCAGAAATATCTGAATCCCAATTTGGGCTCAGGCCAGGACCCCGGCTACGCTGGGTAAGGCAAGAATAAGAGCGGAAGGATGGCTGGATCGTCGTTGATTATCGCCAAGTCCCAGTGCCAACGTGAACCATAGTTTGCTGCCTTCTTGGGACAAGGCTTTAAAGCAAACATTCAGGTAAATAACGAGCCCAGCAGCCTCCAGTGAACCCTACATCTCTTGGCCTGCTGGGACCGCTTAGCGAGCTCCCTGAACGCTCCAGGGCCCCTGAACAATAAGGTATGGCTCAGAGCCGTACTGCCACATAGTTGCGATTCTCCTTCTGAGGACTGTGTGCGATGAGCAACATTAAAGGAGCCTAAAATCGATCCCTAGCTACAGTGTTGAAGGCAAAGGAGTTCCAAGTAACACCCGAGCCCCCAGCAAGCCCAACGGCAATAGCGTGGGTGAGGGGCTAGCTGTGCCACCACTGCCCCCCTTCAATTTGCCTGAGGGGGTGTTTCCAAATGAAACCACTTGCTAAATAAAAGAGGCTCACAAGCCCTCAGGTCGTCTGCAGGTGGACAGCAAGGAGTGGTATCCACTGTGTGGAGGGATGTGCTAGAAGAGGCGAAATTTGCTGCAGTTGTGTTCATCAATGAAGTGACTTCCTTGCACAATAACCAAGGTGGGGAGAGGGGTTGTTCTTCCAGATTTTCACGTCCTGCCCCATTTTGTCAGCCAGGCAGAAGTAGCCACATCACCGACCACTACCCATAACTTTGCATGAGTGAAGACGGGTCAAAGAGCTCACTGTCTGCGAGATGCATGCACTTCCCCAAACCGCTGTCTTTCTGTCCCTGCATGCACGCACACGTGCAAACACACACACACGCATCTGTGTGCTACAGCAATGCTGCAGAGCCATGCACGCTCCTGCCTCTCCCCAGCCTCCTCCTGTTCCTCAAACCCTCATGGAGCGCCCGCTGTGGGTGCGCCATGTGCTAGCCTGGGGCCGCGGTGAGGTGAGAAAGCCGTGGGTCCAGGCCTCAAGGAGCGTCCTGGAGAATTACACGGTTGGGACACAGGTGTCAGCAGAAAACTCCCATGCTAAGCGACCTGTGCAGGTTGAAAGGGGCTCAAATATTGCTGCAGGACTTGAGAGCAGAGAGGAGCTGCCGTGAGGAAACCCTCGAAGCTTGAGCTGGTAAGAGGAAGGACAGACCGTTGGTGGGCAGGGAGTTAGGGGGGCCTCGTCAACAAGGGAAGCGCCCTCCCCCCAGAGCAAGGGACTGGGGTCCTGCTTGCATGTGTCTGCCACGCAGTCTGCAGCTGCTTTGTGTGTAACAAAAACAACAGCAGGAGCATATCACGCCCCTTCTCTTCATGGACTTCAGCCTAGAGTTTGAAAACCATACCGTTATCCAAACTTATCTACTCTGAATTCAATGCACAGTAAATAAAATGGAAGGTGAGCTAACATCCTTTCCTATAAGCCAGCAACCCATGAATTGCCTCCCTTTGCATGATAACTCAAAGCTTTGAAGTGGACAGGTGCAGACTCTGAGCTGTGTGGCTCCGGGCAAGCTATTTAACCTTTCTGTGCCACAGGCTTTCATCTGTAAAACTAGACAAATGACCACTCAGGAGAAGAGTAGAGGTGGTGCCTATATAAGGCTTAGCAGGGCACCTGGGCTCGCAGGTAGTTAATCAACACAGCTGCTAATACCAGCTGCTTTCACGTTGTTGGCCTTTTCCCAACCAGATAACGCCCCCAAGCCCTAATCGCCCACCAGACCCACCAGCCCGGATATGCAAAGGACTGGGAGAGTCATTTAGAAACTGTGCTGTCTAAATACAGGCACAAATAGCTACCTGGGGCGATTTAAAATTTAAATTAACTAACATGAAATAAAATTTAAACTTCAGTTTTTTCAGTCACACCAGCCACCTTTCAAGGGCTTGGTAATCGTGTGTCTAGTGACAACCGCATTGGACAGGGCAGATAGAGAATATTTCCAGCACTGGACCAAGTTCTATTTGACAGCGCTGTTTAGGCATATCGTTGGCTTCACATAACAGTAAATGCATCTTACCGTGGATCGCACAAGTGGTTCTTAACCAGGAACAATTCTGGCTACATCTGGAGACATTTATGATGGTGACAGCTTTGGGGTGCTATTTGCACGTAGTGGGTAGAGGCCAGGAATGCTGGTAAACATCCTATACTGCTCAGGACGGTTCCCCACCCCAAGAATTATCTGGCCCAAAATGGCAATAGTGCCCAAACTGAGAAACCCTAGATTGTATAAAGACAAATATGTTGTTCTTATGTAACTCGAAGTTAGGGACTGGTAGCTGCCCACATCGTTTTTTCAGTGATTTGATAGTATCAGGGAGAGCACTTGGTGAGTCCCCTTGCTGTTTGCTCATGATGATAAAACAGTTGCCAGAGCTCCAGGAATTATGCTCTAGTTCAAGGAAAAAAGGAAGCGGAACGGGAGGCAGCCAACCACGTTGGCTTGGCTCCCTCTAACCAAGAAAGAAAAGCTTTCCAAGAAACATCCTTACATCTCGAAGGATGAGATGGGGTCATATTGGGGTGCCTGGCTGGCTCTGTCAGAGTGAGGGACTCTTGATCTCAGAGTCATGAGTTCAAGCCCCATGTTGGGCGTGGGGCCTTCTTAAAATAAAAATTTTAAAAAGAAAGAAATGGGATCATATGGCCATCCCTAGGTGCAAGGGAGCCTGGGAAATTAAGTCTTTGGCTTTCTAGTCTTTATATGAGATGTGGCCAGAGAGAAAACAGCAAGAATGACTTTCATAGCTAGCCCAGTGTACATGTGGACCATGTCCTAACCCACAACCCCGAGCAGACATTTATAAACTAAAAGAGTATTCGTGGATGCCAAGTGCCCAACATGCGAGGAATCTTTGACATGTGAGGGGTCACTTTAGAAAAACTCCTCACTGTGTTTTCAGATTGTTTTTACAATATGTGTCTCTCTTTTGAGCCTCCTAAAAACTGTAGATAAAACCATCCCTATTCTTTGCTATTTTGCCTCTGAGAACGCTGGCGCTTAGCCAAGTCGAACGGCTGAGTGGCAAGCCACGTGAGGAAGGAAAGAGCAAGAAACCAGGTCATTCGGCCCCTAGTCTAGCCCTTTCTTTCCTTTGCTGAGGAATCTCAAACACTCATTAACTGGTCCCTCAGCTAAAAGTTTTCAACTTCAATAATAGCTAATAATGAGACTCGGACAATTTTACTTGCCCAGGGATTAGAAATTAGTACCGAATGCCAGAGCCAGAAGTCAGATCCAGCTCTGCGGGACTCCAGAGTCCACGAAGAATACCAACCTCCACCTTCCTCTGCTCCAAATCATGCCGTGGGGTCATAGTACTGGTAGAGTAAAGGCTGCATTAACTAGTGGTATTCAAGACCCTCCATCACCTGGCCTCAAGCTTATTTTCCAACTAATATCCCAACAATCCTGCATCCTCAACACACACACAAACACACACACACATTCTTTAGCCCCATCATATGACTCACTGTACCTAGAATGATTGAATGTCGTTCCCCTTCTCTACATTTTAAAACATGCCCAACTTAAACACCACCTCCCCTTGGAAGCCTGCCATGATTTCCTCTAAGATGACTTACTCTTTTAGTTTTCTGTGCTCTGGCCCCAGGGTGTTCGTGACTCTAGAGCACTGCTTCTCAAATTTCAGTATACATAGGAATCACCCTAGGGCATCGAG
Source organism: Ursus arctos (assembly GCF_023065955.2). Taxonomy (NCBI): domain Eukaryota; kingdom Metazoa; phylum Chordata; class Mammalia; order Carnivora; family Ursidae; genus Ursus; species Ursus arctos. Next base: position 30,258,892 of record NW_026622875.1, read on the forward strand.
TTAAAATGCAGATTATGATTCAGTAGCTCTGGGATGGGTCTAGCATTGTATATTTCTATTAAGTTCCCGTGTGATCTGATGCTGCTGGTCTGTAGCTTGTATCATGTTCATTTGGCCACACCAGGCTCCCCTCTCATGATTATAACTTCTTTAATGGCAAGAACCACAAACCCATAAACCCTAGCACTGTGCCTGAAATTGAATGAAATTGGGGAAAAAATTTAAAGAAAATTCATTCTGCCTTCCAAGTTTCACCCATCTTCAGATGTGAATAGTTATATATTTTGAGATAGGCATGGAAAAATATAATTATGAAATAAAAAGTTCGTTTTCCAACAATCTGACAATTCTCACCTGGAGTAGATGTTCAGCAAATATCGAATGAATGAATGAATGAATGAGTGGGAGAGAAACTAGCTGCTCAGAGCAAGACTGCGGTCTTTTAGGCTGATTCCAGATCAGATTCCTTTGGCCAGGTGCCAAAGTCACGGTGATTTCTTCTTCCCTGCAGGCATCTCCAGCTGCCCTGGCAAAGAGCGTGTTGGCTGAAGTCCCAAATCAAGTTGTGGACTATTACAACGGCAAAGGGATTAAGCCAAAATGTTCGTCGGAAATGTATGAGTCTTCCAGGACACTCGCACCCTGAACTCCACATACTTTTACAGAGTTCTGAAATACTATTCCTGCTAATATTTAATACTTCTACTACTCCTGTACTTAAAAAGACACACACATGTACACATTTAAAAAATAGCACGTTTTGGTGATTTTTAACTGACAATTTTTTTTGCATGTGTAGCCCTGAGGCCTGGATCTGTTAAGCTCTTGTATTGTTAAAGACTTTTTACAAGGAAACACGAATAATTGTAACTTACTCTTTACATTACAGCATGTCGCCTTGAAATAAAATGTTATCCGTATCCGTTTTTTATACAGGTTTGTTGAAATTTTGCTAAATTTCTTATTATCTTTACACTGTAAAGCATTTTGACACATTTATTGAACGTTGGTAGCCAAAACATAATTTGGTTTTATCTGCTATAGGATGAGAGACTTTTCAAAATGGCAGATGCATGGACTGTATTTTGCATGTTTAAAATAAAAAAAAAGAAAAACCACACTGTTTTTGCAATTGTTATCTATAATCCCTCCCCGCTAAGAATGATCTCTTTATTGAAGAAGAAGTTTACCCACCTAGACATAGTCTTCTAGAAGTGGGTCTGGGGCACCTAGCCCAGTACCTCTCAGACTTTACTGTGCACATGAATTACCCGGGGATCTTATAAAAAATCAGACTGCGGTGCAACAGGTGTGCATGGGCCTGAGATTCTGCATCTCTAACAAGGTCCCAGGTGATGCCATTGCAGTCCACACTTAAGAGTACTGAGGTTCCAGACTCTAGGGTGTCGCCCCAGAGACCATCTGACGCAGGGAAGCACCTAGTCTGCTTGAGAAGGGCACTTCTCCCCTGCCAGTAGCACAAAAGTCCCACTGTCTCCAAGGTGGGACTAGAAAGTAGTGAGACTGATTCCAGAAGCTGCATACCCCCCATCAGTCTCACTGCTTTATAGTCACACCTCTTCCTTAAACAGACTAGGGAGCGTTCCTCCTCGCCAGCCTCTGCCCTCTCAACGGAGGCATCACACAACCCCAGTGGGAGTGGGTCCATTTTTATGTCAACCCCGAGGAATGACCTCAAAGCGTCTTCGTTGGGACCACAACCACGGAAACTCGTCCAGGGCAAATGGCCGTGCGGTATGGCTCCCCAGAAACCTGGCCCGCCAAGTTGATCTTTAAGCTTAGCGTGGGGCTTCTCGTTGCCTCTTTTTATCACTCCTGAGAGAGAATTCTATTAGCAGAAATAGCTAGGATCCTTGTTTTGCATGGAGGTGTTTTGTTTTGATATGAACTGGCCAGTCTTGAGCCAGAAGAATGAATGTTTCACTTGTGTAATGTTCTCACAGAGAAACGGACAAGTGTTTTGCAGGTACAAAGGCACAGGAGGAACTTATTTTTGGTGAGAGAGAGATAGGGAAGTAAATCACAAGGCAAAGTAGATCCGTTTGTTGTTTGTTGCGGGAGGAAGTATTAATAAGCAAATCAAATGCCTTGTATGATTTCCAGTGTTATAATTATAGATACTAACCTTGCAAATACATGTCAGCCAAATGCACAACATTTTGGGAATGATGGTATAAAAAATGTATGACTGAAAAAAATCATAAATATTAAACTGTATTGTTTTATGAATAAATTGGGTACTTACAAAATTTTTTCTGGGAGTTATAGTCTTGTTTCTCCTTTCAAAGCAATTCGCTAACGGTGACTTATTTCATGTAGATGACATGCCCTCAGATTAGGACCAGCTCTTTCACAGTCCCATAGAAACAAAAGGATATTGTTTTTAACAAACAAGGGATTAAAATATGTAGGCTCTATTGTACAGAATTATCTGACGGTGGTTTCTAACCCCAAACCAGGACACGAGCTTCCATGTTGATGTACCTGGAACATAGTAAGCACTCAACAGATATTTAATGAATATAAAGAGATGACTAATTGAATGAAAGAATGAATGGACTTGTTAATGTGCCTCATGCTTGATCTCATATCTATTGTCAGTTTAACAGGTGAATTAAGTGGCTATGTCTGTCAATCAAAACGATGCACCATGTCATTCTCAATTATCTGTTGGGATCTGTTACATTCATGTCAGGATCCCTGGGATCTGTGAAATAGGGTGACAAGGACAGAGTCCAGCTTGCCTGGCCAGAAATTTATGGCAGTTTACTTCCCTTTTCATAGCCAGCCTGAAGCCCTGCTCAAAAGAATAACAGAAATAGTAGCTAACAATTATTGAGAGCTTACTGGTTCCAGGTACTGTTCCAAGTGCTTGGTGTATACTATCTCATTTAATTCTCCCAACAGCCCCCTGAGATAGATAATATTATTGGTTTCATTTTTCAGATGAGAAAACTGAGACATAGAGAGGTTAGGTAATTAACCCAAGGTCACACAGCTATCAAAAGACATAGGTAGAATTTGAACACAGACACCCTGACTTGTGAGCCCATTTCCGGATCCCAATTTCAGCTGCCCTCCTGGCTCTATACCTGTCTACTTGCCCTATTAAGCAGTAGATAATTAGGACATTTGAGAGAATGAGGTTTAAAACATGACCCTTGCCTCCATTTCAGAAATTTCTGTCTCATCTGATGATCTCAGCTTCTTGATGTGGGCTCTTGGCACGTTGTGATGTAGCTAACATCCATCCCTCTGGGAGCAGTGGAAGAGACCTCAGAGTCAACCAGCTCCTCCCAACTTCTTGCCACCAAGGAGACCATGGAGATCAGACATGACAAATGGAAACTTTACAATGCATACAAACGCTTCCAAGAGCTGAGCGAGCCACGCGAGCAACCGGGGAGGAACGGGTTTAAACAAGGGACCTGTAAGAGTAGAGTGTGGTGAGGTTGGAGAGAAACTGAAAGCATGTGTCCCAAAGAGGGTCTGGCTCCAGGCGCCCTGCACAAGTGTGGACCCAATGCAGCCAGCCCATCAGTTTCTCAAGAGACTTGGAAAATGTGGTATTTCACATAAAACCTACCAACTTGTGAATATGGTAAATTCATTCAGAATTCTACAATTATTGTGAATATTACAAGGGCCAAACAGTAGGAGTCAAAGGAAAAATACCTCTGGGCTTAAATTGGCTTGGAGGGCAAATACGGAATCATTGAGGTATAGCCATGTGTGGTCTGCATGCCACAGGGCCTCAGTACATAATAGACGCTCCAAAATTCTTGGGGGCCCCAAAGAGATTTTATTTCTGTGGTTTATATCTATCCATATTTGCTGTATTCAAAATTGAAACTGAAAACACTTATTAATTCACTTACATAACAATAACAAACCCGTTACACACTAACATACATAAACTATTTTTATTTAAAAAACTATATTTCAAAATAAAAGAAAAGAAAAAACTATATTTCCAGTGCGCTTGCTGGCTCCGTCAGAAGAGCATGCAACTTTTGATCTCAGGGTTGTGAGTTGGAGCCTCATGTTGGGTATAGGGATTACAAATGAATGAATGAATGAATAAATGAATGAATGAATTTTCAAAACCAAAAATAGTGAGGCAAACAACATTGTTCCTCTTGCTTCATAAAAGCCAGCTGGATTCTCACATCTCCTTCTGCACTCACCCTGTTGTGTAATGATGTTTTGGTTGAGGTCCGATGAAGAAAATCTAGCCTTGCATGGCTAGGTAGTTGGTAAGACCAAGAGAATTTTCAGCCTTCTCAGATAACTGTGCTAACTCTTTTCGCCGCACCAAATCTCAACAAGTTTCTTAAAGGTTAGTTGCAATGTGGAATACGAAATCATATCAGTAAACCCTCCCTGGCATTTTCAATGTTCTTTCACCCATGCATGACTGTAACATCGTGCACTCCTCACCTGGGAAATATTGACCCGCTCACTTATTTAGATGTTCTAAACGCTTACACAGTTTATTTTACAATATCAAAAACCTCACATTCTTTGGCTGTATAATCTCTCTGCCTATCTCATCAGACAAAGTATTGAGAATCTGTCAAATTACAGTGGCAGATTCAGGTTTTCCAAAATTCTAATCTTTGCTAGAAAGCTCAAATGTTTTCACTGGCAACAGATACTGTCAGTTGTTTTTGTTGAAGTGACAGATGCATTTCATCCATTTTCAAGAAAGTATCTCCCAAATACCCACATCTGAATAACTCTAGTTTATATCAGTCTTTTTTTTTTCCCCAAGTAAAAATGGCGTTCTGTGAAAAAACAAAGAAAAAAAGCTGCCAGCTCAGGTCACAACATGAAGGCGCACGTGCCTTTGTCTGAGGCAACCATCTTTGGTTGGACTACAGTAGTTGTGCCGTATCCATGCTTTGCATTTTGTCACCCATATATGAAGAAGACATGGACTCAAGGGGTCAAGACTTCATAAAACTACTAATGTTTCTGCTCCATCAAGAACATCCTTAAATGAAACTGCACGTTCTTTCCTGCAAGGGTGTGACAGTGTAAAATAAAATGGCCACTGGTCAAGTGTGGTGCCATCTTCTTGATGTGAGCTAAGATTCCAACCGTTTTTGCCCCAGTGCTTTTGCACCATTGGTGCAAATGTCAGCACAGTGAAGAAGGCATATTACATCTTAGCATTATTATGAAAATAGTTTTGACCTCACAGACTCCCTGGAAGGGTCCCATGGACCTTCAGTAACCACACTTTGAGAACCGCTTGCTCTAGACCACTTGACAAAGAGTATGTGTGTTTGCTATTTCTGCATTATGAGCTTAGGGCTTAAAACAACACATATTTATTATCCCACAGCTTCTGTAGGTCACAAGTCCAGGAAGACAGCTAGGTTCTTTGCTAAGGCCTCATAAAGCTGAAATCAAGATGTCTGCAGGATTGCACTCCTTACTGGATGCTCTGGGAAAGAATCTGCTTCCAGGTGTATTCAGGAGGTTGGGAGCCGTTGTAGAACGGAGGTCCCATTTCCTTCCTGGCCGTCAGTTGGGCGAGGGGGAGTGGTCTTGACTCCTAGAGGCTTTCCACCTTCCTCCCGTGCTTTCCACATGACCCCTCCAGCATCGGTGGGTCAAGTATGTCTCAAACATTGAATCTCTCTGACTTCTGTGGCATCCCTCTGACTCCAGCCAGAGAAAGTTCTCTGCTTTTAAGGGTTCACGTGATTAGACTGGACCACCCAGGTAACCCAGGATTCACTACCCTGAGATCTTTACCTTTAGTTACATCTGCAAAGCCCCTGGTGTCATGAAATATAAGATGTTTACAGGTTCCAGGGATGAGGAGTTGGACATGTTTGAGAGGCCATTCTGCCTGCACAGAGAGAATGCAGGATATTGCCAGATGATTCTTTTTTTTTTTTTTTAAGATTTTATTTATTCGACAGAGAGAGAGACAGCCAGAGAGAGAGGGAACACAAGCAGGTGGAGTGGGAGAGGAAGAAGCAGGCTCCCAGTGGAGGAGCCTGATGTGGGGCTCGATCCCATAACGCCGGGATCACGCCCTGAGCTGAAGGCACACGCTTAACCGCTGTGCCACCCAGGCGCCCCTTGCCAGATGATTCTAAAAGGAAATGTGGTGTGTTCAAGAACTATAAAAGGGCTGCCCACAGAGACAGAAGGAGACTGTAGACGAGGTCAAGGACTGGTGGTAAAAATATGAATACCTCCCTTTTTCAGTCTTTCCAGCACTTGCTAAGTACCAACCCTGCACTAGGCTTGAGGGTGAGGATGAGGAGTGAGTGGGGGGTTGGTGGGGGTTGGCGGGGGTCAGGCTCGGAGGAAGCAGGAGGAAAAATACATGGTGTCTGCTCTGCTCGCAACTTAGAGCTGCCCTCTGATTCTAGGACTTTGGAATCTTATTGCACGTACTTTACGTGCCTTAGCATGTAAGACCTGTAATATCTAAAGACTTCCTCATGAAGACGTTCTTCAATACTGGCAGTAGAAGAGTAGAGGGAGAGGACGCAAGTGAGAAGAAACAGCAAGCCCACCAGCCATTTGCAGTGTCATCCTCCACTTTGCCCCACATATGAACTAGACCTTCAAATTAGTCCTAAATAATTCACTTTCTAAATATTTCTACACCCTGCACCCTCCTCTTGAGCACGGTTCAGTGGAAATACCGAGTGTTTTCAAGCCAGGATATGTGGATCCAAGCCCAATCTTTGCTACGTAAGAGTTGGGTAATCTCTCTGAGTCTCAGTTTTCCCTTTTGTGAACACAACATGCATCTGACTTCTGCTGCCTGATCCTTGCCCGCCTCTGGCCACCCCACCTCACACTGTGATCTAACGAGCTCTTCTTGTTGCATTTTTTGAAGCAGCCCCTGCTATCCCTTCACTCGATTGACTTCTACTCATCTTGAAGTCCTAGCTCAGGTGCCAGCTCCCCTCAGAAGCCCCTGGAGTTCGCCAACTATTCCTTCTGCCCCTTCTCTCCTTTTGCCTGTGCATGCCTCCATCAGAAACTCTCTCTCCAACTAGAACGAAGTCTCTCCCACAGAGCAGAGCCCTGTCTCACCCACCTTTGCACTCCTGGGTCCTATTATTGGCGCTCGATTCATGACGAGAGCAGGCAGGAATACATCAGGAAAGGGGGGTACATTCTGATGGGAGGGAAGGAGCTATATGATAGAACCTCGCTGTGGTCCTCTGGGAAATGCAGCGGCTGAGCACAAATCAGATTCCGAGGCATTAGCTTCCATTACACCAAAATTCTCAGTTTAACACAAAGATTTTCAGGCAAACACCATTAAGGACAACAAGCTTACAACTTAGGAGAATGTAACCAGTGCCTTAAGGTTTATGTAATGCAATTACATAATCCAGATGTCTTCCAGACTTCTCCAGCCTTTCATTAGAACCCCCAATGGAACAGAGTGATGGAAAGGTCTTGGAGCCCGTAGAGATGGTGGGGCACCACGGCGTGAATGCACGAACCGTCACTGGATTGTCCACTTTAGAATGGCTGATTTTCTCTTGTACGTGTTATGTTATGTGCATTTCACCTCAATGTAAAACAAAACAAAACAAAAACAAATGTTCTAATACCCCAGCCGAGTTCATTAGCAGGCAGTCCAGCCACTCACCAGGCTCGCGAGTCACCTCCTGCCACCCGAATCTCACTACCACATTTCTGGGCTGCTGAACTTTTCTTTAAATCATACTTCACCCCCCAACTCCCCACCCCCACAGACTCATCTCTCGCTGAATTCCCTGAAGTCAAGCCAAGAACACACAGCAGTTACTTAACGGAAGCTTTCCTGAATACTTGAGCTGAACAAAGGAAATTTTAATGCAAAGAAGATACACTTAAAACTGGATGCCTTGTTTGCGCTGAGAACTCATGGATTATAAAATGCATCATTAATTTAACAACTCATTGGAAAAGAAACACTTCATTAAATATTTACAACAATTTCATATTCACCAACAGTACCACGTGTTTATCCCCACAACCCTATTCCCCTTTTTTTTTCGGTGTCAGAATACATCTGAGCCTTCTTCATATTGTGGCTTTAAAGGTTCTTCTGCCATTTGCAGTTTCTCAGAGCGCCACAAAGAAATGTTGGGATTTGTAACTGTGCTTGGACCCTGACCTTCAGGGTGAGTAATCGAACTCTGAAGTTTACCCAAGAACGCTGAGGTTTTGTATGCATTTCCTGTTGGATTACACTTGCAGCGGTTTCTATTGTAAAAGCCCAGTGTGGATTCACAAAGAAGCGCCAGGCTGCCGGTCTACTCCTGTCTGTGTTTCTGATTCCTGGGAGCGTAAGAGGATCCCAAAACTGCCGCCTGGTTGACAGAACACAAAAATACTTTTCCCCAGAAAGTAAATACAGCTTCAAGTTCTGGCATGATGAATAATGTCTCTAGTCTTACCCAAGAATTTCTGAAAGAAAAAAAAAAAATAGCTTCAAACATACACTGATTTCTCATAGTCTACGGAGTGCCCTTTCCCTTTATGCATATAGGTATGTAACTTCATTAACTTTCACTTTCGTACAATTGAAAGCAGAACCCAAGGTTGGCAGGCTCACTCTAAAATGAGCAGACACAGTTTCCCCTGTATTGCTCCCATCCTGAAGGCCAGGGTGAGATTTCTAAGAAAGGAAGTTCTTTCGTAGATGATTAAAAGGTATGGTGTTTTTCAAAAGGAAGATCTTTTCTTCTCTCTCACATACCGAATGATTTTTCCAAGTAACCTAAAAATACTACGAAGGACCTCCTGCATTCATTAACAGTCCAAAGGTAAATCCTTGGCAACAAGCTGGGATCCACTGGGATTGAAGTCCCTGCATCATGGAAAGCAATCAGAGCACCAAATATCAAACCCAAGTGGACCGTAGTGCGGGCTATTAAAAATACATACACCCAGAGAGGCTGGATTAGGCTGAGAAAATAATTTCATAATGGAAACTGATTCATTTAGAGTTTAATAGGAGTCAAATGAATTGAAAGTGGCTGAAAATATCATTAAATATGGCCACGGACCAGAAATTAGCACCACATTCCATCTATGTCTTTTTTTTTTTTTTTAAAGATTTTTTATTTATTTATGTGACAGAGAGACAGCCAGCGAGAGAGGGAACACAGCAGGGGAGTGGGAGAGGAAGAAGCAGGCTCATAGCAGAGGAGCCCGATGCAGGACTCGATCCCGGAACGCCGGGATCACGCCCTGAGCCGAAGGCAGACGCTTAACGACTGAGCCACCCAGGCGCCCCCCGTCTATGTCTCTTTATTTAATATGGGCAGGATCAGAATAAGCTTAGCTGAGCAGCCATTCTGCAGATCTCAGTTCATCCTCAGATGCACATTTATCCATTCTAGCAAGGATCCTTAACAAGCTGGCCTGACCCTCCTGAAGGAGGCAGAATCATGACAGTTCTGAGCGAGAGCTTGGGTGTTAGGCAGAAATAGGTTTCCCAGAGAATATTGAATTACCTTCTCTGAGGCTCAGATTCCTCACCTGTGAATGGAAGCAACACCCACTACCCGTTAGAGTTCTTGCGAGGACTTAAGGAGGTAATATCTTTAAAATGTTGGGCTCAATGGATAGCACACAGGAAGTGGTCTTTAAGTCATTAGTTATAGCATATGAGGTAAGCTGTGTAACTTAGAAGACAAAAGCGTGGCAATAATAATAATAATAATAATAATAATAATAATAATAAAGGTAGGCTAAAAAAATGCAAAACCCTGCAGCATTGCATGTTCCTCATCATAGTGACTGGCTCAGGGATAAACATGTGACCAGAGCCAGGCCAAAAAATCCAAACCCAGAACTGGCTGGAGCTCTCAGCAGAGGGTAACTTTCCTTTGATGTGGCCACACTGCGAGGACAGGAATCTGCGAGGACAGGAATCTGCGCAGATAGGAAGGCATCCTGCCACCTTGTGGGAATGAGGCCAAAATAGAGGAAATTTTAAAAGGTAAAATAACAAAAAGAATAAAATATCCACTTGATGACCTCTGTCAGCCTCTGATTCCCATCTTGTCGTGGAATTTTCAGCCACCAAAGCCTGTAACTACCCTTTTCACTTAATCCAGTTGAAGTGGGATTTCTGTGGCTTGCAGCCAAAGATTTCTAATGTAGCTTGACCTTGGGCAAACAGGGCAGATGGCAGGGCAGGGGGAGGGGGAGGCAGTGCCGCCCGGCTGTTCTTCTCTATTCCCACCAGCCACAAAGACAGCCCCGTTCCCTGACTCCTTTCTGGTCACGGAACTGCTGTAGGGAGGAGCGGTATCTAAATTAATACGATACGACTTATCTATTAATATTTTATTGTAAGTATTCTGCCTTGGGACCTTGGAGAACAGGTTCAACTTTGATTTCCCTGTAGGATTTAACACACAGATAGCAGATGGTACATAGGATTTGGAACATGGAAAGTACTTGGCTATTTGTTGAATGAAACGAACATTCAACCAGCCTCTATTTCCCTTCTTACCTGAGATGGAAGAGAAACAGGAGATACAGATCATTTGTTCCCATACTGGATAAAATCACTTGAGTTGCCACCACCGGGAAAGGGCAAGACGACAGGCAATGATGCTGTCCATCTCTCCTCCATCTCTGGGAAACCCACCGTGTTCCTTGTTGACATGCTATATCTAACCACTTCTACTTCCCTTTGACATTCATTATATGATAAGCCACTGCATTTTTCATTCCAGGACTAGGAATAAGAGTACTCAGATTTATACGCGTGGAACAATGGAGAGATTAAGATCAAATCTCTCTCACATTCTTGGAAGCAGAAGGGAAATGGTAATTAAGGTGTTCTCTAAATTTGCTGGAAGTTTGAGGCAGCGGGAAACTGAAGGAATTTTGAGGGAGAATGGCTCCTTGTCTTATAGGCTGGCTTTTTTCTCCTTGGGAAAGGCCACTCTGCTTTGGAGTCCAAGAAAGTATCCATTATGACCAGCAACTATTCTGCTTGACACCTCCCCACTGCCCAGTATTGGGACCTTCCCTGTGCCTCTGGGAGAAAGTGCCAATCTTAGGTGACAAATCAACTCCCCCAGGAATCCATTTCTAATATATTCTATTTGGTTGCCTGACCAAGTCCCAAACTCCCTTTTGCAGAAGGACTTGCACACTCGAAATGACATTTTACATTAGACACTTCCAGTCTGTTGATATTTCACTTTAAAGATCATTTTTCCCCTCTCCTGCTGGCCACAACTTAAGCAAGAGACATTTGACAAACAACTTCTCCTTTCACTCATCCAAGACAGCAAAGCAAAGGCCCAGCATCATGTAGACTGGAAAAACAGAATGGGAATTGGGAGACCTGGGTTTGAAACCAGACTGAACTAGGCCACGGTTTTGTGAGGGCTGTTTACTAGATATGTGGTCTTGGACAATTTACCTAACCTCTCTGGACATAGTGCTTTCCGCAGAGATTGCTCTGGGGATTAAATGAAATAGTATTTGCAAAACATTTAGCATCACACCAGACACTGTATAAATGGCCGTACAATTAAATTTGTCATGAACATCTTCATTCCTAGTATTACTGCTATTATGTGTAACAGTAGTTTCATTTCTGGACAACACACGTTCTCTCAAACAAATGACTGTTCCCATCAAGACCGACTCCCTTCAAGGAGACTGTTTTCCTTTAAGACAACATTTGCAGACCATTCTTTGTGCCGCTCCTGGACTGGGGCTTGTGAATTCCAAGGAGAAAGAAAGGGATGGAAGGAGATGGAA